>NC_064277.1:5239090-5547272 GCF_003254725.2 Canis lupus dingo
TTTACTGTTCAAGAAAAAAAAAAGGCGAGGGGGGGGACCCCAAAGGGCTTTTTGTTTATGTGGTTGATAGCAATCAGTATTTACCTTATTAGAAATTAAAACCTGTAGGATGCTTCAGTGGCCTTTTCTGCTGGAAAAGCTGTAATAACCTTTGGCTTTAAAAAAAAAAAAAAGCTCATAATGTCTACACTAAGTATATTCAATTCCTTTTTCTTTAAGCTCTGAGTGATTGGTCTCAAAATGATGCCGTGACCTAATTGGCAGGAGTATGATGCTATAACACAAATGTTCTGTTGCACAAGACACACTAAGGTGCATCATTAACACCTATAAAGCTGAGGGGAAGATGGCTTTCATCATGTTTTTGGTTCTTTTTTTTTAAATTTTTATTTATTTATGATAGTCACGCAGAGAGAGAGAGAGAGAGAGAGAGAGAGAGAGGCAGAGACACAGGCAGAGGGAGAAGCAGGTTCCATGCACCGGGAGCCCGACGTGGGACTCGATCCCGGGTCCCCAGGATCACGCCCCGGGCCAAAGGCAGGTGCTAAACCACTGCGCCACCCAGGGATCCCCATGTTTTTGGTTCTTATTCGCTGTTTTGCCCAGAGTCTTTGGAGGTTCCTATCTTCCACAAGCCAGAGACCTCACTATGTCCATTTCAGTAATCTGTTAAATGTAGAGGCTACAGCTGTGGATCGAGAAAGTTATTCTCTTTTTTAAGCCAACAAGCCGTAAAACTCCATGTCTATATTTTTCAGCTCAGGTGCTGGGCGCGGAGCATGGCACCAACGCCTCAAGGGAGGGAAGCGAGAAGCCCCTTCATTATTTCTCCCCTAACACTCCTCCTTTCTTTATGTGGATTCCAGTTTCTGTGAAGAACTACTTCTAACACTTCTTGCCAGGCACATTTATTGGCAACAAATTCCCTCAATTTTTGTCTGTCTGAGAAAGTCTATTTCTCCTCCACTTCTGAGGGATAATTTCACTGGATACAGAACTCTAGGTTGGTGGGGTTTTCTTGCTTGCATGATTTGTGAGACGTCTGATGGAATCTTTATCCTTGTCCCTCTGTAGGGAAAGTGTTTATTTCCTCTGGCTCTCTTCAGGATTTTCTCTTTGTCTTTTATTTTTCTGCAGTTTGAATAGGATACATCTTAGTGTGGTTTTGGGGATTTTCCTGCACAACATTCCCTGAGCTTCCTGAATCTGTGGTTTGTAGTTTATCATAATTTTTGAAAAATTCTCAGCTGAAGTATTATTACTTCAAATATTTCTTCTTTGCCTTTATCTCTTTCTTCTCTCGTATTTCCATTGTGTATGCATTACAGCTTTTTAAATTGTTGGGCAGTTCTTAAATGTTCTCTTCTTCCTTTTTTATTTTTTAATTCTTTGTTGTCTTTGCTTTCTACTTTGGGAGGTTTCTATTGATGTATATCTTCAAGTTCCCTGATGTTTTTCTTGGCATGTCCAGGCTGCTGATGAGCCCGTTGAAGGCATGCTTCATTTGTTATAGTGTTTCTGATTCTGGCATTTCCTTTGATTCTTCCTTAGTTTCCATCTCTGTGCTTACATTACCCATCTGTTCTTGCATGGTATCCACTTTTTCTACTACATCCCTTAGCATATGAATCATAGTTAAGTTCCTGGTCTGATAATTCCAAAATTTCTGAGTCCATTTCTGATGCTTGCTCTGCCTCTTCAAGCTGTGTTCTTTTTTCCCTTTTAGCATGCTTTGTTATTTATTTGAAAACTGGACACGAAGTACTTGATAAGAAGACAAGAGTGAGAGAGAGAATCTCAAGCAGACTTCCGGCTGAGCATGGAGCCTACCTGGGGCTTGATCTCACAACCCCAAGATCATGCCCTGAGCCAAAACCAAGAGGCAGATGATGCTCAATCGACTGAGCCATCCAGGTACCCTACTTAGGAAAGTATATTTTTTAACATTCGCATATGAAGCTACTTTCTCTCTGGAATTGATTGTTGTGGATGGTATCAGATAGGTTTCAAGATTTTCCTTTTTACATATTAGTATCCAAATGACCAAGCACCAATAATTTTTAAATGTATTTTTGTCACTCATCTATAGGACAGTTGACCCTTGAGCAACACAGTTTGAATGGCTTGGGTCCACTTGTATGTGAATTTTTTTATAGTACACTAGTGTAAATATATTTTCCTTATAATTTTATTAATAACATTGTCTTTGCTTTAGCTTACTTTAAGAATACAGTATATGTTACACACATAACATTCAAATATGTATCAATCAACTATTTACGTCATTGGTAAAGCTGCCAGTCAACAGTAGGCTATTAGTAATTAAGTTTTGGGGAAGCCAAACGTTTTTTTTTTGTTGTTTTTGTTTTTGTTTTATTGTCTTGTTTCTTTCTTTCTTTCTTTTTTTTTTTTTTTTTTGAAGCCAAAGGTTTTATGTCGATTTTTAACAGCACAGGGTGTCGGTGCCCCTAATCCCCAAGTTGTTCAAAGGCCAGCTGTACTTGCTTTGTCATAGATCACATGGGTGTGGGTTGGTCTGGGGGCTCTGATCTCTTCCATAGGTCTAGTTTTTTTCTTGTTTCTATATTACTGCCTTAATTCCTGTAGATTTGTATTAAGTCTTTGTATCTATGGAGTAGTTTCTCTTTCTTAGTTCTTTAATTATGTTTTGGATCTCTTGGCCCTTAGCATCTCATGTCAATCTTAGAATGAGACTATCAGTTTCTATTTTTAAAACCCTGCTGGGATTTTGATTTATTTAGTCATTAATTTTTAGTTGGGTATTATTTATTTTCACAGTGGTCTTTTTGTTTCTGATTTTTCCTGTTATAATTATGATATTTTGTAGGTGATGATAGGAGAATTGCTATTAGAGAGCAGGGACATAATCTTTTAAATGTTAATATTATCTTGCAAGAAGAAACCCCTTTTAATTTGTTAGCATAAACAGTTAATCAAGATTGGTGGGTCAATCTGGCATTTCACGAGAATTGCCAGATCCCAGGAGGCACAATTGGAACTCTTGATTTCTTCCACAGAAACAAACTACAGCAGGGTTCTCAAACTCCACGGGTCTGATGTACATTATAATCCATGAGCTCAGATTTATCAAAATTATTTTTAGATGGTAATCTTAAAAGAATGGCATGAGAATATTCTGAATATGACCTTTATTTTTGAATGACCTTTATTTTTTTCACCAAGTTGTACAATTTCTAGGCCCAAACTTATAATAAAGAAAGCCAGAGAGTTACATGTAAATTTCTTTATGTTTTCATATCAAGTGTCATAGATTCACCAAAATCCTATAAGCCTCACTTCACACCATTGACATGAAATAACTACTGGGTGAAGGCTTTAAGTTGCTCACTGTTTTGTACATCAGTCTGCTGCAGAGTAACTCACCAGACTTTAATAATAATTGACATTGTTGTTTTTTTATAAATATGAGGATAGATTACCTCAATAATAGCAAATATGCTTTCAGGAGAATCTATTCCAGTGTTATATATTTATTAGTGTGACAAATATTTTAATTTCATTCATGTAAATGTGTTGTCCTGAGACTGACTCCAACAACCCACCTACCAGAGCAGGCATGAAGCTGCCGAGATACTCTGCCTCTACTTGTGAGTCAGTCGGTGTCCAAAGCTGAACTTCCATCAGGCATCTGAATGTAAGGGTGGCTTCCAGGTGAATCTGACTGCTGGTTCACTTCCCGGAGGCACAGGGCGTCAGGCACATCTTTCTACAGTGAAACTGCCCCGTGGTTCAATATCCTGGGGTGCTTACCTTTGCTGTGGGATACAGTACTGTCTGAATTGGGAGCAGCTAGGGTGGGAGGGGGTATATCTACTAATTATAGACAGAAGTGGTCCAGGGGTCAAGGGCAGGGAGAGCCTTTGGTTGAAGAAGCCGAGTATACAAACTGTGTCAAATACAGAAGAACAGTTGGGTGCTTCTTCAGCTCAAAGGTGTAAATCCACGTCCCATTTGATATAAAGTGAGATGAAAAGTGTGAGGAACAGGCACACGACAGGGTTTGACTTTGGGGCTCCGTATCCTTTGTCTTGGGGAATGATGAGGTCGTCATCTGTTGGCCCCGATCTGTGGTTCGATGCTCTGGGTAACAGGGTCCCCCACCCCGCCGGGAATGCAGGCCTTTATCAGTTCTAAGGGATGAGTGGTAGATGTCAAGCTATATTCGACGTGCTTTCCAGAAATCTGCTAAGACTCCACAGGCAGCAGTGAGCACGCCCTTCCCGGTGCTGAGAGTAACAACGGGGAAGAGCGCCCCGTTCACAGGCCTGTGCTTTGGGGGTTCTAATGGATCTGTTGTAAGAGAACTGCTTGGTGAGCAGTAATGAATCTGCTGTAGATAAAGTAAATCAGAGCTGGAAATAGGGCAGGGTCTTCCACGCTGGCCTGGGGCTGAGTAACTCAGATGGAGGCTGGCTGAGCCAGTAATGAGTCTTCCGTGGTGGAAGCTGGTGACTGCCTGAGGTGCTCATCGTACATCACTGGGTTTATGGAAGTCTATAACCAGTCCAATAATTAACATGCTTACTGCTAATTATTTGTTGAGGGTTGTTTTTTTCCCCTTTTAGTCAGGGAAAATAAGAGTGGAGGAGGGGGAAAAGGAAGGAACCCCAATGGGCGACAAGCCCACAGATGATTAACAATACTATTGTGGCATTATTCTGACTCACAGCTCGCTTCAGGTTGCACTTTAATTGCTGTTTTCATGTTCCAATTGCTCATTTGGTTGCTTAAGGTCTTTCATAAATGCTTTAATTATAAAACTGTGGTGCAGGACTTTGACTTACTTATGACCTTCATTCCACCCCTTGCCCTACTCTCCACTGTTCTAAAAAGAATGGGAAACGTTTGCTTGAAAATATACCATTTAAGTTCCATGAAAGCAGGAGATCTGTCCATCGTGTTCACTGCTGTATTCCCAGGGCTTAGTACAACGTCCGGCCCGTAGCTAGTTCTTGGTAAATGCCAACTAACTGAATATTACTTTCCATACTGCCTGGCTTCAAACTTCTGAAATGATACTAACAGTTTCTAAGTAACAGCAACTTCCAGTAAATGATGTGGAGAACAAAGGCAAAATAAATATAGAAAAAAAATTAAATTCCTTATAACTTACAGCCTACTGACAAGTACTCGAGACAGGCAGTGACCTCCCTCCAAGGGCTCAGCTGCCATCAAGATAATATTTTGCTAAGGGCAAAGGCAACCTTAGCTTGGCCTTAGCTGACCTTAAGGATCCTGTTAGTCTTCTTTAACATATAAAAATCCCTTTCGAAATGTCCTTTATCTCTACCCCCACAAGATATACGTTAGCAACCATCCCCCAAGTATATGGCCCCCTCATATACATCTGAAGGGTCTCATGACTAAAGGTCTACCGGGCAGTAATAAATGACCTTTTCCCAACAATAGCTGACCCCCTCAAGGTCCTGGAAACTTTGCTTCCAAATTCCTTAGAGACCCACGCTCTCCCTAACCCCTTCCCAACTTGAAAGTATATAATCTGCCACTCCTCATAACCCCAGTGCAGTTCTTTTTGCTCTTGTGCTTTAATAAAACCACAATTTTTTTGCACCAAAGACAAATCAAGGATTCTTGAGGTACCCCTCAAGAATTCTTTCTTGACCGTTTGCTCCTGGACCCCAACATTTCACATCTATAAGCTTCATGCCTATTTCCTTTGCAGCGTTATTACACAACTCCTTGGGGCTCCTGGGTGCCTCAGTTGGTTAAGCGTTCAACTCTTGATTTTGGCTCAGGTCATGATCTTAGGATCTTGGGATGGAGCCCCAAATCAGGCTCTGCGCTCAGCAGGGAGTCTGCATGTTCCTCTCCCTCTGCCCCTTCCCCCACCTGTGTGCTCTCTCAAATAAGTCTGTAAAATCAATCATCAATCAACCAATCAATCAATCAGCAACTCTTTTATTTAGACTAAGGAAAACAAATGAAAATAAGCAATATGTTGTCGGCCCACTCATTCAGTGTCCCAGTCCTATCAGACATCCTCAATTTTCATCCAGAAATAATTCTGATAAAAGATCCACTGGCAATATGTTTAGACAATCCATAAAGGAGATATTTAACCAGCCTTGTAGGCTTAACCCAAACATTTAGAGCAGGTCAAGAGAAATTAGCCGAATTGGCAAGTCTTCTCAAAATCAGGAGATGATGGCCTTTGGAGACCTAGATCACAGGGGACTTCGAAAGGACCCTCCTTGGAACGACTCACCTGACTTTCTAGGCTTCACCGGCTGCCTCTGTTGACTCACAGGAGCTCCAGAAACAGGACCTCAAGCTCCCTGCATTTTGATCAGTCTGTGCTTTCTAATTGATTAAGTTCTTCTCTCTCATCTCAGGAGGAGGACCCCAGGGGCACAGCATTCCCTGTGGGAGCCCAACCCCCCACTCCCCAGCAACAAGGACTGTCCTGAGCCAGTGGGATCCCCACGACTGACCACAGGACACTATGCCCTGACCGTCACCGCCCCCGGCAGGTGCCCACTGACCTCTGTCCCACATGCCCCTTATGTAAGCCCGGGAGGATGCGCAGCACTTGGGAGACGGTGCCAGAGACGCTAGTCCACCAGCCTCCTGGTGGTGGCCTCGTGGAGATAAATTCCCTTCTTGCTTCACCACCCTCTTTGCTCTGCCTGTGGATTTTGTCAGCGACGAGGGGCTGAACCTGGGCTGTTTGAGGGTCTGAACCTGGTCAGAGCCACGTGCCATCCCCTTGGTGCAACTTGAGTGCATCCCAAGTTCTGACGAAGTGGCTGTGCTTCTCCCCATCCTAGTTCCAGGAGGAGGTGCTGGGCCCAAGGGCAGCGCCTAATTTATGGGTGGTCTCCACCTTGGGAGGTAGACAGGTGGGATCTCTGCCCAGCGGGAAAGAGAACAACCATCTTAAGCAATCAGATCCTTTCTTTGGGGGGAATGTGAATTTGTTAATCTGGGCGGAAGCACAAGGCAGGCAGAGAGAGAGAAGTGGCCAAAGTGACGAGTCCAGACAAGCCAGGACCAAGCATTGTCTGGAGCAGCCGAGTCTTCATAGCAGCAGCCCCAGCTGAAGGAGGAGCTCACGTTCATTCTCGAAAAGACAGCTGGGCTGCTGCCAGGGGCCGGGAGCAGAGCTGTCCACGGATGACCTTCCTTCCAGGCCCCGCAGCCCCCTGCGGAGGGCTGGCTCTGTTCTCTCTCCTCCTGTCTCCTTAGCTAACCTGGAGGAGCCTCATGAACACATGTACAAGAAGAACTCTCCAGTTCTAAAATTCTAGAATTACACCCACCAAGCACAGTAAAAACTTATTAATGCAGACCACTCGTTCCAAGTTTCTAATTATTCCTTTTGGACTAAAGTTTATTTGGTCAGCAAAATTTTCTTATAGATAGCTCAAATTAAAAAGAGGGCAGAGGAATTATTTTAAATGTTTCAGAGAACAAGCTATTGGTTTAATGTTAATTTTAAAACTACTCTATTTATTTAACATGTATGACCTGGGGCGCCTGGGTGGCTCAGTCGGTTAAGCATCTGACTTCAGCTCAGGTCCTGATCTCAGGGTCCTGAGATCCAGTCCTGCATCAGGCTCCCTGCTCAGTGGGAAGTCTGCTTCTCCCTCTCCCTTCGCCCCTCCCCCAAATTTTAAGTGTGTGCACATACTCTCTCTCTCAAATAAATAAAATCTTAAAAAAAAAGTATGACCCAAGGAACTTTAATTAGGTAGAATGAATAAATATTGTTAACCTTTATGTTTTTTTTTTTCAACAAATATTTACTGATCGTCTCTCTGGGCCAAGCTCTGTGCTAAGCATCAGAATACAGAAACGTAGAATCAATTAAATATGATAGAGTACTGTATGTTAATTTTTACAATAAAATAAAAGTTCAATATAAGGGGACGCCTGGGTGGCTCAGTGGTTGAGTGTCTTCCCTTGGCTCAGGTCATGACCCCGGGGTCCTGGGATCGAGTCCCACGTCGGGCTCCCAGCATGGAGCCTGCTTCTCCCTCTGCCTGTGTCTCTGCTTGTTGCTCATGAATAAATAAATAAAATCTTAAAAAAAAAAAAACTCAATGTAAGATATATCTCAGTGTTGGTTTTGCCACCCACAAAATATATACCTATATGTATGCATATACCCAAATATATATATATACATGTGTGTGTGTGTATGTGTGTATGGATGGCTGGATGGATGGATGAAGGGGTAGGAAGGAGGAAGGGAGGAAGGAAGGAGGGAAAGAAGGAAGGGAGACAGGGAGGGAGAGAAGGGGGGAGGGAAGGAAGGAGGGAAGAAGGAAGGAGAAGGGGAAGGAAGGGAGAAGTTGCCCTCAAGCAGCTCAGAGACGATGGGGGGAGACAGACAGATGCTTGAACGACTGCATCGCGGAGCCAGAGGAATATGCACAGTGTGTTACACACGAAGAGGAGCATCTCCATCACCCCGGGGCTGGGGTCCAGAGAGACTTCCTGAGGGTAACTGGTGAGGAGACCTGAGGATGGATCAGGTGACCAGACCAGAGGAAAAAGAGGGCGCCCCAGGCAACCACAGATAGTGGAGCCCACAGGGCAGGCCCAGCGGGAAGGACAGTCGGTTCTCACTGTGCACAGTAGTTATGTTCCGGGAACTGAGTGCAAATACTGCATTAGTGAATCCGGACCGCCGCCCCTAGGAAACACAGGGTTAGGCTCCGGGGAGCCCCAGGCATCGTTTTGTCAATCAAAACCCCATTTGTGTTAGGCAGCTTTGTTTGCCAACATCCTTGTTAAAGAAGCCTGTTTCATCAGCATTGAAAACCTGCTCTTCCACATAACACCTTTCCTGTATAATGTTTAACAGATGTTTTAAAAATTCTCCCTGGGTGCTTGGGTGGCTCAGCTGGTTAAGCGTCTGACTCTTGGTTTCGGCTCAGGTCACGATCTCAGCCTCCTGGAATCAAGCCCAACGTTGGGCTCTGCAGTTAGTGGGGAGCTGCTTGAGGATTCTCTCTCCCTGCCCCTCTGCCCCTCCCACTTGCACTCCCACTTACTCTCTTTAATAAATAAAATCTTAAAAAAAAATTCTTTCTGAGCCTCCTGATTTGCCTCACCTGCCTCATATGCCTGTTTAAAGCTTTTTTACACCGTATCGCCTTTGAAACATTGCAAGAGAGCCAGCCCTAATTGAGAAGGGTTTAGCATTTCCCTGGCCATAAATTTCTTTGGCTTTCCTCACAGCACTGCTCATTACACTTTTTTTTTTAAACCAACTATCATCACATGAATCCACAAGTTTAGCTGCTTTTCCATCTTTTTCATAGCTTCATCACCCACTACAGATGTTACTTTAGTGCTTTCTGGAATGGCCTCATGTACAAATCGGTGATTTCTTCTTTCTTTTTCTGGAGGTATTATATCACTAATTCATTAACATTGAACTCATGGCTGATGGCCCTGTAGCTCATGCTGAACGTTCATCTAACACACATACTTTCTCCAGAAGGCTCATCACAGCTTTCTTGCACTTAGGAACACCAGATATCACTTCAGCCTAAGTTTGGGGGCCATTTTAAAAGGTGAAGTCATCAACAAAAAGCAAAAAAAAAAAAAAAAAAAAAGAAAAAAGAAAAATGTGGCACTAAATAGGCCAAGAAAAGAACACTTGTTTACAGGATGAGCTGAAATGAAAAGCAGAGTGTCATCTGGTTCAACCTCAGCTAGGAATGTGCCCAGTGAATAAGTCCATTTTTCTTCCTCTCTGCACATCTGTGAATAACTGCAAACGTGCCAGGAGTATTGATTTTGGAATTACAAATACATTGTAGAGAGTAAGCAAATTGGCAAACACGGAATCCACAGATAATGCAGATGGGCCGCCCTGCTAGTGAAGCCGACAGAGTCCTGCTGTAAGTGGAAAGGCTTGCTCTTGTCTGAACGCTGTGCACGGCCACCAAAGGCTTTTAAACAAGGGAGTGACATGATCTTTGCTGTAGAAAAAGCACTTTTCTCTAAATGCAAAGTGTGGTTTGAAGGGGGAAGACTGGAGAGAGGCAGGGGCTGGCTGTACTGGGTGAGGGTGAGAGTGAATGAACTCAGCCAGGGCAGAGGTTTGAGGAGCTGCTCTGAGAGCCATGTGAGTCCAGGTGCCAGCCTTGGCTGGGTGTGAGTGTTGAGGGAGGAACTGAGGACAACTCCCAGGGCTCTGGCTTGGGCAAAGGAGGGGTGCAGGGCCGTGGGTGAGAGCTCTAGTCTCAGAGTCAGAGATGCTGGAGTTTAAATCCAAATTCCACCAACTTACTAGCTGTGTAGCCACAGACATTCTCCGCCATTCTCTGAGCTTCAGTGTTTTCTTCTCTAGTAGACAGATTCCCTATGGTGGGAAAATAACACCTCAGACTTATTTTGAGATTGAAATAAATGCTGGTGTTTTCACTTAAAATTAAGGAAAACAGGTAAAGCACGTGGGGTCGAGGGGAGAAGAAGGGGAGTCCCACTGGACACGTAAGTTGGACGTGCCTGTGGGCATCCAAGTACAAATCTCTTTGATATGCTCCCAGGAGGCCAGCAGCAGAGAAGTTGGGGGAGAGAAAGATCGACTTGGAAGTGATTAGAAGGCAGGTGGCAGCAACAACCACAAAGAATGGGCAGTTCCAGCATCAGAGGTCCAAAGCCGAAGCCTGGAGAATTCCAGCACAGAGGAAGAGGATGGAAAGGAGATCAAGAAAGAGCAGCAGGAGGAGGAGGAAAACCAGGAGAGCGTGGGATAATGGAGAGCACAGAAGGGAATTCCTGGCAGGAAGTGAGTTCAGTTAGTGTCCTGAAAGCATTAACTGAAAGTCAGAACTTTTGAGCTGGAAGGAACCCAAGACCTTTTAATCCCCTTAGCTCTTCTGATGAGGAGATGGAGATTCAAAGAGGTGAAGTGAGTTGATTGAGGTCACACTGTGATTTCAGAGCAGGATCCCTGATGCCTAACGAGTAACAAAACACTTTTTCTAACAAATATTCTAAAATTCAAAATTATTCCTATTCAGTCACACTGCACTTCTTCCCAATGTGATGAAATTAGTGAGATTTTATTGCTGTACAAGAACAACTGTTAACCTTTCCATATACTAAGATGCAGTACAGTAAACCAAACTGTACTTCATAGATCTGTTTATAGTGTACATTTAAATAACTCATGCTCTAATGAATTTAAAAACATAAGAATATACATCAACGGGCATCCCGGGTGGCTCAGCGGTTTAGCGCTGCCTTCCTCCCAGGGTGTGATCCTGGGGACCCGGGACCGAGTCCCACGTCGGGCTCCCTGCATGGAGCCTGCTTCTCCCTCTGCCTGTGTCTGTGCCTCTCTCTCTCTGTGTGTCTCTCATGAATTAAATAAATAAAATCTTAAAAAAAAAAGAATATACATCAACTCAGCAACATCCAAAAGAATGAAACTGGACCACTTTCTTACACCATACACAAAAATAAACTCAAAATGGTTCAGGTATGAAAAGACCTAAATGTGAGACCTGAAACCATAAAAAAATCCTAAAAGAGGACACAGGCAGTAGGTTCTTTGACATTGGCTCTAGGAACTTATTTTTAGATATATCTCCTGATGCAAGGGAAACAAAAACAAAAACTACTGGGACTACATCAAAATAAAACGCTTCTGCACAGCGAAGGAAACAATCAACAAAACTAAAAGGCAACCTAATGAATGGGAGAAGATATATGCAAATGACATCTCCGATAAAGGATTAGTATCCAAAATATATAAAGAACTTCTAAAACTCAACACCCCAAAAAACAAGTAATCCAATTAAAAAATGGACAGAAGACATGAATAGATAAGTTTCTAAAGAAGACATACAGATGGCCAACAGACACATGACACAGTGCTCAATCGTCACTTGTCATCAGGGAAATGCAAATCCAATCTACAATGAGATCTCACCTCACACCTGTCAGGATGGCTAAAATCAATAACACAAGAAACAGCAGGTGTTGACAGGAACATTCTTGGCAAGGATGTGGATTTGAAAGGGTAGGAAAGCAAATTGTGGAAAACAGCATGGGGGTTCCTTAAAAATAGAACTACCCTACAACCCAGCAGTTGCACTACTAGGTAACTACTCCAAAAATACAAAAACACTAATTCAAAGGGATACATGCGCCCCAATGTTTATAGCAACATTATTTACAATAGTTAAATAATGGAAATAACCCAAGTGCCAATTGATTGATGAATGGATAAAGGAGATGTGAGATACATACATACACACACAGACACACAGACACACACACACATACATACAGTGTAATATTACTCAGCTGTAACAAAGAATGGAATCTTACCATTTGCAATGACATAGATGGATCTACAGAGTATGATGCTAAGTGAAATAAATCAGTAAGAAAAAGAAAAATACCATATGATTTCACTCATATGTGGAATTTAAGAAACCAAACAGAGGAAAAAAGAGAGAGAGAGGAAAACCAAGAAACATTCTTAATTATAGAGAAGAACTAATGGTCACCAAAGGGAGGTAGGTGGGTTAAATAGGTGATGAGGACTAAGGAGTGCATGTGTTGTGATGACCACAGGTGACATATGAAAGTGTTGAATCAGTATATTACACACCTGAAACTAACATTGCACTTTATGTTACTGGAATTTAAATAAAAACTTAAAAAAAAGAAAGATACAGTCAACTAATATGCAACAAGTAATGCTCAATGGAGAAAAGACAGTCTCTTCAATAAATGGTCCTGGGATAATCGGATATTCATATGTAAAAGAATGAAACTGGACCCATAGCATACACCACTGACAAAAATTAATTGGAAATGGGTTAGAGACTTAAATGTAAGACCTGAAACCATGAAGCTCCTAGAAGAAAATACAGGACCAAACTCCTTGACATGGGTCTTGGTAATGATTTTTTGTATTTGACACTTAAAGGACAAGCAACAAAATAAAAAATAAAGAAGTGGGATACATTAAACTAAAAATCTTCTGCACAGCAAAAATCATCAACAAAGTGAAAAGACAATCTACAGAATGGGAAAAGCTATTTGCAAGCCATATATCTGATAAGGGGTTAGTATCCAAAAACATAAAGGACTCCTACAACTCAAAAGCAAAACAATTTAAAAATAAAATTAAAAAAAAAAACAGGCAAAGGACCAGAATTGATATTTCTTCAAAGAAGGTATACAAAAGGAAAGATGCTCAACACCACTCATCATTAGAGAAATGAAAAATCACATGAGATACCACTCCATGCCTGTTTAAAATGGCCACAATCAAAAAGACAAGAGATAACAAATGCTGGTGAGGATGTGGATGAAAAGGATCTGTGCACTATTGTTAGGACTGCAAATTGGTGCAGCCACTAGGAAAAACAACATGGAGGACCCTCAACAAATTAAAAATAGAACTGCCATATAATCCAGCAGTTTCACTTCTGGGACTGTATCAAGAAGAAGTGAAAACACTAACTTGAAAAGATATCTACACTACCATTTTCATAGCAGCATTATTGACATTAGCCAAGACATGGAAACGGAAACAATCTAAGTGTCCATTGAGGGATGAATGGATAAAGAAATAGTTGTGGTATATATACATATATACAATGGAATATTAGAGATGAAAACAAAGAAATCCTAATATTTGTGACAACATGAATGGACCTTGAAGGCCTTATGCTAAGTAAAATAAGACAAATACCATATAATCTCACTTATACATGGAATCTAAAAATATAGAAAAGAAAAACCAAACTCATGAATGGATAAAGGAGATGGGAGACACGCACACACAGTGTGGACCTAAGGGATAGAAATATTTAAATATTTGGAACTTGATCATTCTTATAGATCAGACTTGTGGTTACCAGAGGCAGGAGGTGGGGGGGGGGGGGGGAGGGCTGAAGGAAGTTGACCATAAGGGACAAACTTCCAGTTATAAGATAAATTATTACTATTGATGTACAACATGATGACTATAACTAACACGGCTGTAGGATATACAGGAAAGCTGGTAAGAGAGTAAATTCTAAGTGTTCATCGCAGAAGAAAAAAATGCTTTTCCTTCATTCTTTTTTCTTTTCTTTTTACTGTGTCTATATGAGCAGATGAATGGTAGCTCAACCTACTACGGTAACCATCTCACAATATATGTAAATCAAATCATCATGCTGTATACCCTAACTTACACAGTGATGTATGTCGATTATTTCTCAGTAAAACTGGAAAGAAAACTTAAAAGTTTAAAAACAGCAGGAGTCATAACTCAAGTTGAAAATAAAACAACAGGCCCAAAATGGAGTTGCTTATGCTAAGCCCCATGTCACGAAACCAAGATGTAATTACGATTTTGGCTCTCCCAGAAATAGAATCTTAAACCAATCAATCAGGAATTGCCTGACCAGCGCTAGTTAGGTAATCTGCCCGACAGACCCCTGCCATCCCCTAAAAGAAAGTGCTCCTGCAGGAACCAGCTGCTTTCTTGCCTCATATAATAACTTCTTGTTCCTGCTCCCTCCTGCCTATAAAAGTCTTTCATTTTGTACAGCTCCTCAGAGCTCCTTTCTGTCTGCTAGATTGGATGCTGTCCAATTTATGAACTGTTGAAAAAAACTAATAAGATCTTTAAAATTGACTCAAAATTGAATGAGTTTTTAATACTCAACAAACTCCACATTTTAGTTTTAATATACATAAATTATACTTTAATAAGACTTAGTTTTAAAAACACCAAATAAAAAGGTTAGAAGTTTAAACTAAAAGGTAATTATTTTCTAAGGGGATTTGTATACAAGGACCTAAGGGATAGAAATATTTGAATATTTGGAACTCGATTGTTCTTATAGCTTTAAGGAAACTATTTCTACCGTATTGTTTCCCTCACTGTGAAACAAGAATGATATCATCTTGGGAGACTGATATCATAGTTTATTGATACATGTGAAATTCTTGAATAAAAATGTTAAATACATCATAAATATTTTCTGGTAAATATAATCTAACTACATTTATAAATAATGGCATTTTATAGTCCTCATTAGAATTATAAATTAAAGCCCATTAAAAAATATATACAAATATATGCATGTATATACACCAGTAGGAAAAGAAAGCCACAATTATCAATGAACAAAGACAGAAAATATCTCTTTCATATAAGATTATTTTGACTGATATAATAAAAATACCTTGTGACTGATCTCTTTTCACTTAATTCTATAATGTCATTTGGGCTCTGCCTAATGCATGTGAAATTGAATATAGCAGGAAACTCTAACACTTCTGCCCTTTTTCTCTAGCTAATGAAGAGAAGCAGAATGATGAAATTATCTTGAAGATAAGCCATTTTATTTATTCAAAATTTGCCTCTGCTTTAGGAATCCAGGACTATACAATGGCAAAGCTTTGCATGTCTAGAGGGAATGTTGCTACATATCAGTTTCTCAATCTTGGTACTATTAAGATTTGGGGCAGCTGAATAATTCTTCATTGGTTGGCGGTTGCGGGGTGGGGGGATGTAGTCTTGTGCATTGTTGGGTGTTTAGCAGCATCCCTGGCCTCTACCCAGTAGATGCCAAAAGCACCCCACCCCAACGTGTGACAACCAAAACAGTCTCTAGACATTGCCAAATGTCCTTGGGGGGCAAAATAGTCCCCCCAACTACTCCTACAAAAACCTCTTTGTGCACAAGTGGCTCCCCTTTATAATGCACTGAGGATACAGGTGGTAACAGGTCTTTGTGTTCCAAACTGTCATGTACCACTGGTTGGGCAGATACAGCAGCCTCCAGATGCGTGGATGACCCCACTTCACATCTCTAGGAATCCAAATAATTCCAAATAATTAAGACAACGGACCAATTCTGTGTCTAGACAGAAGTAGAGGCACAAAAGGGAATGCTTGCACGGCACCTTGAATGAGCTGGGCTGGCAGGCAAGTCTTGTCTGCTCACAGCGCTGCCCAGGTCCTCCCAGGGCTCATGCCTCCCCTCCCTACGCTCTGCAGCTAGGTCAGCCAATTATCTCAAAACAGGTTGGCATTTTGTCCACACAAAAATCAAGAAGATCTCCGAGTTATCTATTTTCATACATTGCAACTTGAAAACAAGACTAGAGGAAGGAATGTGTAGAAACAGGTAAAATGGTCATCTTAAAGCTGGGAGGGGTCTTGGAGCTGAGGTCCCAACAGTCACACCAGCCACATTTCAAGGTCTCAGTTGCTACAGGTGGCTGATGGCTGCCATACAGGACAGCGCATGGAATATTTCTGTCATCGTGGAAGTTCTTGCAGGCAGCACTGCCTGAGACTCCCTAGGTCACAGGCCTTATTTTATAGATGAGTAACTAAGTCCTAGAAGCTGTATAAAATAATCCAGTTAAAAAGGGTGCCTGGCTGGCTTGCAGCTCTTGATCCCCTGGTAGTGAGCTCACGTGCCACATCCAGTGTTGTTTTTAGTGTCTAAAAATAAATAAATAAATAAACTAGGGACACCTGGGCGGCTCAGTGGTTGACCCTCTGCCTTTGGCTCAGGTCTTGATTTCCAGGTCTTGGGATCAAGTCCTACGTCCTTGTCCCCGCAGGGAGCCTGCTTCTCCCTCTGCCTATGTCTCTGCCTCTCTCTGGGTCTCTCATGAATAAATGAAATCTTTAAAAAATAACTAAATATTTTCAAAAAGTAATAATCCATCTAGCTTGCAGCAGAGCCAAGACTGAAAGCCCGACCAGTTAACTCCAGTCCTGCACCCTTTCTCCCACACAGTGCCTTGAGCTAGGCCCAAGCCTGGGATGCCCCGGGGCCTTCTGGCCATTGTAGCTTAAAAACGGGTGTCGGAGGCAGAAAGACAATTCTAAATAATTAAGACAATGGACCAATTCTGTATAAAACGTTAATCCAGGTCAGTGAGCATGTGCTGTGTGCCTGCCACCACCAGGAACGTGGCCCAGAGAGAACCCCTGTCCTAGTCGGGGGCATACGGACAGGAAACCTTCAGGACCACGCAGCCCGAGCACAGGGGAAGGTGAGCCCGGGCCAGCAGGTACGTGAAGAGGGTGGGGAAGGCGTGCAGGGACCCTGACACCCAGAGGCAGCCTTGGGAGGCCGCCTGGGCCATTTCCTGGGCTCCTTGGGTTCAGTTCTGCTCACCTCCGGGCAGCCCGGAGACCTCCATCCCTGAGCCAGTGGTGGCCCTGGTCCCCGGCCACCTCGGGCCACTCGGGCCACCTGCGCAGGAAGCACCTCCCTGGGCGGCCTGCACACCTGCACACCTGCCCCGCCCGCAGGCACAAGCGCTTCGGGGCCTGACAACCAGCCTCCTCTCCTTCTCCTTCTTTCTCTGTCTCCTGAGCACCCGGTGCCCAACCTCTCCCCAAATTCTAATCCTTTTCTTACAAGTTCAAGAACCTACTCCGTACGCTTTACCATCTTTGTTCCAGCTGCCATCCTTTTTTTTTTTTAACTATTTTAATTGTATTTTAATTGGAAGTCTATTTTAGTTATTTAAAAATGTGACAGCCGTGACTTTTTAGTATATTCACAAAGTCCTACGACCCTCACCGCTGTCCCAGTTCCAGAACGTTTCACATGCCCAGGAAGAAGTCCTGCAGGCATCAGCAGCTGAACACCCCCCCCCCGCCCCCCAGCTGCTGGCCTCTCCCTGACACCTGCCGGTCCACTTGGTGTCTCTAGGGATTTGCCTGTTGCACACACCTCGTATAATGGAATCACACATTATGTGATCTTGCGTGACTGGCTTCTCGCACTTAGCATAAAGCATTTTCCAAGCTCCATCCTTCCCGTAGCACCTGTCAGTATCGGTGCTGATGTCTTCGTAATGGTCTAATCCTCCCACCGTAGGGATAGCTCATGTTTTGTTTTCCCATGTGTCAGTTGGTAGGCGTCAGGATGGTTTCCACTTTGAGGCTATCATGAATAGTGCTGCTGTGACCGCGGCTGTACAAGTTTCAGCGAGGACACGAGGTGTCAATCCCTCTTGGGTACCCATCATCTCTCAATAGCATTAGGGGATAAACCTTGCAGTCTCCCCTGCCTCCAGGCTTAGCCTCTCCATTCATTCTCCACACGGACATCAGAGTCTTTTAAACATGTAAATAAATCTTCAATGTGTGTAAATCAGATCGTGCTGAGCCTGTATTTAAAACCTCTCAATAACTTCCCATTGCACTGAAGAAAAAAACAAAAATCAAAAACCCACCTCACTTTTAGGTAAACTGAATCTACAAGGAAGGTCACCACAGCATGAGCAGCTGTCGGTGGTGGTGGTGCCATTCGCTTCTTCCTGGTCCCTGGGTCCTCTGCCCAGGGTGCTTAGACGATGGGGACGGCTGGGGGCCGGGGAGGAGGTGGACCAGGCTGTCCTCCTGCAGATTCTCTTTCCTCCCCTCGGGCCATTCCTGAAAACCCAAGTCTCAAGATCTCAGACTGCTACAGCTTCAAGGATCCTTGGGGGAGTTTCCAGGCTGGTGATCTGTGGGCTGTGCTCTGGACAGGTGCACAGCCCCCCCCCGCCCCCAGGGCTACTGGGACAGGTGTGAGAGTGGGGGGAGTAGAGGACATGAGCTCAAGTGCGCAGGGCTCCATAGGATGTGGTTTTGAGAAAAATCTTTATGAGCTGAGAGCAAAAAAGAGACTTGAGAATGAATTTTTTTAAATCATTGTTTGAGATGTCTCTTACAGCTCACTATAACCTCCATCTCTTTTTCCCTCCATGTATATTTTGTTGATATTTGGGTCATTTGTATTGTAGAAATTCCCATAACCTCAATTTTGTGTCTTCATTTGTTTCTTTGTTTGTTTTTTAACGTGTTCCTCCTGCCTGTTTGTCTCCTGTAGATTCTTCATTAGACCTAGAGGTCCTACGAGATTCAGGATTTGTTTTGGTTTTGTGGTGGGGGTGGGGGAGGAACAGAGTAGCTTCACAGTCGGTGCTGTTTACTTCTACCCAGAAGATCCAAGGTCTGGGGGTCTTTCCTGCGACGTTAGCAGCCATTAATGCTCATGCCCATGTCCATGACACAGGAGGAACTGCAGACTGAGAACGTCCTAATTCTATTACTCCTTTTGCATGTATTAGCTGGGATACTTAAGCCTCTTCATGTACAGGCGAGGTAACCAAGGCTATAGCCCGCAGAGCTCTTACTTCTGCAAACCCTCCCTCAGGAGTGCTCCCACCCCCTGCGTGTCCCTGAAAGGCAGGTAGCCCTGCTTCCCCGAGATGCCCAGGGAGGCGGACAGGCAGTGGGCATACTTCTGGGACACTGAGGCAGGAAAGGGGGCCGTCCAAGAGCAGAAGTATAGATGCCGGCGGAGAAAGAAGACAGTGAGCTTTAAATCAGAGGTAATAATAGGAGCGGGCTGTGACTTGGGGCCTGGGGCAGGGGTACAGGGGGAGGAACCCTCTCATTAATGACTTGCCGGCTGGCAGGCACAGGCAAAAACTGCTGCCTCCAGAAATGTCATCACAGATGAGAAGAGGCTGCGTCATGTGACCAGGCTTTCAGGAAAGTTTGGAGGTCCCAGAAACAAACTTCGGGAGGGAAGGGAAGGGTTGATGCGGGAAAGTAAGTGGAGGGGGTTTGCAAGGCTGGAAGCCGAGCTGTCATCCCCTTTCTGTCCCTCGGGGCTCCTGACCCAGTCTGAGAGCAGAGGCTGTTGGGATCCAGCTGCAATTTTTCAAGCCAATTAAGGAGAAGCGCTTGGGCCCCAGGGGGACGTGCTGTCTGCCTCTCCTGAGTCAGCAGGCTCAGACCAGGACCTTTGGGGATGACATCTGAAGGCTCTAATTGATCCCCTCAGAGTTAAAAATAAAAAGTAGCAAGCAGCTAGTCTTTTGACTTTAAACTGCTGCGGGGTGGGGGTCTCTTTTTCAACAGAGGTTTTCCATCACAGACGCCCGAGAGCAGTGTGCCCGCTGGCTTCACTGTTGGTACCCAGGCTCCGCACATTTCCCTTTGCACCTGCACCGTCTTCTTCATGAGGCCTCCGGTCCTGAAATCATCCATTAGCCAAAAGGAGGTTCCAATGGGCGCGACAGTACTGCCATTCAAAACTTAAGAAGCCCAGATCTCTGGGCTGAGAAGAGTCACTAAGACCCTGTGCTCCGTCTAAAACCTCAATCAGTCACTCTTAAGACAGTTGAGTGAAAAGCCGTGGAATATAACAGAGAAAGTGGGCCAAACCATCCCTTTTGGTCATTTTGCAATCCGTAGACCAAACTGCTGGCTGTTAAGGTTTTACTTCTCCTCCAATTTGTCTGGCATTGTGTAGAGGCTGCTTCAGAAAAAAGGCCCTGTTCACCCCCTGAAGCTGGAGAATCAGAACAGAAAGGTCTGGGCTTGCATAGTTGGGAAGGGAAATGAAATCCGAGCATTCGCTGTCCTCAGGAGCGATACTCAGACTTCTCTCTTTCCCCAAACATGAAAGCCAAAAATACGTTTTCTGCTTTTCTATAAAAGTTGGACAGCAGCAGAATCATCACTGACTATAGTTTATGAAAACACAGCTCAGTACAATGTAATCCATATAAACATGGGATCCCAATATGGCCTAGTCCTGGCATGCTGTTGCCTTCCAAGAAATAACAGCCTGACATGAAAGTAGAGTTGAGAGGAGTCCAAATCTGTATTTAGTCTCTTGAGGGAACTTGAAAGAGGAACCAATTTTTAGACACAGCACAACATCTACAAAAGGTTCTATTTCTTCATCTTTCTCTCCCCTGGCGCCCACGCCTTCCATCCGAGCTTCCCACCGACCCTACTTCTGACTCCCAGCCCTCCTCCCCTCCTTCCTCTCAGGCTGTCTCTTCACTCTATCCATCCACTGTGGCTTTCTGGATTCTATCATTTTCTTGTTTTATTTTCTAGCACCTAGATTCTATACAAAATAGACCTGAAGAACCAGGAATTGATCTAATAAGAAAGTGCAAAGTGGCGGGAGGGGGAAAGGTTAAAAGGTGTATATGTGCCAGTTTGTGCTCTTCTTTGTTGGATCTCTGTGAGCCTTTGCCGGGCAGGAAAGTATAGTTACTGTATCTCCCAGAGGGGCTTTGGCTCAGCCCTAATCCCATCACTGTTTTTTCTCCTTCCAGTTGATCAGAATTCCTGTCCAGGACTTCTGAAGGCATTCTCTGGAAATTTCCAATACTCCTCTTTGCAGACCGGGGAGCAAAGATACTGGTTTAAGGGCTTAATCCCCCCAACCTCCTCCAGGACCCCTGGGCCCTTTGGCACTAAATGACCCATGCCGGCACAGCCAGATCAGACAGGGGGACAATTCCAACCCCTGAAAGCCTGAGAGGCTGGAGGTGTCACCAGATTGGTACCACCATCCTGGGGCCTGCCTCAACCATTCCTTCCCACAGAAACCACAACAAAGACTCTTAACCACATTTATCCCCTCTCCCTCTGCCTCCAGATCAACCTTGGTCCTTCCCCCTTGGTGCCCCCCACCTGTGATGTGTCATGCCCCCTCCTCTTAGGAACTGTGAGTAGTAAACTTTCTTTTCAGAGGCCATTGTCTCCTAATCTGTTGGCTTTAGTATACCTCAAATTTCCTGTTAATACACTTAAAAAAAAAAACAGCTAGGGAATTTCTTATCCCACTACATGTAAAAGGTTCAATCTCAAGAGGGTAAGGCTTACCTGCTTCGTTTCAGGATTTCCATGTACACCCTGGTGCCTAGCTCTGATCTCTGTTGGATTCGTTCCAGGAAGGTGGCCATGGTTTCTTTTTCTTTTTCTTCCTCAGCCTTGATTAACTTTGACAAATGTGAGAACTTTGCCCATTTGGTTCATGATGAAATCCAGAATTGATTAGCCATTCTCGGCTCTCAATTCTCCTGGACTGACCTGACCCAGTCACTTCTGATTTTCCAAGCTACGCTCTTGTATCATTCTGGTGGACAGAACACTTTTGCAGCCTATCCAATCTGAATACAGACATGAAGCAGTCTTTCGTTTTTATTTTATCCAACTTCCTTTGCCATTCTAGAAAAATGTCTTAATTTTTTATAAAATTATATGTCCTTTGAGATTAGATTAAAAGTCAGCTTTGAGCTGCTAATATCATAAAGGCATCTTTTAGATTGGTGGCCAACTCCTATTTGTGAGTATACTCTGTATTTCTATCATCAGTGCATTTTCCTGAACCTCTCCTGGTTTTAGCACTGAAAGTCCAGCAGCTTAGGCACCAAAAAACCAGGATGGTTGGTCATCTGAATTTTACACATCCTCAACTTCACAAACTTACCTAATGCTAAAAGCAGACTTCCCAAACCATGTATTTGCCTTAAAATTGTGATTCCAACTCTGGTGAAGTCTCCACATATTCTTTTGTCTTTCTGGTGATTGTCCCGGTCTGTAATGGTTTATATTGGATCCACTTGTATCTGTAGTGCTATAAATCCAATAATACGGCAATGAAGTTGCATCTTGGGCTGGGCCTGCAGTGGTTATTTTAATCCCAGATATAGCCGACTACCATATCTTAGATCCAAAATTTCATATGATAAAACTTAAAAAAATGTAACTCCTATGAAGCTACAAATTCACATGACCCATTCTCAGTAGATGTCATGTTAAAAAAGCAATTCAAGTTTTATGTGCCTTCTGAACACTAACGTGTTGCTCACCTTTTTCCTGTTATAATAGCATCAAGCATCTCAAAGTGGAAAGAGTTATGTGTACCGTGGAGTCCTGAGTGGTCCTGTGATGGTGAAGGTAGTAAAGAGGGTATCCACTTCTGTTCCTCCAGCCTCGGGTCTCTGTTAGAGTCAGTCAGCATTGCTGATTTCAATAGTTTTCTACAGTGTACATGCATGATAAATTCTGGGTGATTGAATGGTCCTGTTAACCTCAATCTCTCTGTCTACTAACATATTTCATTTTCCATTAAAGTTATGAGCACCTGTATCCCAAGATTTGTATAAAATGTAGATCATAGGTTAAAATTTGGGTGACAGGCAGATCTCAATGATTCTGTAGGAACTTTTCCATCTGATCACACTCTTGTTCATGGCCATCTGGGTTCTGCAGAATAGCAATATCGCACTTAAAGACAGGCTCTATTTTGGCACTGTGTTTCCATGAGTACGTTCCGTGCTGTCCATCATGGAGCCCTACTTCACTTTGTGTTTTTTGTTTTTTTTTTTATGTTAGGGCTCCACATGGACAATGATGCAAGGAGGAAGGTGGCACTGAAGGATGAGGATGGGCAGGTAGGGCTGGGGAGTGTGTGCCTCAGTGGAGGAGAGCAATGCTTAAAGAAAGGTAAGTCTTGGCCTGAAAAGGACAATAAGATGGGATAGAAAGCTGGTAGTCCCTCCGAGCTCCTGGAACTGCGGAATAAGTACAGAAGAAGTAGCAGAACCTGCTCCAGAGGGCTGCAAGGGAAGCAGTTCTCTCGGGGGGGAGCAAGAAGATAGAGCAACCTTCAGGGAGGGGCTTGTGAGGAGAGCTGAGGACAAAGGGGGTTTCAATCACAGGGTGAGGAAGATGTGAGTGGCCTCACTGCAGAGGAGGGCTGGAAGAAGAGCAGGCATTGGAAGGAAGAATGATGAGGCAATGAAGATCTCGTGGGCATCACCACTGTGAGACAGGCCTAGTGTTTGTCCAGACTTCACCACCTCTGGTCCCAGAGGAGTCTTGTGTTCCTGAAGTAGGAACCTGTATCCTCCCCTTCACACACAACATGGAGCCCCTGCCTCTACCCATGTTGATGATCTGAGGAACCCATGGGCTCTTCCTTTAGGCCTGAGGGCATTGGCAAGTAGGGAGCTTGCCCTCAGAAGACCAAATCCATGGGAGCCCAAGATTTCCACCTGGTTAGCTAACGGACACTCTGTGCTGTAACTGAGAGTCTCTTGCATCCTGCTACCCCCACAGAATTATCTGCTGTCAAAAGAACACAGCAGATAAGCAGTTTTGGATTTTGCATGGCCTAACACTTAACAGCTGCAGAAGCTTCAACAGGTAAGGTACTGGCTCTTCTAACTCTTTTTCCTCATCTTTGTTGTTATTAATTAAAGATTTGTATTTATTTATTTATTTATTTATTTATTTATTTATGAGACAAAGAGTATGATAGAGAGAGAGTGCACAAGCAGGGGGGAGGGGTAGAGGGAGAAGCAGACTCCCCACTGAGCAGGGATCCCAATGTGAGACCTGATCTCAGGACCCTTGGATCATAGACTTGAGCCAAAGGCAGACACTTAACCAACTGAGCCACCCAGGGACCCTGTTTCCTCATCTTTAACACAGGAATAAGAATGGGTTATTATACATGGCCTCTCTGAGAATCTAATTTGGATCTCTTTTTCAAAAGAAAAGTTTGAGTAGAAAAGTTTGGGATCTCATTCCCAAAAGAAGAGTTTGGATGTAAGGAAGATGGTGAAGTAGGAAGCATCCAGAGTCCCTCTTGCCATGTAGACAACAGTCACACTGGTAGGGTCTTCTACCCACCAGCCATGCACAACCTCCTGAAGCAGCTTGCACACAGCTTGCAAGAGCTAAAACGGGTGAGAAGGATCCTGTCCTCTAAATAACAGGGATCTGCCTCTGATCACTTATTGCTGCTTCTGATTGCAGAGGTGCAGACACAGAGATGGGCAATGTTGTTGTAGTGTTCATTGCCATTTTTATAAACCCTGCCTCCTCCAGCCAAAGTGCTTTCTGGGGGATTTAAACAGCTGGCCCCTGTTTTGGGAGACCTTTTTCCCTTTGTGTTTCCCTTTTGCCCTTTTGGAGGCTAGACATTTAAATACTAGGACATTCAAAAGCAACCAGATACACATTTTAAAATATGAATACATATACATTTACACACTGAATTTAGAAAGTCACAGCATGTACCCAGGGAAAGGCACAGGCTCAGAAAAGGCCTGGGAAGACCTTAGGTTTACATCTCAGGTTGATCTCTATAAAAACAAAACCAAAACCAGTGAGGGGAGAATGTGAGTTCCACACTTAACACATGATAATATTCAAATGTCTGGTGTTCAATAAGGCATATAAAGAAACAGAAAAATATGACACATTCAAAGGAAAAAAGATAAAGAGTAGACACCATTCCTGAGAAAGACCAGATAGTAGATTTATTAGACAAAGAACTTAAAACAATTGTCTTGAAGATGGTCAAAGAGCTGAATGAAAATTTAGACAGAGTCAAAAAATGATGTATGAACAAGATGTAGATATCAATAAAAAGATAGGAAATCTAGAAAGAAATCCCCAGCTTAAAACTACAATAATTGAAATGAAAAATTCATGTATGAGAATCAGAACAGCTTTGGCAGATGGAAGAAGCATCAACATTCTCAGGTCTGAGGAACAAAAAGAAAAAAAGACTAAAGAAAAGTCAACTGAGACTACAGGAGACTACAGGACATGTGGGGGTGCAATCAAGTGGACCAGCATACGTGTGGTAGGAGTCTCAGAAAGAAGATAGAGAGAGAAGAGGGCAAAGAGATTATTTGAAGAAACAGTGGTTGAAAACTTCCAAAATTTGATTAAAGGCATGGAAATAAACATCCAAGAAGTTCAACGAACCCAAGTAGGATAAACTCAAAGAGACCCACACCAAGAGACATTATAATCAAACTATCAAAAGACAAAGTGAGAATCCTGAGAGCTTGCTTCAGCAGCATGTATAGAAAAATAGGAACAATGCAGACAGGATTAACATGGCCCCTGTGCAAGGACAAGAGAATCTTGAAAGCAGCAAGAAAGAAGGGACTCATCACATACAAGGGATCAATAGTTTCAGAAAAAAAATGGTGATGGAGAACACAGCTTCCCTGATGTCCCACGAGTGATTGGACAGCTATCTATCCACAAATAAAAACAGCTCTGGGAGACCTCTAGAGTCCGCTTAGAAAGTTTAGCAGCACAGTGTGACAAAAATAACTGAGAATAATCAAGAACTGCATTTGCTTGTAACACCCGATCCCACATGCTGGCATGGTGCAGCATCAAGAAGGAACTTGCCAGCTAGAAAGAGTTCCTCTCATCAGGAAGGAAGAGCACAGTGAGTGACAAGTTTTTCCAGCCTCTCAGGGCACTGCACGAGTGACCTGCTTCAGTACCACCCCAACCAGACTAGCAAACCTGAAATGCATAGAGCTGCTAGGAGCAAGGAAGAAAAGCAGTGGCTTGATTAGCAGACATGCAGGGAGAGCAAATGCAATTTACAGAGATCTGATCTGCAAACAAACTCAGCAAACTTTGCCACTGACAAAGCTAATGGCCAGCACAGCTGCCACGGATGCCTGCGGATTTTGCCAGCTTTTACTCCATAGGTAAACACATTTGTTCACTGACACTATCTGCTTCATTTCTTCCTCATGTCCTCCCACCCTGTTCTTGCCAGAGACAGCCATCTGATAGCCATCCAAGTCTCTGCAGCTGCAGCTGTGCAAGTAGGAAACCAGTCACCTGAATACTCCCTCACCTCTGCAGGAGCCCTGGAGCCATGCCTGCAGCCAACTTGGGCCTCTGCAGCTGCATAAGCACAAGACTCTAGCCTAGAACCCTCTCCCCGCTGCTGTGCCCATGCTTGGGGCTAGCCCTTCCAGGTGTGCATCTACACAGCACCAGGCTGAAGCCTATCATCTACCACCACAATAGTGTGCATGCCCTGGGGGTGGAGGTGGGGGAGAGTGTGAAGCCATAGGTGAGCATGCCAACAGCCAGAGACTCGCTCCCACCTCCTAATTGCTTGTGGCCCTGGATCAGGCCCTGCTGTCTGTCACTGGACAGCAGCACTGGGCCCAGCAGCTAACCCCTTCAACTGTGTACCTGCATGTCCCTTGCATGATTCCTGTCACTGACCTCCACCACAGTGTGGATGCCTGGGAGGAGGATGTGCCGCCACAGGAGAGCATGCTGCTAATCAGGGCCAGTTTCTGGCGAGCTCATAATTGGCCCCAGCCCTTGGTGTCTGCCTTGACCCCATCACTATGTGTGGATCTGTAACACCCCTGCCACTACATAGGCACCTGCAGCTGACCCTCACAGCTGAGTGTGTCCACACTTATGGTTCCGGCCATCACCACTGCCTGCTGAGGTTCCTGGTACCCAGGAGCGCTGTTGAGGACTCCAAAAGCTCTTGTAGCCACTGCAGCTCTTCTGAAGTTCTCACCAAGGACCATACAGTTGTTAATGTTGTGGGCCCCAGTGACCTGAGCCAAAGAGACATCGTATCCCCTCAGACCCAGTGCTGTCATGTGCCCCTAAACTTGGCACCATATACCATTAGACACAGGGTTATAGCACAGTCCAGCATGCTCCCATCCATAGGTGAAAGCTTCCCTTACTGAAATCAGTCTATAAAGTCTGGAAGAGGTGACTACGTCAGACACCTACACAAGGCTACCAGGATCATGAAGAATCAAGGAACATGTACCCACTAAAGGAATACAGTAAATTTCTAGTATTTGTCACCAAAGAAATGGAGATGTAGGAACTGCTGAGCAACAAATTCAAAATAAGGGTTTTATAGATGCCCAGAGAACTACAAGAAAACACAGATAAGTGATTTAACATTATCAGAAAAACAAAATAAGAAGTTCAACAAAGAGATAGAAAACATTAAAAAGAACCAAATGTTGGAATTGAAGAATGCAATGACTGTACACACCTTACATGAGAATGGCCATCGGGCAGCCCGGGTGGCTCAGCAGTTTAGCGCTGCCTTCAGCCCAGGGCGTGACCCTGGAGACCCGGGATTGAGTCCCACGTCGGGCTCCCCGCGGGGAGCCTGCTTCTCCCTCTGCCTGTGTCTCTGCCTCTCTTTCTCTCTGTGTCTCTCGTGAATAAATAAATAAAATCTTAAAAAAAAGAGAGAGAGAGAGAGAGAGAGAGAGAATGGCCATCTATGACAAGCTCACAGCTGACAGCATCCACAATGAGGAAAGTCTGAGAGCTTCTCCTCTAACATAAGAAATGAGACAAAGGGGATCCCTGGGTGGCGCAGCGGTTTGGCGCCTGCCTTTGGCCCAGGGCGCGATCCCGGAGATCCGGGATCGAATCCCACATCGGGTTCCCGGTGCATGGAGCCTGCTTCTCCCTCTGCCTGTGTCTCTGCCTCTCTTTCTCTCTCTCTGTGACTATCATAAATAAATAAAAATTAAAAAAAAAATGAGACAAAGATGCTCACTCTCACCACTCTTACTCAACATAGTACTGAAAGTCCTAGCCAGAGCAGTCAGGAAAGAAAAAAATAAAAGCCATCCAAACAGGAAAGGAAAAATTAAACTATCTTTATTTACAGGTGATAGGATATTATATATAGAAAATCCTAAAGACTCTACCCAAAAAACCTGTTAAAGTGAATCAACAAGTTTCAGTATAAAAAAAAATCAACATACTAAAAACAGTTGCATTTCTATACACTGACAACAAACAATATGGAAAAGAAATAAAGAAAACAATCTCATTCACAATAGCATCAAAAACAATAGAATATTTAGGAAAAAATGTAACTGAAGGGTAAAAGATTTATGCCCTGAAAACTACAAGACTTAAATGAAAGAAGTTGAAGAAGACACACATGGAATGATACCCCATGTTCACGTATCAGAAAATAATACTGTTTGAGGGTCCATATTACCAATAGCCATCTATAGATTCATTATGCTCCTTTCAAAATTCCAATGGCATTTTTCATAGAAATAGAAAAAACAATACTACAATGTGCATGGACCCACAAAGGAACTCATGTAGCCAAAACAATCTTGAGAAAGAAGAACAAAGTTGAAGGCATCCCATTTTCTGACTTCAAAACATACCACAAAGCTATAGAAATCAAAACAGTAGGGATCCCTGGG
This sequence comes from Canis lupus dingo, assembly GCF_003254725.2. NCBI lineage: Eukaryota > Metazoa > Chordata > Mammalia > Carnivora > Canidae > Canis > Canis lupus. Next base: position 5,267,966 of record NC_064277.1, read on the forward strand.
TGGCACAGCAGTTTGGTGCCTGCCTTTGGCCCAGGGTGCGATCCTGGAGACCCGGGATCGAATCCCACGTTGGGCTCCCAGTGCATGGAGCCTGCTTCTCCCTCTGCCTGTGTCTCTGCCTCTCTCTCTCTCTCTCTCTCTCTGTGACTATCATAAATAAAAAAAAAAAAAAAAAGAAATCAAAACAGTATGGTACTGGGAAAAAATAGACCAATGGAACAAAATCAAGAGCTCAATAATAAATTACTGCATATATAGTTGATCTTCAAACAACGCAAGGGTAGAGGGTACCCCGTATCCCCCCACCTGTGCAGTTGAAAATTCATGTATAACTTTTGACTCCCCAAAACTTAACTATTAATAGCCTACTATTGACTGGACACCTACAAAAACATAAACAGTTGATTAATACATGTTTGTATGTTATATGTATTAGATACTTTGTCCTTAAAGTAAGCCAGAGGGGGAAAAAAGTTTTAAGAAAATCATAAGGGTGAGAAAATACATTTACAGTACTATGCTGTATTTATCAAAAAATAAATCCACATATAAGTGGATCCACATGGTTCAAGCCTGTGTTATTCAAGGATCAACTCTACAGTCAAGTAATATTTGACAAGGGAGCCAAGAATGCTCAATGGGAAAAGGATGGGATAAATGGTATTGGGAAGATTGAATAACCATATGCAGAAGAATAAAATCAGACCCCTCTCTTTCACCACTCGCAAAAAGGGAACTTGAAATGGATTAAAGACTTAAACACAAGACCTGAAACCACAAACCTTCTAGTAGATTATATAGGAACAACGTTCTTGACATTGGTTTTAACAGCAATATCGTACATATGACAACAAATACGGAAGCAATAAAAGCAAAAAGAAGTAAGTGGGACTGCATCAAATTAAAAGATTTCTGCACATCAAAAGAAATAATCGACAAAATTAAAAGGCAATATATGGAATGGGAGAAAATGTTTGCAAATCATACATCTGGTAAGGGGTTAATATCCAAACTCCATGAAGAATTCATGTAATTCAATGGCAAAAAACAAATAACCTGATTTAAAGATGGGCAGAGGAACTGAAATGGTGCCATAGTATATGAAATGGTGCTCATCATCACTAACCATCAGGAAAATGCAACCCAAAATCTCAATGACCTATCACCTCACACCTGTTAGGATGGATACCAACAAAAAAGACAAGAAATAACAAGTGGTGCTGAGGATGTGGAGAAAAGGGAGCCCTTGTGCACTGTTGGTAGGAATGTAAATTGGTGCAGCCACTATGGAAAACAGTATGGAGGTATCTAAAAAAATTCAAAAACAGAACTACCGGGATCCCTGGGTGGCGCCGCGGTTTAGCGCCTGCCTTTGGCCCAGGGCGTGATCCTGGAGACCCGGGATTGAATACCACGTCGGGCTCCCGGTGCATGGAGCCTGCTTCTCCCTCTGCCTGTGTCTCTGCCTCTCTCTCTCTCTCTGTGTGACTATCATAAATAATAAATAAAAATTAAAAAAAAAGACACTGTTAAAAAAAAAATAGAACTACCATATGATCCAGCAATTCCACTTCTGGATACGTATCCAGCAGAAATGAAAGCAAGATCTCAAAGAGACATCTGCACCCTCATTGTTCACTGCAGCATTATTTGCAAAAGATATAGAAACCATCCACACGTCCCTCAGTGGGTTCATGGATAAAAAAGATGTGGTGCATATATAATAGATGATTCAGTTCTGAGAAAGAAGAAAATATTGCCATTTAGACAACTTGGGTGAAACTTGAGGACGTTATACTAAGTGAAATAAATCAGGCAAAGTCAAATACTGTATGATTTCACATATGAAATCTAAAAAAAGTCAAATTCAGGTAAACAGAGAGTGGAGTGTTAGTTTCCAGGGGCCAAATAAACCCTTCCCTCCACCCCAGTTCACTAACAGTTCCCCAAAGCACAGAACTAAGGAACTGAGAACGGCCAGCTGTAGAGTAAAGCCTCTGACTTTGGCTTTGGGGCCAGTAATGCAGAGGAGGGAATGGAAGGGAGAGGGAGGGAGGGAAGGAGGGAGGGCAGGAGGGCAGAAGGAGGGATGGGGCAGGAAAGGACAAGAGAAACAGCAAAGAGAGAAGGAGGGACGCCACTCACTGGGAGATAAGTAGCAACAGAACTTTGCCAGAAATAGAAGCAGATTTCCCTAGAACACCATGGGTAAGGACTCTGCTCCTAAACGTGCGGCAATCGTCTCTGGGAGCTTACTGCAAATACTAATAAGTGCTCTGACACAATAAAGCCACATTCTTTTAAAAACTGGACATTGGGGCAATCATCTCTGGGAGCTTACTGCAAATAGCAATAAGTGCTCTGACAATAAAGCAACATTCATTTAAAATGTGGGCATGGAAAACAATCTCTGGGCAGTTGTTTATAGTATTTTTAGTATTGTCTCCAAGTTAACCACACAGACAATTGTGTGTGGCTCCCATTCTGTTTGAAAGAATCTCAGCCATTTTCGATGAATCCCTTTGTTGTTTTCATGAAATCCCGAGGTAAAGACCCTATATATTTAGTGGGTGTGTGCTACCTATTACAGTAAAAAAGTTCTAGAACCCAATGCAAGCAAAAACAGATAAACAGCCGTGCTCCCAGAATATGTCTTTTTTTTTTTTTTAGATTTTATTTATTTATTCCTGAGAGACAGAGAGAGAGGCAGAGACACAGGCAGAGGGAGAAGCAGGCTCCCTGTGGGGAGCCCGATCTGGGACTCGATCGCAGGACCCCGGGATCACACCCTGAGCCAAGGGCAGATGCTCAACCACAGAACCACCCAGGCTCAGAATGTGTCTTAACCAGAGTTAATATGGTCTGGTTAACTGACCTCAAATTCTGATAACAGTACCTGTGCTTTCACTGACTTGCCATGAAGAGAAAATCATTAAAACACCTACTTACATAGGAACACGCATTGTGTTTTCTAGTCTAGCTCATCCCTTCCTTCCTCCAGGACCTAATGTGGGGATGGCTCTGTCCTCACAATGGTTACCTGGTCATGACTGGAATCCTAGTATGAGTGTCTAGGGATGGAGGGAGGAGGTGGGATAGAGGGAGGAGGTGGGAACACAAGGAAAGTTAATCATCATTACATGAGTGCTTTGTCCCAGGCACTATGCTTCCATGTGTGTTTATGATTAATTACCTTAATTCTGAGAGGTTGGTGCTACTATGTCCATCTTCCAGATGGGGAAGCGGAGGATTGAATAATTGAGTAATTTGCTCAAGATCCCAGAGTAAAGACCTGAGAAAGCCAAAACTCCAGCTAAGTTGTGCCCTGCTCCAATGCTTCTGGTCTTTCCAGAGGAGGCTCAGGCCATCATCCAGGCTTGAGCTTATTCTCAGCGTTAAATCATTCAGAGTATTTCTAAACAATCTTCTGATAACAGTCTTAGTCTAGGGCATGCCGAGGAGATGGAAATGATGCTGGTTATGGGAGGAGATGTGGAGACAGAAGGGTAGGAGGAGACAAGACGTGACTCGCTTTCACCACGATGAAGTCAAGGTACCCAAGATTGCTTCAGATCTCTGTATGTTACGTTGCGGGGCCAAACACTACACGTCCCTCAAGACTGAGTCCGAATGCTACCTGACTCCAGGCCGTCTCCACTTCACACCCCACTTCTTAATCCCCTTGGTTCAGTTAAAAAGGGTTTATTAACCCAACTGCCATCTCAGGACCAGATATACGCCACCTTATATACCTTGTCCCTCCACCACCACCCACCCAGGCAGGGATCTCCAAAGGAGGAGGAAAGGAGCCTGAGCTAAGTAGGTCTCTGATCACCATCCGGAATCTACTCAGACGCTCAGACCGTGGCTTCGAATCAGGAGTCTAGAGGGACGGAGCCAAAGGGGACCTACTAAAAGGTAACCTCAGAACAGCTGGAAGACCTGCTGGGGTTACTCCCAAATCGGTGGATCAAGTTTTTGGTCCTGGGACCTCTTTATTGTAACTGTTATTGTTGGCATCGCTGTTGTGTTTGGAGACCCCCGAAGGAGTTTATGCAGGTTGTACCATATTTCCCATAATAGAAATTAAAACAGAAAAATCTAAAATATTGATTTTTTAAAAATGGAATTGTATGTTACCATTAAAAAAAAAACCCCTTTTATGGAAAAACCCTATATTTTCAAAAAAAAATTAGTCAAAAAGGCAGCAATGTTTTCTATATTTTGCACTTCTTCTTAGTGACTGGCTTAAAAGGAGACCGTGGATTCGCTTATCTACCTCTGCACTCAATCAGTTGTGATAGGCACTCTGCTTGAAGCATATGAAGAAAATCCAGCCTCGACTTGATGCATGGTTGAAAGCGGAAAGCGTGTTTTTAATAGCCTCTTGGGATGAGTTGGACATTCTCCTTGATACTACATCAAAATTCAACTAGATGCTGTTTCTTTCATGTAGTTATAGTGCAGATTCTGAAACCTTGCCAATGAATTCTTCATATTCCCCTACATTACAGTTTGGTTTATCTTGCATTTTGTGAGAATCTTTTACCCACATGTGATTTTGTGACATCACTCATGGTTGTTTGGAGAATAAGATTTCACTGAGATAGGCAGATCTTTCAAATGTTCATACCTTTCATTATATCAAATGTCAAAAATCACATTTGTTTTACTGCTGATCTTATCAGAAAAGTCCTCAAGCACTAGAAAGCTGTCAAGCTCACGGTAGATACAAGTGTTCCAAAATGACAATGTTTCTTCCAAAGTCCAGATTTTAAAACTGGCAACACAGGGACACCTGGGTGGCTCAGCAGGTCTGCCTTCAGCCCAGGGCGTGATCCCGGAGTCCCGGGAGCGAGTCCCGCGTCGGGCTCCCTGCATGGGGCCTGCTTCTCCTTCCTCTGCCTGTGTCTCTGCGTCTCTCTCTCTCTCTCTGTCTCATGAATAAATAAATAAAATCTTTTTAAAAAATAAAAATAAATAAAACTGGCAACACATTCTTTCTGATGTTTTCCTTGAGGTCAGAGACCCATTTCAGTGGTTCTTAAGAAAATGTCTACTAAATGCCCCTGTGTATGTTCATGGTTCATTAGTCATTCTTTGAAGTAAAAATGATATTGTGAAAAAAGCAGCCACTTCAACTCACAGGTCAACTATCACTAAAGTGCTTTTCCTCAAGGCAGCCATCACGCTTGGCACTAGAAGTGCTTTATACATACTTACCATTTTGTCGCATAGACTATTAAAAGCCATGTATTCAGGGATTGAGATTTAATATAACTAAATGATTTTTACTGGTTTATCTAGGATATTCCTAAATGGCACTGGCATGATTTTACCCACCATTACTTTTGCACCGCCAGTGCAAAGTGAGAAAAGGCAAATAATGTCTTAATGTTGTTATAAAAATAGTTTTGACTTCAGGAATCCCCAGCCCCTCCCCCAGAGTCTTGGAACCCCTGGAGACCTCACATCAGGCGCTACTGTCCTATCCTGTGACAGTTGCTAAAGGATGACATGGGCTTTAACCTAGAGGGGGAGCTCAAGGCCTATCTGATCTCTTTCCCTCCTTCCCTGTCCAACTTGGGAACCAAAGAGGTCAGTATGGAAGACCCAAAGGGGCTGAAATCTCTCTCATTCTAGACCATACCCTTCCTTTTCTTCATTCAGTTTTTTACACGGCCCACTCCTTGTTAAGTTCCAAATACAGTTACATCTTCTTTATTGTTCCAATTACCCAAGATCCAGTCTGCTTCTTAAGGATTTTCATTTTGACTCCCTCAAGAGTCAAAATAGGGCTCTGTCTGCCCAGAGAGAGGAGATGGTTGGAGCCCAATGAGACCACTTGGGCCACTGCTTGTCTTGGTCACATGGGGTCACTAGTGAAAACAAGTTTGCTCCAGGGTGATGGAAGAGGCTCCCTAGATGCTGCATCTGCCCAGACCCACTTCCCCAACAACCTGCCCAAGCCCACTGTCTCCATGGGAATAGTCTCTAAGGGCATGGGTTTTACTTCACATCCCATACTCCGCCATCATTCTCCAGACCACAGCACCAGTGCTAGAGTGACCTGGAGGAGCTTCCCTGCCTCACGTTGTCCTACCCTTGCAGCACACACTCCCTCTGTCCTTATTGCCCTTTTCTGCTTCTGGGTCTTTCCTGGACGCTGAGTGGTTGGCTCAGCTTCAAGCCTCCTTAGGGGGTACTCGGTGGGCACCCATTTCCAACCTATAGACTGCACTGAGGACTCTTAGCTTTGTCTGCCTCCAGAGGTTATCTTTTCCCTTCCTCTTTTATAGTCCTCTATTATTTTTCCTGTTTTATCGGTGTCATATTTGGCTTTACAGCTCCGTATCTCCGTACTATTCGAGTATATCAAATTGCTTTAATGTCTTTGTTTGTTTTCCATTTTATCCTACTGTTTTAATTTCCTTTATTTTTTTCTTGGTAAAAATTCCCTGCTTCCAACTTGTTTTCCTGGATTTTTTATTAACTGTTTTTAATTGGAAAAGTAATAAAAGCACACGATGAAGTGGAAAATGATAAAAGGGTAAACAATGAAAAGCAAGCAAGGCCTCTGGTCTGCTAATCCCTGTCTCCAGAGGCAACAGTGTTACCAGTGTCTGGTGTTTTCTTCCAGAAATGGTCTATGAATATAATAAGTATACTCCTCCCCCTTTATTGAACCAATAGAAGCTTGCTTTTCACACAGTTCTGGATCTCTCGTTTTCTTTTTAACCTTGTATCTTGGAGATTGTTTTATTTCAGCAGGCAAAGAGCTACCTCAATATTTCCAAGGATTGCACCAATAACACATATTATGGATGGGGCACCTGGGTGGCTCAGTGGTTGAGCATCTGCCTTTGGCTCAGGGCGTGATCCTGGGGTCCTGAGATCGAGTCCCACGTCGGGCTCCCTGCATGGAGCCTGCTTCTCCCCCTGCCTGTGTCTCTGCCTCTCTCTCTCTATCTCTCTCTCTCTCTGTGTCTCTCATAAACAAATAAATCTTTGCAAAAAATTATGGGTGTATGTAATATATTGAATCTGTCCCCCTTTTATAGAACATGTAGATTGTTTCTGATCTCTTCCTGTTACAAATACTGCTTCAGTAAAATATGTACACGCACATAAAAGTATGGGAAAAGTTCTAGTACAGTTCTTAGGTCAAATCTATTTGCTTTGACAATGTTATAGGTATTGTTACATTGCTTTCCGAAGCATAGGTCATAGGTGTTGGAAGTCTTTTAACTTTATTATACATACTTTTTTTTGCCATGAAGAGATAATGGATTTTTATGCAAGTAAATGATTTTTTTATGCTTTGCAGGTAAATTCATGTATGGCTTTTGATCTTTGTTTCTTCCTTAATTCAGGTCTTCTCCTATTAAGATTTTTTTTCCCTTGTACTGTGCTTTTTTTTTTTTCTGGTCTCATTTCCTTTCAATTTTGACATTAAAATCTCTCTGGAATTTATTTTGAGAATTAGAATCAAGAAGAGCTTTATTTCTTCCCAAATGGCCAATCGGTTTTACCAGTAGTAATTTTTTGTACATTTTTAATTTTTTTAATTTTTTAAAATTTTTTGTACATTTTTTAAAAAGATGTATTCATTCGTTTTAGAGAAAGAGAGACAGAGAGTGGGGGTGGGTGGGCAGAGGGTGAGGGGAGAGAGAATCCCAAGCAGACTCCACACTGAGCACAGAGCCCCAGGCAGGGCTTGATTCCAGGACCCAAGACCTGAGCAGAAACCAGAGTGAGGTGCTCAACGGACGATACCACCCAGGTGCCCCACCAGTAGCAGTTATTAAGTAATTCATCTTTTCTCCACTGATGTTAAGTATCATCTTCATCACATAGTTCCTATAGTTACTTGCATTTATTTATAGGTTCTCTGCTCTGTTTTAGTGATCTGTCTTCTTAGTCACATGTCAGGATCAATCTGTTAAGTAAATCACTTTAAAACATGCTTTAATATACATTAGGACCAACCTCCTACTCATTCTTTTTTTTTTTTTTTTCTTCTCAGAATCATCCTGGCTATTTTCATATAAATTCTAGTATATAGTCCTCCAAAATATTTTTATTTTATCGGGGTCATAGTAAATTTGTGGATTGTCTTAGGAAGAATGAACACCTTTCTACTATTGCTTCTTCCTACAAGGCTCTTCTTTTCATTTATTTATGTATTCTTTTGTGTTGCTCAGTAGAAATGGAGTTTCCTTTAATGTACAGAGTTGAGCCTATATATTTCTTGTTAAGTTTATCTGTAGATATTTTATATTTCCTGTGGCTTTTATTAAGTGGAATATTTCTTCCACTAAATATTCCATCCTCCCTCCTTACCCTCAATTTTTTTAGTTTCATTATTTAAAACAGAAGTAAAAAAAAAAAAAAGTTAAAAAAAGTTAAATAAATAAATAAATAAATAATAATAAAAAAATAAAAAATAAAAAAATAAAACAGAAGTAAGTGTCCTTATTTTGGGGGGGGTATTATTTTACTTTTAACTCTTTAATATTTAATTCATTCTTAATCCTTCAATCCTTCTATTTTTGTGATTTGAACTTATTCCTCAGGCTTTAGCTTTTTGTTTCCTTTATCCAAAACATGATCTACAAGCAGCTTTCTGTTTCATGTACCAACTACTAGCCAATGTATACTTTCTTATTGTCCACTAACACCCACAAACCACCTCCCATGTATGGCAACAAACAACCATCTCTACCTTCTGCATGAGCCTGACTCTCAGTCAACAATTCAGGTCTGGCTGAACTGTCACCTCTGTCTCTGTAGAGCAGTGATTTCCCAACTATGTGAATACTTTATTTCATTTTTGCCCCTTTTTTTAATATAAAAGAATGAACAACTCTAAAATAAAGAGGGTTGATTTTATTTATACTACAGATGAGATAGATAGAAATATTAGTTGTGCCCTAAACTTTTAGCTTACTAGGTTTACATAGGTTTAATGCGTGTTCACTAGAAATAGCTAAAGGGGAAAAGAAAAAAAAAAAAGAAATAGCTAAAGGGTAAGGGGCGTGTGTGTGTGTGTGTGTGTGTGTGTGTGTGTTTGTGTGTGGTGATGAGGTGATGAGAATACTCTAAAACTGGCAATGGTGATGATTACACATATCTGTGAATGTACTAAAAAACAAATGCTTTTCAAACCAGTAAAAGCAAATGAAAGAAGCTGTTAGAAATGTGGGAAGGGCGGCTGGGTGGCTCAGTCAGTTAAGTGTCTGCCTTTGGCTTAGGTCATGATCCCAGGGTCCTGGGATGGAGCCTCACATTGGTCTCCTCACTTAGCTGGGAGCCTGTTTCTCCCTCTGCCTTTTTCTCTGTCTGCTGCTCCCCCTGCTTGTGTTCTCTCTCCTTCTCTCTCTCTCTCTCTCAAATAAATTAACAGAATCTTTTTTTTTTTAATGTGGGAAAAACCATTAAAGATTATGTCCATAAGCCTGGTGTAGGAATATAGGAAATGGAGAGAACTTGAACATTTTGGGATAACAACTGTCATAAAAAATTCTTTTGATCCAAATGCAAAGAGAGTTTTTCTTAAAAGTATTTAATAGGCTTAAAAAACTATTGACAGGTGGGCAGCCCGGGTGGCTCAGGGGTTTAGCGCTGCCTTCAGCCCAGGGCGTGATCCTGGAGACCCGGGATCGAGTCCCACTTCAGGCTCCCTGTGTGGAGCCTGCTTCTCCCTCTGCCTGTGACTCTGCCTCTCTCTCTGTATGTCTCTCATGAATAAATAAATAAAGTCTTAAAAAAAAAAAAACTACTGATAGGGATACAAAGAAGTTTTAAAGAGAAGACAAGGAAATTGATAGGGTACCATCAAAATCCCCTGCTCAGTCTATATACATTTACCCAGACCAAATCCATCTCTTCTCTTTGCCCATGTGACACTGAGTAAACTGAGAGAACTAGATTTAAGGGACAAATCATTTTTTCTTATTTTATTATTATTTTTCTTTTTAGGATTTTACTTATTTATTCATGAGAGACACACAGAGAGAGGCAGAGACACAGGCAGAGGGAGAAGCAGGCTCCATGCAGGGAGCCCGATGTGGGATTCGATCCTGGGTCTCCAGGATTACACCCTGGGTTGAAGGCAGGCTCCAAACCGCTGAGCCTCCCAGGGATCCTGAGACAAATCTTTTTTTTTTTTTTTTTTAAATCATTTAAAAAAAAAACAAAACCGTTTCATTTAGATATAATCCTCATGTCATACAATTCACCCATTGTATATGGTTCAAATGTTTTTAGTGTATTCACAGATACATGCAATCATCAACATAGTCAGTGTTAGAATGTTTCACCGTATTTCACCAGAAACCTATGTCCTTTAGCTCTCATTCCTCTCATTCCCTGCCTCTCCAAGTCCCCCTAATCCTAAACAACCATGAATCTACTTTCTATCTCAATGGATTTCCCTATTTGGGATATTTCATATATATGGAATCTTAGAATTTATGGTCTTTTGTGTCTGGCTTCTTTCATTTGGCATATTTTCAAGGTTCATCCAAGTTGTAGCATGTGTCATAACTTTCTTTCTATGCTGTAATAATATCCCATTGTATGTATATACTATATTCTGTTTATCTATTCACCTGTTTATGAACACTTGGGTTCCAGCAGCATGGGAGACGAGGATGATGCCTATGAATCCTCTCCTGCTACAAATACAAGGATTAGTCCTGGATAAAATATACACATATTCCTAGTAAATTATACTTTACATTCATAAAGTTGATTGTTTTAAGTTGGATAAAAAAGCCCACATAACTCCTTTTCTTTTTAATACGTAACTAGGTTTAAAAGAATGAAATGCAGACCCTTGGTATCAGAAATATAGAGAAAGACAGAACCCAAGTGGTAAAAAGCAGCTGATGCAGGAGTCTGGGCTGGATCCCAGTATGAGGGGCTGAGGGCCACAGTAAATGCCCAGGAGCTCAGAGATGTGTGCTCAGTGCTGGGCTGGAAGTGCTAAGGAAGGAGGCCCTCTTTCCTAGGCTTCACTGGCAGGGTAACAATGACAGGTCAGGGCCGTGTGGAGAGTGAGGTGGACGGGGTGAACCTAACACTTGCATGGCCGAAGAACTGAAGCCTGAGAAAATAATATAAAATCAAGGCCCTTGACCAGTGAAACCCCAGGGGGGCTCGCAGAAAGAAACTTCATAGTCTTCTGTACTGTGCCAACATCTTTATCACCAACGGCTCACAGGACCCCCACAGAAAACCAGGAAAACGAGTTCAGTTCCTTCACAAAGTATTACAGGCCATTGGGAGAAATAAACATTATGCAGAGCTGCAACACCCAGAAACTGCATATTTACACCATCACTGAGGACGTTGTAATATGTCTAACTTTCTGGAAATGGAGGTCTTTTATACGTGTGTATTGGCCAACTTTTGTGTGATTAACTCTGGTACTTTTGTATAAAAGTAATATTTTAGTACTGATATTTTGCTTTTTTTTTTTTTCTATTCTCCTGGTTTAAAATGCTATTATTCAAATTTCCTGATAATACTTAGTTGTCCTCAATCTCAGGACCTTGCTGTGTTTTTCTTCTCCCATCACAGTTTTATTTAATTTATAATCTCTTTTTTTAGAAAGGCCTGAGGCAAGTATGGGCAGAGGTAGGAAGTAGCACAAAAGGAAGGATCAGAAGCCTTCTTGATTCTGAGCTGTCCATCCTTTTCTAACGAAAGTTCATCTATTTTAAGGCTGTTCTTTAAAAACATAACAAAACAAAACAAAACAAAAACAAAATCCACGTTCACCGCCTCCTTAGTCCTGGGTGACCCTCAGGACAAAACTCCTGTCTCTGTGCAAACGGACGTGAGTTCCTGGCCCCTTCAGTTGATTTCTGGAGTTGGATGCTCCTGGAGACACCACACAGCTCAGAATCTGTGATTCCTCATGAGTGTGTAACTGCTGGATCGGGGGCAAACCAAAGCCTGCCACAACCAGGAAGGGCAGGGAAGAAGGAAGTTACATGGAATGGACCTTGGTAGGACCCATGAGGTAATGATGTCCCCAAGGTCAAGGGGACCACGGAGGCAGATGGCGTGGCCAGTCCACCACTAGGCCTGTCGAACTGCTCGCTCCCAAACCAGCCCTCCAACAAATGCATTTCCGTCTCTCCACTTCCTTCCTCAAGAGACATAGGAGGAATCTCTGTGGGCATTTCCCCTTCATTACAAAGCTGTCCTGAGTAGCATTGTTTAAGTGGGGTAAGGGGGGTAGCACGCTTAGGCTTTTTTTTACAATGGCGTAATCTAAGAAGACGGGGAAAAAGCCTTGGTCCAAAGGCCTTGGTCCCATGATGCAGCAGTACAAGAGATGGCTGAGGCTGGGCTTTATGGGTCCACTGGACCCCCCAGGGAGAGCCAGATGTTATTTTGGGGAGATTGGAGTCCCTTCCTAGCAGCCACATTAACTGAACTTCCATTTCCAGACCTTCGTGCCTTCCCTGACTTCCCCATATCCATCCCGGCACCTTCTGCTCATCCAATCTTCCTTCCCCCTCTCCCCTACTTTGTTTTTAGCAGGTATCATCACTCACACTCATGTGACTATGATCTGAGCCCCTCCAGAATATCTCTGACAGTCCCAGGACTTTGGCTTCCTCATCTCTGCACCCAGCACCAGTACTGTGCTATTTGTTCGGTGAATGAGCAAGAATCTTCCCAGCAGGTTACTTCCCAGCAGGTCGCACGTTGGGTACCACTGTGGACCATGATGGGGAGCCATCGCCTGGGGTTGGAGCCATCCTTTTAATGATTGCCGAGCCTCTGTAGGCAACACATCCCCTGGAATCCTTCCAACAGCTGCCCCACTTTCCCCAAGACCCTGAACAATTCTCTTCATCTCTGTTCACACAGCACATTGGTAACCTGCCCCGGGGACTGTCATCTGCTCCCCAGGACCTGGCTGGACACACTTTGCCTCCCAGAAAAGGAATGTGACCTGCCCAGTGGGGGCGGTGGTCCAGGGGGAGCTGCCTGTCTAGTGATCTGAAGCTCTGCAGTGAGCCTCTAGCCAGTTTCTTTCAGATCTAGTAGACTCTTCCTGGCCCAGAATCTTCTGGAACATTGCAGGAGTCCATCCTCAATCTGCTTTTCATAGTACATACTTACAAGGGATCCGGGTCTTGGGATATTCTCCATTCCAAACTCAAAGTTTTTGAACTTCTATCTGCTGGCTGGGAGAAAAGGAAAAAAATAAATAAACATTAATCAAAATAAGGATGACGGATGAATCAGTCTTCCCATCTTGCTCACAGATATTGCTGTTTCAGCTGGCCCTGATTGGTTCTCTGGTAAATTAGATGTGATATCTGTAAATTAAATAATTTCTCAGCACATGGAGGCTGGCTTTGCTAAAAGAAAGTGATTCAGGAGATCGAGGAGAACCCTCAGGAGCTTTTATAACCCAGCTGGGCAGTCAGGCACGGCCACAGCTGCGGTCTCCTGCTGGTTACGCGGTTCGAGAGGTTGGGGACATGGGGACATTAAATACCATAGGGCAAGGATCCCTGGGGACGATTTGGGAGGCGGACTATCATAGAGTGGAATTCAGGGATTTGTTTTGTGACTTATGGAAAATTTTATATTCGGCAAATGGAAAAATTTACCAATTTTAATCAATTTAGGCTTTACCCATATAAAGCAAGCGGTATTAAAACAAATTAAATACCAGGTGGTAGCAAACAAGTTGTGTCGAGGCATTTTCACCATCATGATAATGGAATAATAAAATTATTCAATATGAATACACAACAGGGAGATTTAAAATTTGCGTGAACATCAGTTAATGCTTGGATATAGGAATATAGTAGGGATAAATTAACTTCCACATATTTAAATTCTTCTATCAAGAACACCCTGCATTTATCTCAGTGTTGGATATGCTCTAAGTTTTCTTTTTTCCCTTAAAAAAAAAAAAAGATCGCAGTTCCTCCCACTCTGATTTATTTTAGACTTGGGCTCATAGATTTGGTCTTCGCTTGTTTAAAGCAGATGTTTGCCTTACAGCGGTGTCATCAGTTTGCACACCCATTTTGTGAAGTCCAGTTGAGGCTCTAGCCGGTTTTTAAAGGCAACAGTAAATGGCTTGGGGAAGGAGCAAAGACAAGGTCAACACCTGGAGCAGCGCAGGGAGACAAACTTCCAGGACAGGAGCCACTGTTTGGTGACACAAGGGGTCAAACACCCTCCAACCAGCACCTCCCAACCCCTCGACCCGCACAGTGCCAGAGTTGCTGTTTACTGTCCTGACTTTCACAGAGCAGCAACTATTGATCACAACTGAGTGCAAACTTAAGAGGACAACAGTGTGCTCATCCGGAAGAAAACCCACGTCAAAACACGTATTGGTTGGTGTCTCCCCTTGGCATAGGTACAAGTGCTGTGTGACCCCTGGCTTGGTTTTTCCACGCTGCTGCCCTTATCACTCATATACCCAGCAGCCATTGCAGGTCTATCCTGTAGGTCTGCAGAGTTTAAGTCTCATGTGCGTTATATTTGTGACTGTTTTGTTGACCGCTGTGTCCCTGACACCTAGAAGAATGTCTGGCATGTGATCGGCATGCAATAAATGGGTGCTGAATTGAATGCACGATGCCAATAACAGGTCATATTAGAAAACGATCACTGAAGGCAATTTGCATGGATTTTCTTCTTTAAGTAGGCACTAACATTATTCCATTTTACAGGTGAGGAAGAGCTCAGGGAGAGCAAATGAGTTGCAGAAATGGTCTCCCAGGGCCTTATGCAGATCAAGCCTCCTATCCCACACTCCGGGAAAATTGCAAAGACCAGCTAGACACTGGTCTATTCTCCAAGCAGAAACATGCTCATTGGAGAAAAGATTCAGAAACAAGGGGATCCCTGGGTGGATCAGCGGTTTAGCACTGCCTTCGGCCCAGGGCCTGATCCTGGAGTCCCTGGATCGATTCCCACGTCGGGCTCCCTGCATGGAGCCTGCTTCTCCCTCTGCCTGTGTCTCTGCCCCTCTCTCTCTGTGTCTCTCATGAATAAGTAAATAAAATCTTAAAAAAAAAAAAAAGTCAGACCCAACGAGAGCAGTAAATGGTAAGAAGTAAGCCAGAGAAGCCTGCGATAAACTCTGGGTCTGAGGGAGTGGCAAGATAGGAAAGGATGAACACTAAGATGCTGACAGGATTCTTGCTGGATGAGATTATGAATGTTTATACTTTCTATTTCCTACTTTACCTTTATTTTCTAATTTTTCCCTAACGAGTAAGTATCACTTTTGTATTAAGAAAAACAATTTGTCTTAGGAGATTTTCTCTTAAAAACTGAAAAACACCAGGTACCTGGGTGGCTCAGTCCATTAGGGGTCCGACTGGGTTTTGGCTCTGGTCATGGTCTCAGGGTTGTGAGATGGAGCTCTGCCCTGTGCTCTGCCCTGGGTGTGGGATTCTCTCTCCCTTTCTGCCCCTCCTCCTACTCATGCTTGTTCTCTCTCTCTCTCAAAAAAAAAAAAAAAAAAAAAAATTTGAAAAATACATTATCTAAGGCAAGCTTTCCCCTGTCATTGCCATTTGGCTTCCCCTGTAGCAGGCTTTATATTCATTTATTTTGGTAACTTTTCAATGGTACTCTGTGTCAGCAGGTATATGGCAATATATTTATGGTTAAGGTTTAACTGAATATGGTTTTTTTTTACTTAATATGGTTTTGAGAAAATAATTTTAAATATACATATATTTATAATTACTAAAATATATATAAAATGCTATATAAAATATATATTAAGATTTGTTTTCAAACCATATTAAATTTAACCTTAACCTAAGGAGTCAGAAGTGGTGCTGAGGAAAGAAATACACCTCCGGTTACTTTTCACAACCTCCAATAAGCAGGGTCAGGACTCAGGTGAGATAAGATAGGCATTTGGCATGTGCACAAAACTTAAGGGGGCACCGAAAAACTCAGCAATCAAGATAAATATTTTACTTCAATATTTTAAAAATCAAAATTGTGCAAGAAACTCATGAGAAGCAAAATATCAAAATTTTGAATAAAAACAGAACCAGTAAAAGGGTGGGAGGACAGATCCCCGTTACATGGGGCTGAAACTTATAACTGCAGGTATTACAGGGTTTTTCCTTCAGCGTCCGTGGTTCTTGGTCACACTGCTTCCAAGAATGAAGAGGTGGACAAGACGAAGAGCGGTGGGCAGCAAAGCAAAGTTTATTGAGTGATAGTACAAAGCTCCCGAAGAGGGAGGGGATGCGAGAGGGTCTCCATTGGAGTTTTTAAGTCTAGGGGTTTTTATGGGCTTGTTGGTGGGCTGTCTTAATCCAATTAACCCTCCATAAGCCTGTCCCCCAGTCAGGTTTTTGTCATCCACCTGTCCCATGGGGAAGGGTGGAGGGCTCCTTCCACAGTCATGTAAAATCCTTTTAAGGGTGGTTTCCTCTTAGGTCAGGGGCCCGTTGTCCCCGGCTGTGTCTCTTCTAATTACCCTTCATTACAGGGTGGTGGAGAGGGAAATTTTGGAAAACCTCCATCATGTTTCTTTCACACGGCAGTTGTAAAAGATGTATTATGGGTTTGCACTTGCAAGTGCAGGAAGCTAATAAACTCTATTTCACATAATTACCCTAAAAGAAAAATCTTCCTTTCCACATGAGCCTCTTTCTTCAGAACATTTCACAACATGGCATCTGGCTTCTGGAGAATGTCATTAAGAGAGAGAGCCAGAGAGGGTCAACAGAAGGCCTAACATGGAAGTGGCGTCCTATCGCTATTCAGTAGGGAGGGGGCCCTGGGCTCTACCCACACTCCAGAATAAGAGATTACATAGAACTGGAGCGCATCACAATATGCAACCACGAAATCTGCCACTTTGGCATGAGGATTATTTTGAGCCGAAGAAAATTAAGAAATAGTAGACAAAGGAAAAAAGCTCTCTGCCCTCCCCCTGTCTGGCTAGAAGCATCATATAAATTTCTATTTGTAAAGCTGTTTTCCTCTCCTTACCAGGAAGAGGCAACTCTTAGACTCTCAATCCCTGGAGATGACTCTAGATTCCCATCAGCTCAGACAGCAATGGAGGAATCTATATAACTAACCTTACTATAGCAACACTATTTTCTGCTGGTTTTCCCTGTACATTTACCTTCCCGCGTTTGCCACCTCTAAAAGGGTTTATTCCTGGGACACCCGGGTGGCTCAGCAGTTGAGCGTCTGCCTTTGGCTCAGGACGCGATCTTGGAGACTCAGGATCGAGTCCTGCATCGGCCTCCCTGCAGGGAGCCTGCTTCTCCCTCTGCCTGTGTCTCTGCCTCTCTCTCTGTGCCTGTCATGAATAAATAAATAAAATCTTTAAAAAAAAAATAAAAGGGTTTATCCTTTTTCCTTTGTCTTGTCACTTCTCTTATTGTTCTTTGTTAAGAACAAAGATAAGAGGATGTTAAGTCCAAGTTCTAACCACTGACCGTCCCTGTGAGTTACTCATCACTGAGTTTCTCCCCCGTGAATGAGTGCTGCACGTTTCTTTTCTCCTATTAATCCATCTTTTGTCAGCTTAATTTCCAGAGCCCCAAGTGCAGAACCTAGTAATTTAGAAGAAAAGTTTTCTCCTTCTCCCTATAGCCTGAACATCAGGAAGCAGGATTCCTGGGAGTTAAGCGGGAGCTGTGGTGCTGTGGATGCTGGCCTTGTAGCACAGCACTGGCTCAGTGCAAGGGCGGGCCACAGAGATATCCTGGAAGCCAAGCTGACGGCAGACGTCTAGTAATAATACCTTACATAGACATGCAAGTCATTGCACACCCACCACCTAAACATACTCCATTAAATTGGAAGATGTGTCCCCAACTTGTTCACCCCTCATCTGGATCCCAAAGTGCTACTGGACACTCCAACACCACCTCACACAAATGGTCTTAATTAACTGTGGTTAAAATTCCTTACCTCTGCGAATTTATGCTATATGTTGGCAAATGGAACTCCAATAAAAACATATACAATAGTAATAATAGTAATAATTTCAAAAAATTTTTATGAATGCACAACTGTGAATACATCAGGAGGGGGTCAAAGAACACAAGCTTCAGAAGCTTCACTGTAAATCTGTCTCAGAGCCAAAGTCACCATTACCGACTAGGTTGATCCAAAAAAATGTCACAAAGGAAGTAAAATTTGGACATTGCCTTAAAGACCAGGTCATGGGCAGCCCCAGTGGCCCAGTGATTTAGCGCTGCCACCTTCGGCCCAGAGCATGATCCTGGAGACCCAGGATCGAGTCCGACGTCGGGCTCCCTGCATGGAGCCTGCTTCTCCCTCTGCCTGTGTCTCTGCCTCTCTTTCTCTCTGTGTCTCTCATGAATAAATAAATTAAAAAAAAAAAAGACCAGGTCATTTCAAAAAGTGGAGGTGGGGGCAGGATGTTCCAGGCAATGAGAAGAGCAAAGGCACTTTTTTCTTTTTTAAGATTTTATTTATTTATTTGAGAGACAGAGAGCATGTGAGAGAGCACAAGCAGGGGGAGGGGCAGAGGGAGAGGGAGAAGCAGGTTTCCTGCTGAGCAGGGACCCCCCCCCACCCAACACAGGGCTGGATCCCAGGACCTGAGATCATGACCTGAGCTGATGGCGGACACTTAACTGACTGAGCCATCGAGGTGCCCTGCAATAGCACTTTTAAGGGAAGAAATTTTAGAAAAGCACTGGTTTTAAAATGTGATAGTGATAATGGTGGTGATGGTGATGATGTTGATCATGGTGATGATAAGGGTGACGGTGATGATGATGATGATGATGCTGGCGATGATGATCATGGTGATGGTGATGATGGTGATGATGGTGATGATGATGATCATGGTGATGGTGATGATGATGTAATTGTTTTGCTGTGGAGTCCTTTCCTCAAACAGTATGTTGGGGAATCTCAATAATGTAAAATGCGTAAAGGTACAGTTTCTCAGCTAGATTTGGAGCAGAAGGCACAGAGCCCTGTTGTCTCAGCTCACATCAGCCCAGGGGGCCCCCAGAAGAATTCTGCAGAAAATAACTCATTAAGGTGAATAGATAAGAGGGGATGCAAAAGTGGTTGGAGTCGGATTATTTCTGGGTAAGGAGTTTGGACCCTACTTGGGAGACGGATGTGGATGGTGTCAAAGCAGAGAGCGGGTAAGATTCCTCCATCAGGGCTGCGCCAAGGGACTGGAGGAGGTCATGCTAGATGACTCACGGGGATAGGGAAAGGACAAGACGGCCCCACTATAACAAAAGGAAGAATGGGTGGAGGAGTAAGAGCAGGCAGCCAAAGGTAGCCAACGAGAGGGAAGAGTCAAGTGTTATAATGAACCCAATTTTTAGATATTAATCCTACGAATGCTTTATATTTTTAAGATTATGGCAAAATAAACATAACACAAAATTTATCTGCAGGTGCTTTAAAATATATACAACTTGGGGATCCCTGGGTAGCGCAGCGGTTTAGCGCCTGCCTTTGGCCCAGGGCGCGATCCTGGAGTCCCGGGATCGAATCCCACGTCGGGCTCCCGGTGCATGGAGCCTGCTTCTCCCTCTGCCTGTGTCTCTGCCTCTCTCTCTCTGTGTGTGTGACTATCATAAATAAATAAAAATTAAAAAAATATATATATACAATAAAAAGATACTTGCACAAGACAAAGGATTCAAACAGTACAAAAGGATCTGCAATAAAAGTGTTTTCCTCCCACCTCCTGTCCCAGTCCTTTAGCTTCACTCCCCAGAGGCAACCCCTGCAGCAGGATTTTTCCGGAAAAACATCATCCATAAACAAACAGATATATGTTTTGCATATTTTTTAAAGATTTATTTATTTATTTATTTATTTATTTATTTATTTATTTATTTATGATAGAGAGAGAGAGAGAGAGAGAGGCAGAGACATAGGCAGAGGGAGAAGCAGGCTCCATGCAAGGAGCCCGATGCAGGACTTGATCCCGGGTCTCCAGGATCACACCCTGGGCTAAAGGCAGGCGCCAAACCGCTGAGCCACCCAGGGATACCCTGCATATATTTTTCCACGTAAAACTTTTGTCCTTTTTTTTGTTCATTTGTTCATATTTTTTCACTGAACAAACTAACCACATTTGTTCTTTGGAGGAAACGGATGGGCAGGAGAAAGCAGAAGAGTAAACTTCAGCACAACTTCCAGATGACTGGAGAGAAAGCGGAGAGGGAGGAAGCAGCCAAGCTCTGAAGTCGGATCTGGAGCCAAATGCTGGCTCTGCCACCGGCTCGTTGATATCCTTGGGCACATTCCTTGGCCCCTTTGAGGCTCCATTTATTCTCTTTCAAAATTATTATAATAATGCCTTCCTGTTAGGAGACCCTGGGCTGCGACCAGCAGAAAGCTCAATTAAATTGGCTTAAATCAAAATGCTGTGGGGTAAGAGGTCCAAAGACAGGGTCTCATGGTTCTCGGTGGCAGAAGGGGGTTTGGAAACAAGAGTATGGATTTTTCGATCGTCCCATTTCTGGAGCAGCTACTGGCATTTTGAGCGTAGGGTTCATGGATGTTAAAGACCTTAAAATGTTTGCTGCAGATGGTCGCAGCAACCCCCTGCCCTGCTCACAATGCCCATAGCCTTCCCACCGAGAAGCGTCAACTGAGCAACTCCGCCACAGAACCATGTCAACCTCCCATCTCCCACGCTCAGCACCTCACCTCTGTCGCGAGGTAGTTGTGATTATTGTGGGTCCGGGGACTAAGTGATTCTGCATCATCTCCTGCTCTCTCTTGGGAAAAGGCAAACATCCCTTGGAAGCTTCCTCTGACTTCTCCCTCACGTCTTACTGGCCGGGTCACTCGCACATTCCTCAAGCAGTCGTGGGCCGGATGGGGGTTCCTCCGAGATCAGACGGATGCCTACTGTGGAGGGGAGTAGGGGAAAGGTGTGTGTGGGAGAGGCAGGACACCTGGCAGAAGGGAGGAAGAGGGGTGGGGGGGTGGCCAGCCACGTGCCCACCACACTCCCTCGCAGGTGGTCACATGCCCTATTAGGAGACCAAGTCTCAGTCACGTAGTGAGAAGGCAAGAAATGTGGGTTTCTTCCCTCCTCCTTTCAAGGAAAGATGTCAAACCCAGTTGTTTCCCAAACCTTCCTGTGTTGCCTGCCACGCAGAGGAAGAAAGCAGGCAGCCTCTGGACGAGAAGGTTGAGAGGGCAAATGAGGGGCTTCCTTCTAGAAGCTGACGAAGCTCCGTGGAGCCACGCAGAAGGAGTGGGTTGGTATCAACCCTAAAGTTTCGTAGGCTTACTCAGAATTGTGTCACTTAGACCAAGAACTTCAGTTTTTGTATTTGTTTATGCTTGTGATCATGATTGGTGTTTGCAGTCATCCAAAGCCAAGTGAGAAAAGTTACTAAATTTAAGTGAAATGCCTTAAACAGGACAGAACATTGATACGAGAATAAGAAGGTCACTGAAACTTGAAGTATTGATAGGAAGTCAACTCGATCCTAGTGGGCTCTTTTTTATTTTTTTAAGATTTTATCTATTTATTCATGAGAGACAGAGAGAGAGAGAGAGAGAGAGAGAGAGAGAGAGAGAGAGAGAGGCAGAGACACAGGCAGAGGGAGAAGCAGGCCCCATGCAGGGAGCCCGATGTGGGACTCGATCCCGGGTCTCCAGATCATGCCCTGAACCAAAGGCAGACGCTCACCCTGAGCCACCCAAGCGTCCCTTGTTTTTTTCTTTTTTTTTTTTTAAGCCAAAAGCAGGGCAGCCTGGGTGACTCAGTGGTTTAGCATCGCCTTCAGCCCAGGGTGTGACCCCAGAGTCCCGGGATCGAGTCCCACGCTGGGCTCCCTGCATGGAGCCTGCTTCTCTCTCTGCCTGTGTCTCAGCCTCTCTCTCTCTCTCTGTGTCTCTCATGAATAAATAAATCTTAAAAAAAAAAAAAAAGCCCAAAGCAACATGACTTGTCTCCAGTGGATCCCAGAGGGGGCTGTGCCGGGCCCACTCATGAAGGCTGAATCCTGGCTGAACGGACTCGGCCCTGGATAACTAGAGTGGTTCTTTGAACCTTCGAGGCCTCCAAGAGTCCATAGTGTGGCGGTCACCATCCCGGTGGGCCGGGTGGGGGTGTGCGATGGTGGCAGCAGCTCCTGACACATGGTGCGGAGCAAGTGGGGGCCTCTCAGAGATCACCCAGCACCCCCTCCACGGGTGGCCCACGGCTCTGGTTAAGTAAATCATTCGAATCTCACGTGGCTTTATTTCCCCACTTTTGAAACAAGTCAGTTGTCCAATAAGGCCTCTTTGAGCTCCTTGGCTCTGTTAGAGGGCCCACATAAGAAAGAAAAATGAACCAGGCGAGCAGGGTAACGGTTTTTTTTTTTTTTTTTTTTTTCAAATTTATTACAGCTTCATTCCATCGCCATATTTCAGTGGTGCTGACAAAAGTGGCCTACGGTGCTACAAAATTTGATCCTTTCAAGTTGGAAGGCATTTTTCTAGGAAGTTTCCATGGCTGCATTTAAGCCCCTGAAAAATCACCGTGACTTTACCTTAATCAACCCAATCTCCTTCAAAAAGTTAGAGTTAGGGAGGAATGGTTCTCAAATGCTCCTGCTCTTTTAAAATACTTCAAAACAAAACAAAAAATAAAATAAAATAAAATACTTCAAAACGTAAGTATTTTTGAAATACTGTAACATATTATAGATGATGTCTCTACTTAGATTCTAAGAATTAAACTGACAAAAGACGAACTTGCAAGAGGAAAGCAGAAAAAGTTCACTTCCTGTTAGTAGTGTTGTGTGAACGTGGAGGCCTTCGTTTGTAAGAAACGAAGACCGGAAGAAACAGGTAGGCCTGAGAGTTTAGGCATCATTTGAACAAAAAACAGTAAGTCAGGGTGGGGGGCAGGGAGAGGAGATGTGGCAGGACAAAGGCAAAAGGGGTCTGGGCTGAGGAGGGTAAACTGTGGGAAAGTGGCCCAGAAATACATGGGGGAAGCTAATGGAAGCCAAGAGTTATTTTAGTGGGTTTGTTTGTCCAGATGCATCTTGGTGCCAGCTCTGGCTGCGGTGATAAGAATGTTTTCCTTTTCCTGGTGCAGGAAATTTATGCCCGCTTTTAGGTAGAAAGAAGGAGGCCTGAGAGCCCTTCCCCGTCCGTATCTGCTGATTCTCAGTTGTCCTCACCTCAAAATAAAATAATCCATGTGCCTGCTCTGGTCTGCACGCTTGTGTCTCCTCGGAGTTCATATGTTCAAATCTAACCCCAGTGTGGAGCTACTAGGAGGTGGGGGCTTTGGGGGGAGGTGATTGGGTCATGAGGGTGGGGCCCTTACAAGTGGGATTAGTGCCCTCATGGAAGAGACCCCAGAAAGCCCATGTGGGGCATGAACTCCATGTTCCAACCACACGAGGACACAGTGAAAAGGCAGCCGTCTGGGAAGCAGGCCCTCACCAGAAACCAAATCTGCTGGAGCCTCGATCTGGGACTTCCATAGCCTCCGGGACTGTGAGGAGCAGTCTGCTGCTCGTAAGCCACCCAGGCTATGCTTTTCCGTTATAGCATCCAAGACAGACCAAGCCAAAGCCGAGGTGGCATATTTTGGGTGGTATGCTCTGATCGCCTTCAGTTTCCTGTTACGTAAATAATATCAGCCTATTTACCGAACAGTCTAACCATCAAAAAAGAAAACCACTAGCAATCAAGGAAGGGTATTATCTTACGGGGAAAAAAAAAAAAAGAGTTGACTGTGAGGCACAGTCTCAAAGACTAAGAATTTGTGCCTTGAGTGACAAATCTGAACAACTCTCTTTTCTTCTTTGTCAGCCTGCACATCCAAAAAATTAGATTCTCTTGAGTCCTTTCTCATTTGTCTTGTTCTATCACAGGTTGGTGGTTTTAAAACACACCGGCAACATCTTGGACGCTCTTCCATCAAGTGGGATCTAATTCCTGTCTCTGGACACACTGGCGTTCGTGCGAGACTCACTTCTGAGGAGGACAATGTAGCAGAAGAGGCACTGGGAGGCTTCCGAGACTGGGCCGTAAAGTCACGCAGCATCTGCCTCTCTCTAAGCAAACAGGTCACAAGACTGGCCCTGGGCCACTCTGCTGGCGGTCACACAGGGCTGCCTGAGGACCCCCGAGTCCAACCATCTGATCTTCCGAGTCCCAGCATCAGATGACCCCGGCCCCAGCCTTCCAGTTGCCATGACTGGAGCCCTCCCCACCTTGCGGATTCATGCAGAAAATAAATGTGGTTGTTATTTTAATAAGCAATTATGTTGGGGGGGGGGTGCCGTGGAGCAGCAGGTAACCGGGATAGATGGTAAGGCTGGGAGCCTCTCAATGCCTGCAGTAAACATTTTCGCAGCCGAGGCATGTGATATTTAAAGGTGGACCAGACACATTTCAGTGGGGTGGCCTACATTTTAAAGTTATTTTGCGGGGCATCTGGGTGGCTCAGTCGGTTAGGTGTCCGCCTTCTGCTCGGGTCATGGTCCCAGGGTCCTGGGATGGAGCCCACATTGGGCTCCCTGCTCAGCTCTGTTCTCCCTCTTCCCTCCCACCCTGTCCCCTGCCCTTGTGCTCTCTGTCTCAAATACATAAAATCTTTTTTAAAAATAAAGTCTCATTTAAAAAAATAGTTATTTTGCATCATTTAATGATTGACTTCAGGCATCCAGATCCTTGTGTGGAGGAGACCTGGCCCCTGTCCTGGGTGGAAGCTCAGGGGAAACGGAGCCTGGGGCCTGAGGCCACCCACTGTGTCCATATCTTTCAGGAGCTGCGAGAGTACCCCACAGTCCCCGTGGGCCCCAAGTGGAGTGCTTACCTCTCCCGCTTCTGAAGTCTTCCCGTGGCTTCTGAGCGACAGAGCTGTTTCCTGACTGCTCATAGAGCATGAGTCCCTCTGCGGGCTCATCCTTCTCCTCCTGGGCCATAGGTGCCAGCTAGAGCCGCTGAGAGCTCGGTCCTGGGCCCTCGTCCTCTTCTCAGCTCGAGATCTGTCCATCCTCTGTGGTGTAATAAAAATATGTAGTACGCCTTTGTCACCGGTCCTGGCACGGAACTCCTACAACCCTGGAAATTTCCTGAGGGATGGGAGTGCCTTATCTTATGAGCCCCTTTGGATCACACCTATTTACACTAATGAGATGATTTAGGGTAGGGCCTCCAGGTGGCCTCAGGATAGCCCAGGGAGGAGGAGGAGGGGGCTGGAGACTGAGCTCCAGGAAAGCTCTTGAACAAGAAGCTTCAGAGAGCTTCCAGGTTGGTGAACACAGTGCTGGGAGGGGGTACACAGCGAGGGCTTGGACGCTCTGAACTCCTTCCCCCACATCTGTTTCATTTCACTGGTCCTGAGCTCTCTCCTTCATACAATGGATAAGCTGGTAAATACGGGTGAAGGGTTTTCCCGTGTTGGGGAGGAAACACTTTTCCTCTACCCTGTTAGGTTCAGTGACCAGAGCCTGCTGGTCCTGACAAAGACAGATTAACAGGAGAAAAGGTTTATCTCATATGCACAAAGGTGCTTCACTAGAAAGGAGTGAAAACCCAAAAAGCTGTTAGGCCACGGAGCTAAGAGACCACCTTACCAAAGGGTGATAAATTGTGGAAAAGTGACAGAGGAAAACGTGCCTGGGCTTCTAGGGGCAGTAATTGTGGGAAGGTAAATATACAGGGGAAATGAATGGACAATAAAGGTTATTGTCAGGTTTATGTGGGTTATGTAAGTTTACACAGACTTAAGTCAGCATCATCTCCAGGGTCATTTCTGGTGATTAAGAGAGGGAAACACGTTTATAAGTGGATATTTATTATGCTACTTTTACAAGGGAAAATTATGCCCCGCTTTAGGCAAAAAAGTGGAAGGACAGAGATCTTGAGCCTGTTGTCTTTAATTGCTTTTGAAAAATAAGCCTTACGATGAAGTAGCATATTTGGGAGAGCCTATTCTTATCCCTTTCACCTGAGTCCTATGAGCCATTCCGGTGGACTGCTGAACCTGAAAGGGCAGACTGTGGGGACCCCAAATCTGTAGTTGGCTGGGCCACAGTGCGATGGCCTGGGCACATCACTTGCAGCTGGCATCTGAGAGGGGGCAGTCCCACAGGAGTGAGCCCTTTAACCTGCTGGATCTGATACTACATCTGGGTAGTTGCAAACAGACTTCAACTGTTGGTGTCAGAGAACTGGTGTCAGAAAGAACCAGAGAATCTACTAAGCTCAAAATGCCCCAGGGGCACCTGGGCGCCTCAGTGGTTGAACGGTTGACGTCTCCCTTTGGCTTAGGTCGTGACCCCGGGGTCCAAGGATTGAATCCCCATTGGGCTCCCAGCAGGGAGCCTGCTTCTCCCTCTGCCTGTGTCTCTGCCTCTCTCTCTCTGTGTCTCATGAATAAATAAAATCTTTTTAAAAAGTGCCCCAAATGGGATTCATGATCTTGCCGTCCCTCTATTCCTTCTCTTGATGGTCCCTGCCCCAGGGAACCCTAGTGCCTCTGGTAACTGCTCACATCTAAATCCTCAAGGCATCTCCCCTCCCCCCTCCCCCTATAAGGGTCCATAAGCACAGCATGCTGGCTTCACCCCTAAATAGCTCTCAGATATGTCCACCCACCACCGTCACCATTCATTCCTCTTGACCTAAGCATGATCACCTTTCATTTGAAAGACTGTGATAGTCTCCTAAGAGTCACACCCACAGTGCCTCTGTCCCCCACAAACTGCTCTTCATTCTGCTTCCAGAATGAGCTTTCAAAACTTAAAATCTGGTTAGTCACACCTATGATTCAAAATCCTTCAGCGATTTCTCAATCCTCAAGGCCCCGGGCGGCCGGCCCCTTCCTACCCCTGCATCCTCAACGCTCCAACCTTGCGCCCTGCACGAGCCTGAGAGTGAGGCCTCCTTGAGCCCCACTCCTTAGGCCCCTCACCTTCCTTGGTCCCCGTCCTGCCGTGGGCACATGCCCTGGTGAGGGTAGTAGCCAGAGCACTAACTCAAGATCCTTTTATATCCTCCAAATAGTTTGCAAATTTTGTGTTTAACTCCATCATATACAAATGTTCACCGAAATGTAAAGGCAACGTCGCCTCCTCCAAGGACGTGTTGCAAAAGGCCCCCAGGCTATGGGGGCGCCTCGCAGGCTCCAGGTCGGCGCGCACCTGCCGACTCGGCTCGGCTGCTCGCGGGCCCTCCCGGCCGGACCCCCCCCCACCGCCCCCGGGAGAACGCGCGAGGTCAGCGTCCCCGACCGCCCGGGGCCCCGCAGGCCCGCTCCTTCCCCGGAGCCTGGCTCTGCCCGGGCAGGTCCGCACGGGGGCGCGCGCAGCCCCGAGCCGGCCTCACACCTCCGGGAGCACGGAGGCCCGGGACGGCCCAGCCCCTCGGGGGCGCTGACCCGCTGCCGCCCGGGGCCGCGCCCCCGCCCCCGCCCCTCGCCGGGCCGCAGCTCCGCCGCCGCAGCCGCCGCCGCGCGCTAGGGCCCCTCGGGGCGGGCGGGGTCGGTCCCGGGGGCGGGGTCGGTCCCGGGGAGGGGCGGGGCGCTCGGGGCCGGTCCCGGGGGGCGGGGAACGGAGGGGCGGGCGGCGTCGCTCCCGAGGGCGGGGGCGGGGCGCGCGGGGCCGGTCCCGGGGGGCGGAGGGCGCGCGGGGCGGGTCCCGGGCCTGGGCCCCCAGCGCGGCGGGCGGGGCCGGGGCCGGGGCGGGGCGGGGCCGTGCGCCCGGGGCCCGCGCTAATGGCCTCGGGCGGCTCGGGGCGCGGCCCCCAGGGCGCCCAGGGGAGCGCGCGGCGGCGAGGTCGGGGCCCGGGCGCCCCGAGGTCCGCGAGCGCAGGCGGGAGGGAGCGCTCCGCCTCCCGCGGGCTTCCCTAGTCGCGCGCCGGCCCCGGGCAAGGACCAGGACCGGGACCAGGACCGGCACCGGGCGGGAGGAGGAGGGAGGCCCGCCCGCCCCGCCGCCGGGGGTCCCGCGGTCCGCGCTCCCCGCCCCGGGCCCTCCCCCGCCGCGGGCAGGCTCAGCCGCGAAGCCGGCCCCGCGTCCGCGCCCCCCCCGCCCGGGCCCGGCGGCCGCCGCTAAAACCCGAGGCTCCGGGGCCGGGCCGGGCCCGCGCGCTCCCGCCGAGGCCCGACGGCCGCATGGAGCCCCCCGCCGAGGAGGACGCGGCGGCCCGGCAGCGGGAGGAGCCCCCGGAGGCCCGCGGCGGCCCGCGCCCGGCGTCGGTGCCCGCGGACCGGCTCCTGCAGGCGGCGCTGCTGCGGGGGGCGCGGCCGGGCCCGGGCGCCGAGGGCGGCTGCTGCGCCAAGTGCACGAAGCGGGTGCAGTTCGCCGACGCGCTGGGGCTGAGCCTGGCGAGCGTGCGGCGCTTCAGCGAGGCCGAGGAGCCGCGGGTGCCGCCCGCCGTGCTGCTGCGCCTCGGCGGCCGCCCCCCGCGCGCCCGCGCCCCGGCGCCGCGCCCCCGCCTGCGGCCGCTCTTCCAGCTCCCGGGGCCGGGCGCGGCGGCCGAGCGCCTGCGGCGGCAGCGCGTGTGCCTGGAGCGCGTGCAGTGCTCGGCCGCCGGGGGCGCGGAGGTGACGGGCTCGGGCCGCGTGCTGGGCTGCCCGGGGCCGCGGGCCGTGGCGGTGCGCTACACCTTCACCGAGTGGCGCTCCTTCCTCGACGTGCCGGCCGAGCTGCAGCCCGAGCCCGCGGAGCCGCGGCGGCCCGAGGCGGCGCCGGGGGCGCGCGGGGACGCCGAGCCGGAGCGGGAGCCGGGGCCGGGGCCGGGGCCGGGGCCGGGGCCGGAGCCGGAGCCGGAGCCGGGCGCCGAGCGCTTCCACTTCTCGCTGAGCCTGCCGCCCGGCCTGCAGCCCGAGGCCGGGGACGCCGCCGTGCACTTCGCCGTGCGCTTCCGCTGCGCCCAGGGCGAGTACTGGGACAACAACGCGGGCGCCAACTACACGCTGCGCTTCGGGCGCCCCCCGGACGCGCCCTGAGCCCCGCACCTGCCCGCGCCCCCGGGGCCGCGCGCCCAGACGCCCCCGAGCCCCCGAGCCCGGGCCTCCTCCCGCACGAAGGTCCTGGCCCTGCGCGCGGCCGCCGACCTCGGGACTCGCCTCCAGCCCTGGACGCGCCGTCACTTTGCTGCGGGAAGGACGCGCATCCTGGCGTCGCGCGCGGGGCCGAGGGCGGGCGCCCCAGCCTTCGCGGCAAGGCCTGCTCCTCAACCTCCCCCGCTCCGGGGTGGAGGGGGGGCCTGGCTGGGCTGTCCCGGTCCCTTACCTGGGGTCTGGGTGTTTGCACAGCCCGGACATGATTTCCGTGGGCCTCTGTACGCCTGTCCTTGAAAGAGTAAAGGCCACCTGCACACCCTCTGTGCGCACTGTGCTTGGTCCCGCAGCTCCTGCGCGGTTCGGGAGGTCTGGCTGGTCAGGGGATCTCCCTCGGCGGATCAGGCTGGCCCTTTCACGAGACTTAAGCAGTATTTCCACGTTTCCTTTTTTCGGTCTTCCCTCTCTGATGCGGAGAGGCCCAGATGGCCCATTCTTTAAAGCCTTTTGCAGAAGGCGCTTGGTGACTTGCAACACTAGTGGGCCTGCTGTCCCCGGCAGGGTCGCTGACCCTCATGACCCTCATCCCCTGTGTGCAGGCAGGGCACATAATAGCTGCTAGACTTCTCTGGGCCTTTAGCAGTCAGAGAAGTTGGGCTCTCAGGGGCTGGATGATGTGGGGCGAGGACAGGTGTTTTTCTGTCTGGACTCGGAGCCACAGCAGGTAGTGGTGACCTGACAGGAGGAGGCATGCCCAGCAGGTGCATGCTGCTCAGAACCAGATGGCTACTCTCAGGCTGGGCTTCTTCACTCACCTGCCGATGGCCCTGGATGCCAAGATGATGTGGCCCTGCATGAGCCGGGCTGGTGAGCATCCTGAGAGAGGACCCGATTTTCAACCATGCCGTGCTTAGTCTTTGGTAATTTGTCTGTCTTTGGTTGTCATATTTTCTGGCACGTGATTGCTACAATCAGTTCACTGTGTCATGGTAATGTTTAAGGATGGATGGCTTCTACTGTTGCTTTTTAGGAACCAGGGTAGGCATTCTACGGCCCATGGGCCTAATTCAGCCTGAAATCTGTTCTCGTAGGGCCCGAGAGCTAAAAATGATTTTTACATTTTTAAACACTTGGAAAAATTCAAAGGAAGAATACGGTTTCGTGACACAGGAGAAGTGTGTGAAATTCAGATTTCAGTGTCCATAAATAAAGTTTTATTGGAACACAGCCATGCACATTCATTTACATATAATCTCTGACTGCCTTCCTCTGCAAGAGCAAAGTTGAGTAGATGCAACAAAAACCATATGGCAAAAGCTAAAATATTTACTATATGGCCCTTTATGGAAAGCTTGCCAACTCTTGCTCTAGAGAAGTGTTTTTAACATATATGCTGAGAGTTACACTTAATAAAGCAGCTAAACTTTTTAGTAAGGTTTGCCACTTGAAATTAACCTCTTATTTAGAGGTAATACTGTTTCTATTACTTTCAGTAATCTTGATCAGAATAAACACGAAGACACCAAATGTACAATTATTATTATACAGGGGAGGAGAATCTACTTGTCATCTTTCATCTAAGATAAATGATAAATCAGTACAGCTGGAATATAGCATCCATCTGAACTGACATCAAGCTACCAAAACTGACGGATACTTCCATGCATCAAAATGAGATGTCTTAAGCCATAGAAATATTTAGTTTAGCCTCTGCTTTGGAGACCTCCCTTTTGACCATGGCAGTGTTTGCCAAAGGTAACTGAACTTGGGAAAAAAATTTTTAACATAATTATTCATGGGAAGCCATCAGAAGCCAATAAATTATAACTTACAATCAGAGTAAAGCAGACTAAAAAACAGTCACATCTATGAAATAATAACAATTCATACCTACTTATGAAAAAACTTTATAACAGTAAAAATAAGCAATGATAAGAATTACATCATTTTTCTCTTACAAACATAACCAAGCAATGTCCCTTCCTGGGTTTGGTATACTATTTCTTTTTAAAAAGTGCATTATTGCGGGGGATCTAGGTGGCTCAGTGGTTGAGCGTCTGCCTTTGGCTCAGGGCAGGACCCTGGGGTCCTGGGATGAGTCCTGCATCAGGCTCCCTGCGGGGAGCCTGCTTCTCCCTCTGCCTTTATCTCTGCCCCTCTCTGTGTTTCTCATGAATAAATAAATAAAACATTTTTTTAAAAAGTGCATTATTACATAACAACACAGATAAAAATCTTATATTTTTTCTTATGTGTTTTGGAGTACATTTTAGTTGATAAGTATTGGTAGTGTACACAGCCTATAGCACAATTTGAAATGCCAATTCATATGATAATTATGTATTATTTTAGATTGTTTGGGATTATTTAAAATTACACAAGGATGAAATGAGGAGCCCGATAGCATGATCAAAAAAGAGATCCCCTTGTCTGGCATTCTTTAAAATGGTAGTCCTTCAAATCTGGAATAAAATAAGAAATGGGTTCTAAAGAGGTGTGAAGAGCAAATTTTCTATTCCTCAAAAAAAAAAATAATGACTTTCAGAAGTATATTTTGGAATTCAAGCAACTGATCTTAAAAGTACTTATTTCATAATATAACAAATGTCCAACCTGCCTTTTAGGTAAGGAAATCTAGCATTGCTGTCTCCCAAATCATGGAGAATAGCTTTTTCTAAGGTTCAGAATTTTGTAAGAGATTTGTCTGCCCGCGGTTATAGCCTTTGCAAGTACTAGGCAATCTTCTAAATGTCAATTTTATTTTATAAAGAGCCAAATTTTTGTCACAGACTGAGAACAAGTTTTGTAAAGAAACATAAGGAAGTTAAAATAGGTTTTATTTTCTGAAAAGGCAGTTTCAGAGGAAGGAGCAATACTGACCACACTAGGGAAGTATTTAAGAGTATTTCCCGAAGGGAACGAGGTTTTGTTCACACCCATGCCCCAAAACAAAATTCCAAAATTCAGTTGTTGTGTTGTTGTTGTCCTCCAGGGCTGTTAACCTCAACTCTGGTGGAAATGTGAGAGCTGACAACCAGGCCCGGCTCCAGGGGCCCGAACTCCGTTCTCAGCTCAGCGACCGCCGCTGACCTCTACCGGGAGCTTCCAGCTTCTTCCTCACGGGCAGGTGGGTCCGTGGGCCCCGGGCCGGGGAATGTGGGATGAAACGTGGGTCCCCTCCCGAGGAGCTCCAGAAGCAGAGGCTGCGCTGCGGCAGTTTGTGGGGAACAGGGCTCCCCCCTCCCGTGCCCGAGGTGAGGCCAGCGTCCTGCTGCAGGGACGGGGGCTTCCTGCAGCATCGGGGCGGCCCCTTGTCCTCTGGGCCGGGGCCTGAGCTGGGACAGAACCAGTTAGTTCTGGGGCAGGTGCCTAGGGCCTTTCGGGCCGAGCCCTTCCCTGGTGACGCTGTGCTCCTGCCTGGTCCACGCTGGAGCCGTGGGGGGGCCTGCACCTCGTTCCCCGGCCCCGCATCCCCCTTGCACAGCGGGCGTGCTTGCCTCCCTGCGAGGCCTTGCACCCCGACTCCCGCGCGTTTCCTCGGGGCGTGTGGCACACGCACTGTCAGGAGCGCAGGGAACGGCCTCCCAGAGGAAATGGGATGCTTTCCTTTCTTGTAGCGTCGTGGAACTGAATCCAATGTGTATTTTTGATTCTCGCAATGGAGCACAGGTGTGCAGTTTAGAGGGAGCCCGTGACGTGGGGGAATTGAATCGGCCGCGGGCAGGGAGCTGTGGGCGGGCCAGCCTTGCACAGCCAGTCCCCGTGAGGCCAGGGCCAGGCCGGTCTTCCAGAGATCCGGGATGTGCTTGGTGTAGACGCGGGGGCAAAGGCCTGGGGGCAGGTGGCTCAGCCCCGTGGCCGGGCTCTGCCTCCCTGCCAGGGTCCTGGTCACCCCGCACACCAGCCCACAGAGGGGAGCTCTTGTCCCTACATAGTAGACACGCTCCACCTGGTGATCTGCTGGGTTTTCATGCCCCCCCCCCCCAGACCCCCTTTAGTTGGTCGGGGAGATGACCAGAAGGCAGCCCGGGGTGGTCCTCTAATCCTCCAGAGGCCGGGTGTTGGAGCCCTAAACAACTTTAGGTTCCTTAGGATTTACACTTAATTTTGAATCTTTTGAGTAGACTTTGTATCTGCGTTTTGTAGAGTCTACTCCTTTGACCTTGGCCGTCCCCGAGTGGACAAATTTTGGCCAGGGGAGAGCAGAGTCACATTCCAGCTGAATGTCGGTTTTGGAGATGGCAAAGATCAAGGGCTTACTTTTAAGGTGTGCTGCTGAGTTTTGCTATTGAATCTAATAGAATAGTTTAAGGCAGGAGTTCAGAGCCAGTTCAGCCGGGACCTCTACACACCTACAAACATCTCCGGTAAAGCAAAAATATTCTAGACTCATGTACAGACATTTAGAGAAATGAGACTAGTATTGTAGTTCCTGATTTTAGTCACTCATCCCATTCTCATGGTTGGTATTGGGCAGGTCCTTTGAAACTGTTACCCGAGGTCATTTCCTGAGGACAGTCAATGGCATCTTCATGTATCCTGGAATGGGAAATTGTGCCTGAAAATCTGAATTGAATAAACATGGAAAACAGGTAGGTTTTTTTTTTTGTTTTTTTGGTTTTTTTTTGTGGTTTTTTTTTTTTTTGGTGAACTAAGTTTGAAACGTTTCATCTCCACTTTGAAAAATTCATGAGCACATCCTACAGATGGCTTTTCCAGCAAATAGCTGTGTGTGTGTTGTGCTGAGGGAGCATCCACTCCACGGATGAGGAGTTTATGGTCGTGGGAAACCAGGTCTTTCGAGGGGCCACCTTGCAGTGCTCTCCGGAGCACATGTCCTTTCAGCTCCTTCCTCCACAGCTCTGAGTAAAAAACATCCTTGTTTTCAGGAGGTTATTCTGGTGTAATGGAACAGGTTACAGTTTCCTGGAGAGAGTTAGGGTTTTGTTTTTTTTTTTTCTAATTTTACATTATTTAAAAAGAAATGTGAGTGTATATTCAGAACAACTTTAAATAGTCCAGAGCCTTCCATTTGTATATTCCTGTTGGGTTAAAGAGCAATTGTGATTTTATGCACAGATTTGAGGCATGTTGTTTTGTGTGTGTGTGTGTGTGTGTGTGTGTTTTAAGATTTTATTTATTTATTTGAGAGAGAGAGAGAAAGAGAGAATGAGCAGAGGGGGAGGGACAGAGGGAGACGCAGACTCCCCGCTGAGCAGGGAGCCTGATGTGGGGCTCGATCGATCCCAGGACCCGAAATCACGACCTGAGCCAAAGGTAGCCACTTAACCTACTGAGCCACCAGGTGCCCCAGGCATGTGCTATTGATATTACATTTTTCAGCCAGAAAACCCCAAAGCTGATGTGTCCACTCAAATTAAGTGCAGACCCCAAGATTAGTGAGGTCTGTTGTTTTAGGATCATAAATCTATAAATCAAATTGAGTTTGAAGGTCCCAGAGATACCTATACATTGATATTGAACAGATAATTGTGAACATAAGTGGATGTTACATTGCAAATGAAGGCTTAACAATGAACTACACAACATGTTCTTTTGCAAATACCTAAATAACAATACATATTTAGAAAGGTTTGTGAGACTCAATCCCTTTGTCCCCCCATTTCTTCAAATCTGAGTTAGAGTTTGCTTCTGTTCCTAGATCCTCTGTTATTTTGGACTTTGCGATTTACCATCGAGTCATTAAAAATGAATTTACGCATCAGTCAACATGCCCAGGGAGACTACTTTTCTGGCAGAGGAAACAACAGCTTCAAAATGGGGTTGTACGAGCCTTGAGTTCTGGGGGTGAGGGCTGCGCTGCCCGGCACTACCGACCACCGACCACCGCCTGGAGCCGTGAGGAGGTCGGAGGGGATGACGCTCCCACCTTGGGCCTCAGGCCTGGGCCACCGTTGTCCTCCTGCAGGCCCCGCAGCCTCTGGCCCGAGCAGAAGCGTGCTGCTGGCCACTGCGAGCCTTGGCTTTTGACTCTGCCCCTTCCAGGCGGTTCAGAAGATCTCACAGACGCAGGCTTCACTCTCCAGGTCACTATGTTACAGCCCAGGGGTTCTAAAAGGATTCAGCAACATTCTCTGTAGTCCGAAGAGTCCGAGGCAATGCAGATGCCTGTGGTAAGGGATCGATTATGTGATAGCAGAGGCCTGGGATTTGGGCAGGAGACTGATGTGCAGTGGCTCCTCCCTCTGTGAGTGGGGATGGAGTTGGCCTTCTGCGTGTTGGCCCAGGCCGCCCCCTACCCATGGGGCCAGGGACACTGCCCAGGGAGGGCTCCGGCTCCCCGAAGGAGGGAAGTTGGGAGGTTCCTGCCCTGTCTGGGGGCGGGGGGTGGGTCTCAGAGCTGGAGCAAAAATGATCAACTTTTATTGGCACAGGGTCTGCCCTCCTTGGCCGAAACCAGATGGGGCCAAATGCTCCTTTATTAGCCAGACAGCAGGTACGAGAATGGGCCACTATTTCAGACAGTAGACTTTTATGTGATTCCACAGAAATTTTACAGTTCTTTCCGATAACGCGAGAGAAAATAACCTCATCAATTTCTGTCTTAAGATTTGCTTGAGAAATGTGCCCAGTGGGATGTTTGCGATGAGTAACAGATTTCTGTGAATGTGATTTTTGTTAGTGTTTATCTAAATAGAGAATTGTAGTCAAAACGCAGCCTTCATCTTTCTCCCTGATTTTTTTTTTAAAGGCTAGTTATATTTTTGTGGTTTGAAAATGTCTTTTTTAAATTCTGAGGACTTAAAAAAAACTTTGTTTGCTGTGGTTATTTTTCTATATGTGTTAACATCTAAAAAAAAAAAAAAAAAAGAAGAAGTGCTGAACACCAAAATTGTATTTTGAATAAAGAATGTGAAGCAGTTTGGTACTTTAAAAACTATCACTGAGTCTGGAAAATTTCTGGTGGTCACAATTGGGGCGCAGGGTGCTACTGGCTGTGCTGCCGGACATCCTACAATCACAGGGCCGCACACCACCACAGAGAATTGTCCGGCTTAAATCCTCACTGCGGATGTTGAAAAATGAGTTAGGCGTGTGGAATTTAAGAAACAAAGTAGAGGATCATGGGGAAGAGAGGAAAAAGTAAAACAAGATGAAATCAGAGGGGGAGACAAATAATAAGAGACTCTTAATCATCGAAAACAAATAGGGTTGTTGGAGGGATGGGGTAGGGGATGGTGTAACTGGGTGATGGACATTTAGGAGGGCACGTGATGTAATGAGCACTGAGTATTACATTTGACTGATGACTCACTGACCCCTACCTCTGAAACCAATAGTATATTATATGTTAGTTAAATGAATTTAAATAAAAGTTTTAAAAATGCAAAAAAAAAAAGAAAAGAAAAGAAAAGAAAAGAAAAATGAGTTAGGGGCACCTGGGTGGCTCAGTTAGTTAAGCATCTGCTTTCGGCTCAGGTCATGATCCCAGGGTCCTAGGATTGGCTCCCTGCTCAGTGGAGGGTCTGCTTCTCCCTCTGTCCCTACCCGGCCCCTGCTTGTGCTCTCTCTCCGTCCCTCTCTATCAAATTAATAAGTAAAATCTTAAAAAGAAAAGAAGAAAAGAAAAGCTTTGAGTTAGTGTTGTACCAACATTGACTTCCTGGTTTTGACAAAATACAGTGATTATAGAAGAGATTATTATCAGGGAAAGCCGTGTACCAGATACGCGAGATTTCTCTGTACTGTTTCTGCAATTTCTTGGGAGTTTTAGACCATTTCCAAATAAAAAAAAGTCATAATAATAACAAAATTAAATTAAGCCTTCAAAAAAAAAAAATCCCTATCACTGAGAAGTGTATAAAGCACTGTCAGCTGCTCTGGTAGGAGAGTACACTTCTTTGCCGGGGTTGGAGGCGTGATGTGGGGAAGCCACGCGGGCTCCAGGGGAGCCAGGCCTGCAGCAGGCCCCAGCTCAGCCATCTGCGTGCTTTCAAACCCGTCCCTTAACCTGTGTGACTTTTCCTATTTGTAGGATAGGGGTGGGAACTGCCTCCTAACCAGATTGTCTTGAGCACAAAGGGAAGTGTTTTTCTTTTTTTTTTTAACAGATTTTATTTATTTATTCACAAGAGACAGAGGGGGTGGGCAGAGACACAGGCAGAGGGAGAAGCAGGCTCCATGCAGGGAGCCCGATGCGGGACTCGATCCCGGGTCTCCAGGATCACACCCTGGGCTGAAGGCAGGCGCTCGACCGCTGAGCCACCCAGATGTCCCCAGAGGGAAGTTATTTACAAAGTCCCAAGCAGACAGTTGGTTCTCGACATCTTTCTCTTTTCCCTTTGATCTCTACCAGGTGGTTTCTACTGATTTCATTCTGACGATAAATGATGCCCATCTTCCTCGGAATGTAGGAAGAATGAGCGAAGCTCCCAATGTGCTAACCCAACTGTTCTTGTCACTGTACTAAGCCAACAGGCCACTTGTTTCCTGTTGTTCACATGATAGGATGTGCACTGTGCACGCGTGTTGTCGTAACATACACACCGTACATATGTTCACCTGACGTACATCTTCGTGTTTCCTTGAGGCAGCTTCTTCCAAGGTGATCCAGCCTGGGTTAAGAAACTCCTTTTGGAAGGCTTCCTGTTTGGTGTTGTTGAAAATCCATTCTTTGGGACCTGTTTTGATTTCTGTGGCCACCCTCTTCTGATCTGCTTCCTTTCCCTCTAAGCTGTTCCTTGTCAGCCCCTCTGGGACTGATTCTCCTTCTGCCTGCCACACAGTTCTCCGGAAATCCACCTTTAACTCTTTTTTTCTCTTATAAAGAGAAATTCTACCGGGGAAGGCAATACATAATTCCTTTTTTTTTTTTTTTTTTTTTTTTTTTTTTTTTTAAGTAGGCTCCATGCCCAACTCACGGCCCTGAGATGAAGAGTTGTGTGCCCTACTGACTGAGGCCACCCTCCCCTCAGTCACCTCATCAGAAATCTATCCATTCTTTCAGCAAGAGTGGACGGGGCTCTTCTCATGTGGCCGGCACAGCCATGGTGTTGGGAGGTGTGGGGGTGAAGACATAGGGGGGAAGTGGCTCTCAGGGAGCTTGCATTCAGGCCAGTCGGGCCTTTATGGGGACAACTCCAAATCTACATCTACAGGCACCTTCTCTGCACTCATGCTCCCATCTTCCTTTCTTCTACAAACCCTAGCCAGCTCAATACACATGGGGAAGTGTTTTCCTCAAAAAAATCTGACCCCACCCCCGAATCCTGGAGTTGGTTCTGCAAGGCAGGGGAGGGCTGGTAGGCCTGTGGCTCTGCCTCTGTTCCCCTCAGATGATCCTCCCTCAGCCCCTTTGCATCACCCCTGTCTCACATGCATGTCCAGACCTCCCAGAAGTGGGACTGCCATATTGCAAACCTGTATCTACTACGGTGGAATGCACACGGAGCCCTCTGACCACAAGTCCCATAGATGTACAGATGTGTATATGCATGCACATCTAGAGGCACACAGGAGGAAGTTTCTAGCAGCGTTGTTCCTAACCTGGAAACCATGCCTCCCGCAGTCATGGGCAGCACATAGAGATCCTTACATCGTGTCCGAGGCACGGTGGATGGATCGGCAAGAGCTACAGGTGCACACATGCCATGCTGCATCTCCCTGAGACAGACCGCCCTCGAGCTACAGTTGTGGGCAGAACTTGTCTGTGGTGTCCTAACCTGTCAGTTATGTCTCTCTCTTGCTGAAGAGAAGCGCTGACTGATTTGGGTATATTCCCACGGGACGTGATGCCGCTTGCCAGGATTAGTTCCCTCAGTCCTCACAACTGGCAGTTGGGGGCTGGGGAGGGGAAACCGTTCCTCCACTCCTGGCCCCTGGATTTCTCCCTCGCTGGTGGGCTCTTGCGCCCCCCTGTCTGCTGCCCACGGTGACCTGCTGGGTGGGCCGCAGCCATCTGCCCATGTTTTCCAGTTGTGTGGGCTCCTGTACAAGTTCTCAGGGCGTCTCCTCTCACGGCAGCAGTGGGGGGCCGCGACCTGGGCAGTGCGTACACTCTGCAGACTCACACTCACCTGGTGTGAAGGGTCTCCTTGGGAATAGGGATGTATTTGGCCCATTTTGACTCACACGTTTGTAGACTTGGTCCCTGTAGCCTGCGCCAATAACAAAGATGCCATTCTGTTCCTACGGACCTTCGTTGGTCTTATTTCTCAAGTGGTACAAAGCTTGGGCCACTGGACTCCCCTAGGGACTTCAACACAACTCTGGGAGAGACATATTATTCCGATTTTATGATTAAAGCAATTGAGTCTCCGAGAGGTTGAGTAATGTGCCGAGTAAGAGATTGAGCTTGGATGTGAATCCAGGACAGCCCGACCCGCATCCATTTCTCTTGTCCATGTTCAGCTACAACAAGCACAAAGAAGACAACATACCAAGTTCATCCATAAGAAGCAAAGGTGGGGGATCCCTGGGTGGCGCAGCGGTTTGGCGCCTGCCTTTGGCCCAGGGCGCGATCCTGGAGACCCGGGATCGAGTCCCACGTCGGGCTCCCGGTGCATGGAGCCTGCTTCTCCCTCTGCCTGTGTCTCTGCCTCTCTCTCTCTCTCTCTCTCTATCATAAAAAAAAAAAAAAAAAAAAAAGAAGCAAAGGCGGTTTTGCTCGGGTTCTTTCCTTCCTTCTGGGTCTCCTGGGAGGGTGAGGCCTAGACCAGACCTTCTAGGCCTCTCAGGGCGTCGCTAGACATCTAGACCTCTTAATATCGGGACAAGAGGTCCACCTCCCTCTTCTTCCTACCTCCTGTCTTCAAAGTGCCAGTTACCTACTTCTGGGGGGAGAGAGAACCCACCTACTGAAAAACGTGAATTTGTGCTCTTCCACCCGGGCCCGGATTTCATTCAACAGCATCAGTCAATGTTCCAAACTGCAAGTTACAGAAACCAGCTCCAGCCAGCTGGAGCAAACAGGGGCGTCCGTCTGATGGATGTGGGGCTACCACGTGCATCGGAAGGCAGCTGGGCCTCTCAGGGCCACCGGAATCAGGAGGCTCTCTCTGCCTCCTCCCGCTCCGATCTGCTGCATTCGTCTCTCCCTGCAGACTAGCATCTCCTCTCTCCGTCCGCATGACGGATGGAAGGTGGCTGCTCTGCATCTCCCGAGTCTGTGCCTTCCAGTTCCAGCAAAGAGCCCAGCTGGAAATGAAACTCTTGTGCCTGGTTCTGAGTTTCTTTCTTTCTTTCTTTTTTTTTTTTTTTTAAAGATTTTATTTATTTATTCATGAGACACCCACAGAGAGAGAGGCAGAGACACAGTCAGAGAGGGAGAAGCAGGCTCCATGCAGGGAGCCCGATGTGGGACTCGATCCTGGGTCTCCAGCATCAGGCCCTGGACTGAAGGGAGAGCTAACCTGCTGAGCCACCTGGGCTGCCCCCTGGTTCTGAGTTTCTAAGAGAAAAAATTCGGCCCACTTTGGGTCAAACAGGGTATGCATCTCTGTTCCATTAGCTGCGGCTGGAAGTGGGGTAGGATTATGATGTGAAATGGTTGTCAAGAACCCCCGATGTCTGTTGGGGTCTCGGGAGGTGGGCAGATACCCCAAAGTGTCTCTACTGCAACACAGTAAAACACACAGTAATGTGAACTGCAGACCTACAGCAGTGCAGTGAGGTGTATGTCTGGGGACGTGAATTTGCCCCAAGGGAGACGTGTTGTTGGCCTGCGTGTGGTTCAGTGAGAGGCAACCCCACCCTGCCAGTGTTTCAGGACCCAGCATTCCAATTATCTTTGCGTCACTCCTATTCTTTAAGTATCCCTTCGCTCATCAAATCTGTCACTTGCAAATGCCGTTTGGATTCATTCTTCCCTCTGGATCCAGTCCCTACCACGGCGCACCCCAGGCAGGCGTTAGACTGCATCTAAGTGACGGCGACAATTTCCCGGCTGTCTCCCCCAAGAGGCATCGTGTGCACCAGGCAGTTAATCTGCCGTGTCCCACCATCCCCTTCTTAACAGCTCTCTTCCCACCAAATAAAACTCAGGCTCCTTAGCCTAGAATTCACAGTTCAGGCAGAAATATTTTCTCCCTTTGATCTCCCCTCCCCTCCCGCTCCTAGCCCTGAAAGTAGGGCCCTCCTAGGTAACTTACCCCCTTAGACTTTGCAAAGGTATTTACATGTCTTAGGTGCTGTCAGTGAGCATATTAAGGGAAAAAATCTCCATCTGGTTCATTTTTACATCCCCTAAGGTGTCTGATACAGTTTTTCTTTTTTTAAGATTTTATTGATTTATTCCTGAAAGACACAGATAGAGGCAGAGACACAGGCAGAGGGAGAAGCAGGCGCCTACAGGGAGCCCAATGCGGGACTCGATCCTGGGACCCTGGGGTCACGCCCTGGGCCCAAGGCAGGTGCTCCACCGCTGAGCCCCCGGGCATCCCAGTCTCTTCCATTTCTGAAACACTCCTCCAACAACTTGCTCCCTTCCACTCCCGCCGTATCACTTCTCATCGGGTCAGTGACGAGAGCCTCCTGATGTCACTCACCCATGCGT
Organism: Canis lupus dingo; assembly: GCF_003254725.2. Taxonomy (NCBI): domain Eukaryota; kingdom Metazoa; phylum Chordata; class Mammalia; order Carnivora; family Canidae; genus Canis; species Canis lupus. Next base: position 5,309,506 of record NC_064277.1, read on the forward strand.
CCCTCCAGTCTGGTTTCATACAGAAGCTACAACTGACTCATAACACGGTCACTTAACCCTTTTCTCTTAGACTGCCGTCCCAACTCCTTGCCTTGACTTCCAAGGGCCTTCGGAAAAGGTGACGTCTCATCCCATACCACTGTGCTCCTTGTGGATGATTCTTTTTTTTTTTTTTTTTTTTTTTTAGATTTTATTGATTTATTCCTGAGAGACACACAGAGAGGCAGAGACCTAGGCAGAGGGAGAAGCAGGCTCCATGCAGGTTGCCCAGTGCGGGACTCGATCCTGGGACCCTGGGGTCACGCCCCAGGCCCAAGGCAGGCGCTCCACGGCTGAGCCCCCCAGGCGCCCCTCTGATACAGCATTCTAAATGAATGCTACAACACCTAAAGTTTGCAGTTTGCTCGCTCATTCTGTATCACATATGGTAGAAGATCCTTAGGGCCACCCTGTCAGGTGGGTAGGCAGTTAGGGCCATTCCAGAGATGGGGAAACAGAAGTTTAGAGAAGCTACTTACCTGGGATCTCGCTGCCAGGAAGAGGCGAAGCTGGAAGAGGAGAAGAACCAAGGACTTTCTGGGACGTGGGCAGCTTGGGGCCACGGTGTGCACCTGCCCCTTTGTCAATCCTCAGCCCAAGCGGCCGGGCCGAGCTGATCTAGCCGGCGCTCCCCATCTTCCGCGTCCCACTCGGGGGGCTGATTCATGCCCCAGGATCTCTCCAGCTCTCTCCAATCGCGGTTCTCTTGCTCTCGTAGCCCCTCCAGCCTCTGGTCATTTTCCAGCTGTTCTCCATGTGTTTAGCCGCACTCCCCCGACAATGCCCAGGCATAGGAACCCCGGGCTCACCCACAAGCTGCCTCTACCCCAGAGTGCTCACTCTTGCTTGCATATGTTTTGAACTTTCGTTTTTAACCACATGCCTGTAGGGAAAACATCCAAAGCAAAGTTACTGCAGGGTAAGTCCGGCGGGGATATCCCCTTTCTTTTTCAGTAGGGTCCAGATTTTGCTTTGGGAATCTCAGAAGCCAGCAGAAGCTAGGGAGAGAGTTTTCATTTGTTTAAATAAACAAATTTATATTTATATAAATTTATATATTTATATATATTTATATTTATATATATATTTTTTAGTAGGCTCCATACCTGGCGCGGGGCTTGAACTCACAACCCTGAGATCAAAAGTTGTGTGCTCTACTAACAGAGCCAGCCAGGGGATCCCAAGAAAAAATGTTCAGTTCAGAAAAAATTGGAGACCTGTTCGGTCAGACACTGGGCTGGAGGCTGGGGAGGATTCCGAGGGGCCAGGGCCTTCCTCCAGGACTTCGCTGTACCTTTGCAGGGAGCTCAGCTGGCTGCGCTGCCCAGTTTAACCCAAAATCCACATTCTCATGAACCACATGGGCTGGGCTGAAAACTACCACCCACACAAAGAGCACCAAACCCCATACTATTTAGGGGACTCATCCTGAAGATTTCCTGATAATTATTCCAGAAACACTCAAAGCGTCTCCAGGATGGTTTCTTTCCTTTTGATTTAACTGGCATTGCAAGCTGTGAAGCTAGAAAGGTTGCTAGGGGTTCAGGGATCTGGTCATCCTACGTTGCCTACAAGGAGCAAAGTCAGTTAGTGGCCCAGCTGGAGTTAGAGCCCCTCCTGCAGTGGTATCCCTAGGACTCGGGCTGTCGGGCCATTTCCACCATCCTCAGTCCCCTCATTGCTCCGTATTCCTGTCTTCCAGTTATTTATTTATTTATTTATTTATTTATTTATTTATTTATTTATTTATTTTTGTTTCCCCATATTCTCAAAGGAATTGTTTTTTTTTCTTCCAGTTTTTTTAGAAAAAGAAATATTTTATTTTTTTGCAGTCTGTTACTGATATATCATTTCCCCCTTTGAACAACGTCTACTTACGGAGTCCCACAAAGATGTGCCTTTAAATGTTAAAATTCGGCAAATTAGTCATCCTAACACAGGTTACATGTTTGAAGCATGAGTAGAGAGTAAATATGGTAGATCTTGATGAGACACTTGGCATTAGTATTGCAGTCCCTGATCCTATATCTACGTGTGCTGTGAAGTGTCCCTTTAAAAACCCAGAACCAATTATATTGTTAAACTGTCTCTGTGCTCAAGACAGATGAAGTCACATGAATTCACTTAGTAAGTGATCAAAAGGTTTTTCTTTTGTTGTTGTTTAGATTTTATTTATTTATTTGAGAGAGGGAGAAAGAGAGAGTGGGGTGGGGTGGGGGGGGGCAGGAGAGGAGCAGAGGGAGAGGGAGAAGCTGCCTCTGAGCCGGGAGCCAGATGCTCAATCCCAGGACCCTGAGATCATGATCTGAGCTGAAATCAAGAGTCCGACGCTTAACTGACCGAGCACCCAGACACCCCCGATCGGAAGTTCTATCGAACTGTTTTAGCGATTAAGTGGCAGTCGTTGGAGTGATACGGTCAAACAAAGTAAATAAAGTAAACTTTATTTAAAAAGGGTGTAGTCTTCTGACCGGAGGAGGAGAGGATCATCTCCAGGAAGCTGTGGCCCTGCTGCGCCGGCTGCCTCCGGAGGCCCAGCTCCTCTGGGAGGGGACACGGGCTCAGCCTGGGGCCAGCGGCTCTCGAAGACCCCGAGTGCGCGTCCAGCTCCCCTGGAGTCGACATCTGCGTGTGGCCCATTTCAGGATGGCAAGAGCCTGACCTCGTTGGCTGCTGCCATCGTGGTGTCAGCGGTCGCCGCTGGGCCAAGAGCAGATTCGTCCCTGCCAGCCGTCCTTCTGGGGCTCTGCCCCTGAAACTTTGCCCCGAGCAAAGGCAGGATTATCCCTCTCAGTCTTCCAATGACTCTCCACCCGAGGAGCGGTTTTCACGGACGGTTCCCCGAAGCACTGGGCAGGGCTGCAGGAACACTGAGAAGCAAAGACCTTGTTTGCTCTCAGAGGCGAGGTGAGCCACTGTCCGTAGAGGGCATGGCAAACTGTCATGCCGAAATCACTGCTTTCTCTACCAGCTTCCAGATCTTTCTGTAACAACCGGCCAATACCAGATTGGTGATGAGGTGCCTGCCATCCTGGCATGTGCGAAGCACAAGTTCCTGCGGCCTGTTTCTTTTGTTCATAGTCCTGACCATCTGCATGGGCCTCCCCACCCTCGTCTGCGTAACCTCACCACATGAGTCTGTTTCGACGATTCAGAAAATGTGGCTGCTTCTCGTGGCTTCTGATTTACACGCTGGGCCACTGTCATGAAGCCCACTGGTAAGTTTAATGGGTTGAACTTTTAAAATGTTCTTCGGTTCATATGATTATCTTTAGTCAAGAACTGGTCATCCAGGGGCTCCTGGGTGGCGGAGTCGGTTGAGCGACCAACTCTTGATTTTGGCTCAGGTCATGATCTCAGGATTGAGCCTTGTGTCCGACTCTGTGCTCAGCACAGTCTGCTTGGGATTCCCTCTCTCCCTCTCCCTCTGCTCCTCCTCTTGCTCTCTCTCCCTTAAAAAACAAAACAAAACAAAACAAAAGGTCATCTGGGTTCTGACCATATTTAACAAAGAAAAGAACTTCTTGTTCGTGACCTTGGGTAGGCTCAGAAGAAGAGTTCCCAACTCAGAGGACATCATTCTTGGCATCGGAAATGCGTTCTCCTTCATTCTGAGTGCTTATCATTTCTTCAGCTGCTGCTCTATTTACAGCCTGGCCTCAGTACGTGTGATAGCCGCCAATCTAGAAAGCTACCAACAGTTTGCCGAAGTACCAAACAAACGAAAGCAGCTCGTTCTGTTATAAAATGTTGGTGCACTTCCTGTATACTTGTTGATATTCTACTGGGCATTTTAGTTGTGTTCTCAGAACTATAGTCTTAGAATGTGTAGGCCAACCTTCCTTCGCCTTCTTTAAAAATCTTCTATCACCTTTTACAAAATATAGAAAAATTTCCTCCTACTCATCCTGTCCTCAGAGACAATACGTATCTACAGGCATTACATGGAGAAGGAGTGTATTTGTCTTACAGAGAGCTATGGGTAAAGTTTCTTTATAAGGGTCTTTTATTAAATTGTTTTCTTCTAGTGGATTTTTTGTTTGTTTGAAAAAACCAGGAATAATATTTTCAACCTTTGGAAGTAAGACACACATTTGTAGATGCTAGTCTTTCTGTTTGAACCTGGCAGGAGGAGAAAGCTTCAGACAGTGCCTACTCCCGTCTTGTCTCAGCTGGTGGCCTAACCTCTGCTCAGTCACCCAGGCCCCAAACCCAAGGCCTTGGAACCCCTCCTGGACTCCCCTGACACCCTCTCTATACTTCACATCCAATCAATTACCAAGTCCTGTTGACTATATATTTATTTTTTTCTTTCTTCTTTTTGGTCCTGTTTTTTTTTTTTTTTTTTTTTATGTATACCCTAACGGGGTCCAGTCGTTGGCAAGCTCTTTTGTCTTTAAGACACATGACATCTGTACTCTGTAGGTACTGTGGAAACGGCTCTCCACAGGAGACCCACAGTTTTATTAAGTTTGCCTACCTACTCTTTGGTTTGCTATGTGGCCCTGAAGAGATAAATTACAGTACTAGCTCTCTGTATTAGTCATTGCTGCATAGCTACCCACAAACTTTGTGCCTAAAACAGTAATTTGTTCTGTATCATAGGCCTGAGGGTTGGCTGTAGTTGACCCATCTCAGCGAGACTTGGCTGGGAGGCTCAGCTGGGTGCCTCTGCACCACACGTCTCTCACTCACCTTGGGAAGAGCGGCTGAGCCAAAGCAAGTTCTTCTCAGGGTGATGTTGACTCTACTTCGCAACGATCATCGTCCTAGGTGAAGTCACCACCATCTCTTACCTGGACTAGTGTCCAGTCTAAGCCTTCCTCCACCTCCCATTAAAGTTGGTTTCCCTGTACCTCTCCTAATCTGTTACCCCTCTACAAACTTTATCCTGCTGAAAAACTTCAATAGCTTCTTAGGGCCTGAGGTCAAGGCTCCCTGGGCCCTCCACAGTGTGGGTCCTGCCTATGACTCATCCTTGCTTGCCAGCCATCCTGGTCTGCCTTTAGTTTCTTGCATGGTGCTTCCCGCCACCCTGCTCCCTCATTCAGGCTTTGCATATGCTGTTCCTCCTGCCTAGAGAGCTCCTCTCCCCACCCTTGGTCCGGCCAAGTCCTTATTTATTTATTTATTTAGATTTATTTTTATTTATTTATGATAGCCATAGAGAGAGAGAGAGAGAGAGACAGAAAGAGAGAGAGGCAGAGAGAGAAGCAGGCTCCATGTGGGGAGCCTGACGCGGGACTCGATCCCGGGACCCCAGGATCGCGCCCTGGGCCAAAGGCAGGCGCGAAACCGCTGAGCCACCCAGGGATCCCCTCAAGTCCTCATTAATCTTCAATTTAAATCTCCCTTCCCTCAGCTTTCCAGATACTCCCCATCAGCTCCTAGAGGACCTTTATTTCACCCTTTGTAACGCTCCTCAGACGTGTCCTTTCTCATCCAGTTCCTCTGCTGGACTGCAAGCTCTGCAAAGGCAGGGGCTGCGTTGTTCACTGGTCTCCCCCGCACCTGGCACCAGCTGACTCACAGTCAGTGCTCAATGAATGAATAAAAGACCAGCGTTAGGGATGGCAGAGAAAGGTCTGCAGATGACCCAGGGATGCTCAGCATCTTGGTTTTCACACCTGCAGATCTGGGGGTTGGACCAGGTGGGCTCTAATGCCAGTCGGCTCTGACATTTTGTCATCTCAGTAGCCGTTCCCCTTGGCCTGTCCCCTTTGCTCCCGAATGCTTGGTTGCACTGTTGGTTGTATTCAGGGGCAGGAGATGTTGGATGAAGCTATGGATGAAGGTAGTGAAAGTAACTGCTGCTGGTGGCAGGGCGGAGTAGATGTGAAGCCAGCTCTACTCAGATCACGATCTTCTTTCAGTTCCACGATCCAGAGACCCACAGCCATCAGAACACAGCCATGCACTTGGTCAAGTAAGGTTTCCCAGGTATTAAAGCATGATAGCCAGCCCCGCCGAGTGTTATCTCTGAAGGTCTAGAGAATCGCTGTGCTTGGCCAATGGTTTTGTCTTGTAGTGGCTTTTCTCATTTGCTAAATGCTGACACAGGAAAGTGATCTGCAGACCCCAGCCCGAGCCCCTCTTCACAACAGCCGAGCACAGCAGAGGTCTGTGACGCTGAGTGTGATGTGGGGGGGGGGGGGGGTCCACTCAAGCATGGGGAACGCTCAACTCTAGAAACAGAGATCACTACTCTGGGTGTGTCACTTTATTCAAAGCCCTAAGTCCTCTCTGGTACTCTGAGCTGAGGAGCACCCAGTGCAAGGCTCTGCCCGCCTCCCCTGCATCTGGAAGACAGGGTCAGGCCCCCTATCTGTGGATTCTGTGGGACAGGCTTCTTGCGTATCTTTCCATATATTCCTAATGCATAGTTATTCTTATCTGAGTCACAAAAATTAGCTCCGTTTAAGGCTCTGGGCATGTTCAAACCCATTCATGGGCTTTGATTAGCATAAAAGCAACCTGCTGTTAGACCTGCAGAACGAGGTAGGTTTGTTTGCTTGGCCCACTGCCTCTGTCAGTCAAATCTGGGGGGGATAGCTCCTCTGGAGTGGATGCCCTGTTAGGAACTTGACACTTCTAGGGGAGAGGTTCAACCCTAGACAGGTTTCCAAGTAGCAGTAGCTTTAATTAATTAAGTATAAATCAGAGGTGACATCCATTAGCTAGCCCTTGTTGCTGAATGCCCATATATCCTACCGATGCAGAGTGGAAAAGTGACCCAGAGCCGCACGTCCCAGGGTGGGCCACTGTCCCATGATAGTCAGCTGAAGGGGGAGAGCACATTTCCCACATCACCTACACCCAGTCTGCTCCACGCTGTCACCCTAACATTGTTTGGGGCTGGGGGGAGCTGTCCAAGACCTACCAAGGTTCAGGTGTACAAGACTATCCATGGGCAAAAGCTTTCTGAAGTCCTAAGTTGTACTGCCAAACAGAAGGAGTACACTTTTAATCTATTTTGGATGCACTGTTACAACAAAATCTACAATCTATGGGTGGCAGGTTCGGTGACACTGTCACAGCGATGTTAGGCCCATAAATATTCATATGAGCCTGTTCCAAACCTAAACACCTTAGTAATGAATTCACTTAGTGCTGTTTACAAAGGTAAACAAGTCACTCAGATAGTATCTGGGTTCCCTATAAAACCCTAGATATCAAGTAAGTTATTTAATACCTTCTTCTTCTATTTTTAGCTGATGTGTTTCCACGGCTAAATGCACACAAATATCTTTATTACCTGCAACATCCTCAAAAAGCAGAGCTCCCGCAAACCAACTAGACATTAAAGACATGAGGGGACTTTTAAGCATGTAAATATAAATGATCGTGCCTCACATCTTACTTACTAAGTCAGAACTGAGGGGAGGGATGTGCCAAGAAACTGCTTTTAAAAAAACTCTGGGCTGCCCGGTGGCTCAGTGGTTTAGCGCCGTCTTCGGCCCAGGGCGTGATCCTGGAGACCTGGGATCGAGTCCCGCGTCGGGCTCCCCGCATGGAGCCTGCTTCTCCCTCTGCCTGTGTCTCTGCCCCTCTCTCTCTCTCTCTGTGTATTCTCATGAATAAATAAATAAAATCTTAAAAAAAAAATAAAATAAAAACAAAAAAACCCCACTCCAATTCTCAAGTGCTCATGGCTCTGTCCGGGAAGCTAACTCTGGGAAGCAGTGCCGAGTGGCCCTTCCCCAACCTTGGCGGGCACTAAGGTCACTTGGATGTGTTAGACTTAGGATTCTGATTCAAAATGTTGGGGGTAGGGTTTGAGATTCCGCATCTCCAGCAAGCGCCCGGGTGGGGCCCACACTCTGAGCAGCAGGTCGGCAGGATCCTGTGCCCATGCATGAAGCCACATGCGGGCCCCTCTGCGGTCACACAGGGGATAAACTGCAGGATGCACCCTCTACCCCTCTGGCCCTGCCCTCTTCCCCACAGCCCTCCAAATCTTGGGTGCCTAGACGTGCCTTCACCAAAGGGACCGTCCTGCTGGGTCCCCACCACCCTCTGCAGGACCTGCCTCAGTGGAAAGCGGGAGTGCCTTCATTATCGGGAACATTCTGGTGCAAGAAGGCTCAGGGAGACGATTCTGTTTATTGTCAACCAAGAAACAGAGGGCGGAGGCGCTCTATACAAGTGGTGGAGAGATACAGAGGAGAGGAGACGCGACAATACACAGCAGTGTTCCGAGTGAGCGCCACTTCTTCATTCTAACACCTGAATCAAGGAGACACAGCCACCCTTTTCACTAAGGCTGCCGAGGAATGGACACCGGACTCAGTTTATCAGCTCCTCGAGGGCAGGCGGAGCGAGAGGCTATCGTTGGAGGAGGCCACCTGCGGTCTGTGGGGAGCCGGCCAAGCGCAGGATGGATGCTGAAGGCAGCCCTCCGCTGCCCGTGGCGGCTGGCCCCGGCTCCCTAGGTCCTAGGCTTCTCTTGATTCTCAATGATCAGCTTGTCAGTCGAATACATTTGGCCGATGTGGACCTGAAGGCAGAGAAAGACACAGACTCCATTAGCTGCGAAAGGTCAGAAAAAGCATTTCTAACATTTAAATGCCAGCCTCTGCCATCCCAGGGCTGTTCCTGTGGGAAACTGCATCGTGAGGCCGAGGGTCGTCACCAGGTTGGCCTTTGCCGACTCCCCACACCCTCCAATCCCACTTCCTTGTGAGGACAAGTTAGAGATCCACGGTCATTCTTCCTCGCCTTTGAAATGGCACCAGCAGCCATGGCCTTGGTTTCCTGGAATGTCCTGGGCTAGCTGAGACCGTCCACCAGGTTCTGCGGCTGGTGGCCCGGAGGGAGAGCCGTCTAGATGTGGGTGACGGCAGCTCCTCACCGAACAGGACCCCCTTCCTTTAGAACTGGTTCTTCCGTAAGCAAAGGCTTTCAGCATAAAGCAGAGATGGGTCTTGGCCGTGTTGGGCTAGAACAGGGGTTTACATCGCCTCTTGTCTTTCCTGACCTTTCCTTTCTCAGTGTCCTCCTAAACTGAGTGTTGCTGTTAGTGCCCACATGTTCCCACTGTCCTAGGTGGGTGCTGCAGCACCAAGACTCTCAGGTGGCTTTCCCATCTTGCTTTAATATTCCATTCTGTTTTAAAAAATGACTTCTTGAATTACTGATTTTAGAGAGAGAGAGAGAGAGAGTGTGAGAGCTCTGTGGGGAGGGGCAGAAGGAGAGGGAGAGAGAGAATCCTCAAACAGACTTGCCACTGAGTGTGAAGCCTGACACAGGCCTCGATCTCACAACCCTGAGATCATGACCTGAGCTGAAATCAAGAGCCAGATACTTAACTGACTGAGCCACTCAGGTGCCCCATCTATTTTATTTTTTTATTGGAGTAGAGTTGACACAGCATCTTACATGGTTTAAGGTGTACAACATAATGGTTCAACTTTTCCGTATCTTCTGTTATGCTCACCACAAAGTATGGCTACCACCTGTCACCATACGATGCTACTACATCACTGTCTTCCCTGTTGACACCCCAACAGACCATCTGAACTTTCCCATTTTCCCACACCATTGGTTATGTCCTCCAGCACACCCTTACGTAGAGGTGTCCCAATGGCCCAGGAGCACTGGGGACTCACAAGCATCCTGGTGCCAGGAGAATGTGAACAAAGAGGTCAGAGCAGCCAGGTTATTGATAAAAGAAAGCTAAAGTACAGAGTGGAGATTTAGGGCGATGAGGATGATCGTGTAGATATTTTCACTACAAGTGAATTCCTTAATTTGATAAAAGAAAGAAGTGAGTGGTGGTTGTGGAGCATGAGTGCTCTGCCCCATTCCTAACAGAAGTCGGGGACGAGCTCTGCTCCTGTGCCTTCAGTCTCCCTTCCTCTTGTCAACGTAAAGAACACATATGGCTTCCGATGCAAGCAGAGAGGGCAGGCCTGGGATTCTGTGGGCCACACTCTGACAGTGAAGTCATAAACCACTCTGAGGTGTGAGATTAGCTGGATGAGATTTCAGGATGAGTGGAGCACAGGCTTGTCCTGACTTCTCTTCTCGATGAGCTGGAATAGCTGTGGGGCGAGCAGAAGCCGTAGGCCCCCTACTCCAGAGCGGAGGCAGGGCAACGGTGCTCACCACACTGGGTGCTATAGGGTTTTATTTTCATGTGCTAACCTCAACAGACACACGGGTCCACTAGCAATGCTTTTTTAGAAGAAAGGCTAAAATATCAATTATTTTAAAAGGAAGAAAAAAAATCATTATTTTTTGGGGGGATGTCGAGGTTAATAAAAATTAATTTGATTAACTGCTCAAGCGGTTCATTTGCCTGGGAACTTGTTTTATATTTCATTGATCTGGGAAGGGTTTATCAGGAACCCCCTCTTAGAAATGTCGACAATCACTCAATATCCATGAGTGCTTGACTGAATTCATCAGTGTTTTGTCAGGGCTCTAGTGCCAAGGAGAAGTTACGATCCAGCATAAGGAAGAACTCTTTCACAGGGTTGTCAAAAAATGGAAATGGCTGACTTGGGAAGCTGTCAATTCTCTGTAAGGAGGAGAAGGTGAGGATGGAGAAGCAATTTATATGCTGGACAGAGATAGAACCAGATGGACTCCTTCCACCCCTCAGCCTCTCTTACTACTTGTTGGGTCTCCAGGACCCACCTCACACACCTTTCAGAGCAGTTGGGTGACCCCTGAGAGGCCCAGTGTCAAGCCACGTGTGCGGATACCCTGAGAAAAGGTGGTCTCCGTGGTGGACTGTCTGAAGATCCAGTAGCATGTTTATTATGCTGCAAAATAAACATGTCTCCTCCCACACAGCTCACTTTGTGTTCACAGCCACCCTCTTGATGGGTGGGCTACAAGAAGGACACAGGGTTCTCCTGTTGTGTGGCCTTTCTCTTCTATTCCTAAGCCTCAAGGGATCCAGTTAACACACCAGTGGTTCTCCTAGTCCACCAATCCAAAGGATGGAACCTTTGGGGGATGGGTGCTCTCTTGAAAAAAATGCAGATGTGATATGGGGTGACTTGGTTGCAAGCAGCGCCACGTAAAAGGCTCCAAAGAAAACCACAGAATGAAGAGTGAGGGGCGATCCAAAGAGCTCAGGCTTTAGGGAACTTAAAACCTTCAGAAAAAGAAAAAAACAAACACAGAGAGGGAGACAAACCATAGGAGACTCTTAACTACAGGAAACAAACTGAGGGTCACTGGAGGGAGGTGGGTGGAGGGACATGGTAATGGGGTGATGGGCATGAAGAAGGGCACGTGAAGTAATGAGCACTGGGTGTTATATGCAACTGAAGAATCCCTAAATTCTAACTCTGAAACTAATAATAATTAAGTTGAATTTAAATAAAAATTTTAAAATAAATTAAAAAAAAAAGGAACCACCTCCCTCCACAAACCTTCAAGTTTGCAGCCCATTTTGACAGACATAGGAATTATATTAAAAAAAATTCCATTCAAATACAACACTTTTATGGCTTTTGGGGAAAAAAATGAAATCAGATCTTATTGTTAATGATGTGAAGAGAGCATACCAATTAATATCTGTCCAGGCCCTGTGGTCTGAGAGCCACAGTCCTCTGGTGACCCCCCCCCCCCCCCCCCCCCCAAGTAGCACAGAACTTCTCACTGACTGCCGTGAGACTCTGGGTCTTCCAACTTCTCTTTCTGAGACTCCTCTCCCAAGAAAGGCTCATTCCAGGTCCACCACACAAAAGGCTGCCCACCCTTGGGGCGAATGGATGAAGCTTCCCTGGGTCCCCTCTGCAGGAAGGGCTCTCTCGCTCCCTCTTGCTCTCTCTCTCAGTCCTGGGAGCACTTACTGCATGTGTCTGCGTGTCTGCATCAGTTCCTTTGCGTGAGCATCAGTGACTGCCAGGGACAAAGGAGGGACTCACATGCTGCTTGTTCCGACTTAGTTACTTTCACAGCATAGTTTAGGACAGTGCTAGGCGCATAGGAAGTGCTCAGTGAGTACCCGGTAACTAAAAATAACGGGGTCTAGTATCCCTGGTTTATAACCAAGGCTCTAGGTCCACTAGTTCTGAAACCTAGATCTGTTAAGTAATTACACAGTGCTTTGGTAGTGAGCTACTAGTGGAATTGATAAAGGCAAGTTGATAAAAGCAATAGGACCATTTCATTGTAATAAGAATGCTCACTCGCTGTTAAGGAAAATAAAATGACTTAAATTTGGCCCAGCAGAAAGTTTAAAGCTGTAATCCAAGGCTATAAGGGATTAACCCAGAGCAATTACAGAAGATGGAGGAGAAATATTCAGTTCACACAGGGAGGAAATATTAAAAAGTCATCTCAATGAGAAGGATAGAGGCGAGGCAATAAATGTTTACGTAATAGTTCTGTTGCATGTATTTGGGCTATAAACTGTGTGAGCACACATGGGGGGGCGGGCAGCTTGGGGATGGATGCTGTGGTGCTAATGACGGAGCATGTTGCTTCTGAGCTGGAGGTGAGAGGAACCGGTCAATGAAGTGAGGAAGTACAGTTACCAGCTTCAATTTACAGCCTTTCCAGAAGCCCCGATGGGCTTAGCCAGCCACATCCAAATATTACCACGCATAAATTGGTCATTAAAGCTGATCACACTCTTATTCTATAAACTTCAGGAGCTGGCATTAGAGTCCATTAGAAAAATACACAGCTTACTCAACTGCAAGTAGATGGGATGGCTGGATGGCCTAGAAACACTTATGAGCTCTGAGACTCATTAGGCAAATAACCTGCTGGGGAGGAAGGAGGAGGATCCGAGAAAAGAATTCAGTACAATGTTTCATGTCTTCATTGCTCACTCATCTGCAGCAGTGCACTGTCTCCTGTGCAACACATCTCAATCTGATTTAGACTCAGAGCTGCTGGGCTCGCCACAAGGGGTGGGGGCGGTGGGAGGGCCGCAGTGGGGCCTCTGCTATTTCCTGCCTTTTTCACGCCGTTGTTATGAGAATCAAATGCGATACGAGACTGGAAGAAAATGTACCAATTGCCCCAGATACTTCCTAAGGCTCAATGACATGAGCTGTCATCACGTTGGTGAGAGGATTAAATAAGAATGGTAGCGGGCATGTAGTCATGGCTTGTCACGTTACTGATGCACACGGCATTGTGCATACCCCGTCTGCTGTCCACAGGAATACCACAGGGTGTCAGATCCTGACCTCAAAGATTTTGAAGTCTCCTCACCCCCTGGCTGCAAGAGTCTATGATTCTGTAATTGTTAAACACTGTCACACTGTGCAGAGGGTGTCGGTGATACCTGACACCACTTCCTGGGTTTGAACTTGAGCTTCCTGGGCTGGACTGGAGGACTGATGGACTCTCGTCATCTCTGCTCTGGGCCAGGGCTTCCTGTCCAGTAGGCCCATGATGCTTCCAGCTGGTCATCAGAGCGGTCCGGTGTGAGGAGGTGCCCTAGGCACTGATAAGTTAGGGGAGAGATGCTGACTCTCCTGGCTTTGCTGGAGAAGCCTAGGGACGGATGGTCCCTGCTCTCTTACCTCTCTGAGGATGGTAAAACCACCCAGGCAGAGATGGTTCCCTGTCCAACAGGGGAGAGGGACAAATCTTGCCTCTCGCATTGTACTGATTGCACCATTACAGCTCATGATGATAATGATGACGAGAGGTAACAGTCATATTTAATGAGCATTTACTGTGTGCCAGGCACTGTTCTAAGCATTTAATTAAATCAATTAATTAAAAGTATTTAATTCTTCCTATCTCACAACAACTTTGAGGAAGATACCACTATCATCATCAATTTAAGGCTTTCTACAGGCAAACCCCATCTTTGGTATTTATATTCCACATTTGGAAGGAGTGTAATTGCTCAGATGGGCATGCCCTTCCAATATAAGAAGCCAGGATCTCAGTGGATCACACTGAAATATGAGGAGAAAAGACAGTAACAACAGTCACAACAACAACAAAACAACAGATCCAGACATAACCCTAAAAAGAATGTGTAAGGCTTTAAGAATCAAAATGATAAAACTTAAAAATATAAAATGAATTTGAATGAAATAAGATATACCATGTTCATGGAAAGACTGAATCATATGACAATGTCAATATCTTGCCAAATTAACTTATGTTGAACATGATAATAAAAACCCCAATGGGGTCTTTTTGAGACATTTGAGGAAACAACTTTCATGCTTATTTGAATGAATACAAAGTCAAAAATAGGAAAGAATATTTTGATGAGAAAGATATTAAAGCATTTTTGAGATATGATTGAAACAGTTGGCAAGGGCCCAAGGAGAGAGAAATAAGCTAGAAACTAGGCCTTACCAAACAGAGGTAGTTAATACACAAATTCATACTCATGAGGGCTTGGGGCTTAGCTTGAAGAGGATGTAGGAACTAGGTAACTAGAACATTTCTTTGCAGTCTCCTAGTGAGTTTCATGTAAATGGTGTATTCTGTTCCACTATATATTTATACTCATTTTATAAAAGTGTTTCTTCAACTCTGGCCCTTTGAGAAAATGCATTTTATTTACCCTATGCCTTTGAGTGCCTCCCGACACACCTGGTTGAGAGACATCTTTTTAATTCCCGAAGACAGTTACACTTGATCAGGGCTTTGGAGAGTCCACCCAAAACCTACGAACCACCAACATAAGTGTATCTTTGATAGCAGAATTTCAGCTTTCAGCCTCCTTGTCAGAACACATGTTCTGTTGACTGCTGCCTGTCTGCTTGACCCATGGAAGGCAGGCAGGACATCTGTGCCCCTCCTCTGACCTATAATGATGTCAGACAGTTTTCCATGCTGCCTGCAACTTGCTCAATGATTCTCCCAGTGAGCTTCCAGTGTGGAGAGTCCCTGTCACAGCCTTGCCATAGTAGAGCAACTGCTATGACATCCATTTTCCAAATAGGCTATTTTATCATACTTGGTTTCCTAGTAAGTTTTTTTTTTTTTTTTAGATTTTATTTATTTATTCATGAGACACACACACACACACACACACACAGAGGAAGACATATAGGCAGATAGAGAAGCAGGCTCCATGCAGGGAGAGCAATGTGGGACTCAATCCCGGGACCCTATGATCATGCCCTGGGACAAAGGCAAATGCTCAACTGCTGAGCCACCCAGTCGTCCCTCCTAATAAGTTTTTAAAGAAGCAAACTGAAATAGGGATACGTGAAATTATATATAATTTTTCCAGTCTTTTCTCTTTAGCAGTAAGAGGTAAGATCCAAACTTAGGAATAGAGGTCACACGGTCTTCCTCTAAAAATAGGTCTTGATGCATACGCTTTTTCTTTCTAGAATTTGGTAGCCTTGTTTTTCAAAATGTTTTTATATAGTAACAAAACATTATTGCTTTTGAATTTGCCATCGCTTTATGAAATAGAAGAATGTATGAAGTGGTCAAGCTAGATCTTTGAGAGGTCAGTCCACAGATAGATGTACAGCAGAGAAAGAAGGCCAGTCCAAAGAATCCAGAGATGAATCTTGTTGTGTTTCCTTTCTCTACACATGCTCTATCTCCATTCAGCTCTGTGGGCCTTGAATTTTAGATACTAGATATTTCTAATGTGGAGGGTGGTGGTGAGGAACTGACCTCTTATTTTTTCTGTGATATTCCTGGCAGGGCGGTGAACAAATTCCTATCTCCTCTCTACTTCCCCTGTCACAATTAATACTTAGTATGTTTCGTCTTTGCTGGTAGGGACAAGAGACACCCCAGATACAGGACTGTGTCCTCTCATCAGCATGACCGGATCCCCGGCTTACACCTATTGTCCCAGTGTGATTATTAATAGAGCCTTCTTTCACTCTCAAGGGTCCCCATTTGTGATGAATTATATGGTTGCCCTATCTCTTATCCACCATTGTCAGATTTCTAGGCCATTCTGTTGTTTTTCTGCATGTCTGATGTTCAGTTAAAAATTTTTTAAAAAGCCCACCAAGAGATGGCCTCTTTCTTTTGTATCCCAGGCCATCAGAGTAAAGGAAATCAAACCATTGTAATGGGTCTCAGAAAATTGTGGCCTCAAAGAGCCTGAAGTCATGGGCAGCCGGCAGGGGTTCCCATTCGGACAAGCATGCTGTCCCCTCTGCAGGAATGAGTCTTTTTGAACAAATATACATGTAAGGCAGTGGTTCCTAACAAGACGGGCCTCAGAACCACAGGGTCAGCTTTCAAGGATACACATGGCCGGGCCCCACTCAGAGTTTCTCATTAGGGAGGTGGGCGGGGTGGGGGGGAGAGGGGGAGGTTCATGAATGTCACCATTCTCTTGCTTCTGATTGGCACCCCTTAGTGATGAAGAAGCACAAATATAAGGGCACTCAGGCTCAGCATTTATTATTAATATTTAAAACTTATCAGTTTTTTTTCCAGTGAGCCAATACTTCTCCAAAAAACCCCCCAAAATCTAGGGTTGATATTTAGCCCCCAGGTACTCTTTGGGCATAGCCCTTCCGGAAGGTATGGCCATGGACTACAAGACCAGGGTGGGGGAGGCAGGTGTCTTTGTACCTCGGTGTTACTCTAGGATGCCACATTGTTAATGAAAGCCAGGGAGTCCTCCCACCCCTGTTCTTTAGAGCTACTGGGTACTTGTGGATAGTGTTTGCCTGCTAGGCTGCACCACTGCTCGTGGTGGGCAGAGTTACAATACGGGAAACAGGCCCTAGCTGTGTTCTTACCATTCCCGATGTTCTCCTTCCCCTGCCCGAGGCATGGCGACCATGGGGGACCCTGGACACGGTCGGCCAGCCGCTGGACGGGAGCCTCCTGGAGTCACGGCAGGCACTGCATAACCAAGGCTCTGAGAGAGGAAAGCACGCACACGGCCAGCGCGCTGTGTGGCAGGTCAGCACCGCTGCAGCCCAGTCGCCGGGCCCTTCTGGGAACTGGGACCCGAACTTAGGACCCAAATATCACGTCAGAGTGAAACCCAGGACAGTGACAGGTGCCCAGGCAAAATGCCAGAGACGCTGGCCTTCCTGCGCTGCGCTCGGCTGCACCTCGGCCCCTGAACTCAGTGCTTCAGGCCAACAAAACCACAGCGGCAAGACCGGCATCCGGCACCGCTGTCAGTAGCTGCGAGGTAGGCAACGGCCTAGGCTGGGGCCTCCTGGGACGGTGCTGGGCCCAGCAAGCTCGGGACTGTATGTTTATCACTTGCTTCAAGAATATCCTTGACAGAGTTTTCTGAGATAATCAGGTGCTATTTTGTCCTTTTAGGGAGACCTTTGTTTAGAGTCATCTTGGTTCAATTCTGATTTTGTGTGTGTGTGTGTGTATGTGTGTATTTTTCCCCTTAAAGAGAGAGGGGGTGGGCAGAGGGAAAGGGGGAGAGAGAATCCTAAGCAGGCTCCACACCGCTGTGGGGCCTGACATGGGGCTCAATCTCACAACCCTGACATCATGACTTGAGCTGAAATCAAGAGTCCGACGCTTAACTGACTGAGCCACCCAGGCGCCCCTCAATTCTGATTTTACATTTGCTTAAACAAATGTAACTGAAAAGGTCAGGGTAGAAAAGAGAGAGAGAGAGGAGAGAGAAAGAAAGAAAAATACCGAGTTAGATGATTACCCACCACTTCAGACAACTGTTTCTAGAGACTTGCAGATTGACTGTATTTCATTTGGTTTGGCTTTGTCTCCCTCCTTAGAAGGCTGACAGCACCATAGCTGGTCAGACGGTACAGAGCATGGTCACTCACACTATTGTTTGGTTTTATACGTTTTTCACTTTGTGGGCTTCTAGGTTTGAGGAGAGCACGGAGGCATCTGTCACTGTAACTGATTCATAATTTCCAGGGCAATGAACACAGCAGATCCAAAGTCAAGGCTATAGAGTTAAAGAAGAGGCACTCAACACTGCAAAAAGTTAAAAAAACAAAAAACAAAAAACAAAAACCAAAACAACACTGCAAAAAGTTTCCAGAGTATGAACCAGAAGGTGCACTTATAATTCTTTTTTAAAATTCAGGCTTGTGAAATGTGTGGATTTACTGGCTTCCTTTGAAAACAGGATGTTCGATGCCTTTTGGTATTCAGAAGTCAAGGATGACCAAGTGTCCCCTCCCCTGCTGTGCTCACAGCTCTTACAGACCCGGTTTGCTAGACGGTTTCCCTGCAACAACCCCACGCTCAGCTGCCCTACCTCCATCTCAGGGGCCGAAACCCGGCTCGTGCAAGAAATGGTGTGAAACGAGAGAAACAAGAAATCAAAATCCACACTTTTTCTCCAACTTGCCCTTTGTCAAGCTCAGCATCTTTACTGTCAGGACACAGATCTTTCTTTTAAACAGCTGCCTTGCATTCCTTTGCGTCCATCCCCCACGGGGACCTGCTACACCGTATCCAGGGATGTTAAAACACATGGTCAGCAACATCCTTATTTTCCCAGGGCCTGGGAACCTTCTGGGAATATTAAACCTTAAACAGCACTGGGGTCAGATGTATAGCAACATGCGTGATTAAGTGCCTCTCCTCTGTCTCTCCCCATCCACAAGTCAGGTTGAAAAGAGCACCAAAATGGACAGGAGAGAAAAACACTCGCGTGAACTAGAAAATAAAATAAAATAAAATGAGGTGGGAGGGTCCTTGGAGGGAGCACTGGGTCCAGATAAATTAAGAAGGTACGCTTGCCGGGCCTCCAACCCAGCACTCGGGGCGGGGAGGGGGTGGGTAGTTGGGGCAGTGGACACCCACAGCGACGGGCAGTAAGGTGTGGGCAGTCAGCGGATGGTACCTCTGCTTAGACTGGCTCACCCCCACAATATCCTAATCTTGAACCCACCACCTTCTGCAGGACGTCCAAACTGGCAGGGTCTAGGCCCAGGAGAGACGTCTGTGTAGGGACTCCTGGGCATACTTGGAAATGTCTGGGGGAGGGGGACCACTAGAAAACACAGGGTCTCTGTTGGCCCGGGGATAGGGCAAAGCTGATATTCAGCCGGTGGGTACCGGACTTGCTAAAATGTTGAACGGCTTCCAGACTGTGGGTAAATGGTTGCTGCTCAGGGACCCTCCTTCCCTGAGGGTCCATGATGTTTGGGCCTCACATGTAGGGTCTCCCTCGCTCCTGCCATCTCCAGGGTAGGACGCCTGCATCTCACACTCAGATCCTCATTTGGCTTGGTGGGGTGGTCCCCTACCTCCTTTTTGTTTTTGTTTTTGTTTAAATATTTTATTTAATCATTTGTGAGAGACACAGAGAGAGAGGCAGAGACATAAGCAGAGGGAGAAGCAGGCTCCCCTGCAGGGAACCCGATGTGGGACTCGATCCCAGGACCCCAGGATCACGCCCTGAGCTGAAGGCAGATACTCAACCGCTGAGCCACCCAGGCGTCCCTCCCTATCTCCTTTTTAAACATTTTGGAGCAAAGACTTTTTTTTTTTTCCCTAGAAAACATATTACTTCTATGAGTCATGTGTCTTTTGCCTCTTTTCTCTACTCTTTCCCCCTTCACCCCGCCTCCACACATCTGATTGGGCTAAAGAGAAACTTTAGAAGCTCAGAAAGCGCGTGTCCCCACTGGGTGGGACCTCTGAGACACACTCTCGGTTCAGAAATGGGGGTACACTTCGAGCAACCACCAGGACTCCCTGGAGGCAGCCAGGTAGCGAAGAATGCGAGTCGCTGGAGACCGGGGTCCCTCGGTTCGGGGGTCCTCCCTGGCCGCATGCAGGCCCCGCACCCCTGCAGCGGGCACACGGCCTCCCGGCGGCCGCAGCTCCTCCAGCTGCGCTGTGTTTGCCAAAGGCTCTCTGCCAGGCCCCGGACAGGACGCTGTTAGCAGAGCTGCGCTGCAGCCTCGGACCATGTTTGGAAAAGTGCTCTGGGCACCCCCGGCCTTCTGTTCTGTCGCAGCACCAGCCACACCGCCCTGACGTTCTGTTTTATGTAGTTTATGAGCTACTTGAAGTCAGGGGCTGCGTCTGTTTCTCGTCCCTTACACCCAGCGCCGCGCCGTTCGCTGCCTTCCCATCCCCTAATGAAGCCGTAGGCCCCTAAGAGCCTGGGAGCACCACAGGCCTGGGGGGCACCTTTTGTGTCCTTGCTGATGGGGTCGGGATAGCCACAGAACAGAGGGTGGGACCCTTGCTGCTAGAATCATCTCTCTCTGATCATATAAAGGTTCTTGGCAAGGAAACCTGTGGTTTCTTTACTTGTATTGAATCCTCAACCCCTGGCTGAGCTCTGGGGCCTCCACCAGCTCTTCTCCACCTCCAGGGCAACTGGGGGGAGCCAAACGCTTGCTTCTGTAGCCTGAACACGGAACCCTGGGTCTGTGCAGGCAGGGTTTGAGCCCATGAGCCAGTCTGGGTGCAGCATCCCCATTCGCCATCCCTAGCGCTTATCAATCTCTGCTGAACGAATGGATGGGTTCCGGGAGTGGGAGGTGCTTGTTTGTCCAAGGTCTCAGGGCAAGCCCTGTCAGAAGAGGAGGAGGAGGCTAGCGCTGGGGGCGGTCACCAGCAGAGGCCACGCCTGCCAGAGGAAGGCTGCTCAGGCTGTTTAGCAATAAGATGTTCTAGTTACAGTCACCCGAACGAGAGAAACTTCATCATCTGAGACACTCAGCTGTTTCTTAGAAAAAAGTGAAACTTGAAGCTTTTGATGATGGTCCAGTGTTACAGCTGTGCTCTGGATGTTCATTTTGACCCGAGTCCCAAATGTGACCTGCTATAAGTAGTTTCCCCTTGGATTGACTTCTGTTTTGCTTTTCAGTTCAAAGAAGGTGGATGATCCATTTCTGTCATCAAGGTGAAGGGACCCTGACACCGGATTCAACCCTGAGGACATGGCCCGGCCAGTGGGGGAAGCCCATCTTTTATTTATTATTTGTTTAGAGATTTCTTTAAAGATTTATTTATTGATTTTAGTGGAGCGGGGGCGCAGAGGGAGATGGAGAGGCAGAGAATCCCAAGCAGACACCCCACTGAGTGCAGAGCCTGACACAGGGCTTGATTCCAGGACCCTGAGATTATGACTCGAGCCAAAATCCAGAGTCGGACGCTTATCTGACTGAGCCACCCAGGCGCCCCAACAAGCTCCTCTTTTAGAGTAGCTTGCTCACCCTTCTCCGTTCCTTTCCACCCAGTGTCTTAGTTAGAGTGATGTGTTCCTGTCACTTAGCTTTGGGAATCTACTACTGAAAGCTAGAGTTGACCATAAATTTAATTCTTTTAGATTTGTTTGCTTTATTTTTGGATAGAATATTCCATACTCTTGTAATGCACAATGAATGATCACCCAGGGCTGTGAGAACACAAAGCAGGTTGATGAGAGCTTTGTTTTTTTTTTTTTTTGATTTTATTTATTTATTCATGAGAGACACAGAGAGAGAAGCAGAGACCCAGGCAGAGGGAGAAGCAGGCTCCACGCAGGGAGCCCAATGCGGAACTCGATCCCAGGACCCGGGGTCATGCCCTGGGCCGAAGGCAGACGCTCAGCTGCTGAGCCCCCCCGGCTGTCCCGATAAAAGCTGTTTCCCTCCTTAACCATTTGGCAGTGACCTCGACACAGCCCGGCCACCAGCACTAACTCATCACAGTGTCCAGGTGAATGGAGACAAATCCTCTGAGACCACAAGGAGATCAGTAGTGTTGCTGCTATCAGTGCCCAGTTATTTGAAGAATGTAAACAACAGGCAGATATAGCCAGGGAAAATGCATACAAAATTAAAGCACGGGGCGTCTGAGTGGCTCAGGTAGTTAAGCATCTGCCTTCGGCTCAGGTCATGAGTCCCGGGGTCCTGGGATCGAGCCCTGCATTGGGGCTCGCTGCTCAGTGGGAGTGGGGAGCCTGCTTCTCCCTCTCCTTCTGCCTGCCGCTCTGCCTACTTGTGCTCTCTCTCTCTCTAAAAAATAAATAAGATCTTTAAAAATGATGTTAAAAGATGTTGAAAAAGACATTAAAGATTTTGTGTTTATAGCCTCAATACTGCGCTGTCCTATTAGCCACATGGCTATTTAGCATCTGAAATACGGCTCTTCCAAATTGAGATGTTCTGGACGTATAAAATACACACTGGGTTTCAAAGACTTAGAAGGAAAAAGGAACATAAAACATCTTATTAACATTTTTTGGTACTGCATGTTGAAATGACAATATTCTAGACACACCAAGTTAAAGAAAATACATTATTAAGTTAATTTTGCCATGTTCTTTTCAATCTTGTGAATGTGGCCACTAAAAAATCTAAAATTACACATTTAGCTTGCATTTATAGGTTGTATTATACTTCTGCAGTATAGTGCTGGTCTGTATCATTCTTTAAAAATTTTTATTTATTTATTTATTTAATTTATTTTTAGTGAGCTCAAGAATTGTGGTAAAATATATTTTACATATCAGTAACATATTAAAATAAATTGTATCAAAAAGTATCACTTTAACCCTTTTTATTTTGAAATAAATATACAGTCCCAAGAAGCTGCGAAAAGCAGTACAGGGAGGTCCTGTGTACTCTTCACCCTATTTCTCTGAGAAGGGAGCTTTTGCTTAACTACAGCACAATACTAAAACCCAGGAAACTGACATTTATTTATTTTTTTATTTTTTAAAGATTTTATTTATTTATTCATGATAGACACAAAGAGAGAGAGAGAGAGACAGAGACACAGGCAGAGGGAGAAGCAGGCTCCATGCAGGGAGCCCGATGTGGGACTGGATCCCAGGTCCCCAGGATCACACCCCGGGCCGAAGGTGGCGCTAAATCGCTGAGCCACCCGGGCTGCCCAGAAACTGACATTTACACCTTTCATTTAAGTTTTTTTGGTGTAAGACTGATCAACCCTTGATGAGGAGAAATCTGGGTGTGCAACAAGAAATGGGGACACCATTAGGGACACCTGGGTGGCTTAGTCAGCTAAGTGTGTGCCTTTAGCTCAGGTCATGGTCTCTAGGTCGCGGATGGAGCCTGGCATCAGGCCCCCTGCTCAGCAGGGAATCTGCTTCTCCCTCTCCCTCTGCCCCTCTCCTTACTCGTGCTTATGCTCATCTCAATCTCTCTCTTGCATGAATAAAAAAAAAATCTTAAAAAAAAAAAAGGAATGATATCTTTTTTTTTTTTTTTTTTAAGAAATGATATCTTAAGGTTGTTGATTCTCTACAAAATAAACACTACTCCTGCTGGAATAAAAAAATTAAGTGGAAATTTAAATTTAGATTTCCTGCCATCTGCACAGAAATACTTTACAGAACTTGTCAACGTGAAGAGAACCAGTGGTTACAGAGATATTTTGGGCGAGGGTGCCTACTGCAAACTCCCGGCTCCTAGCCAGAGGGTGGGGGCGGCCCAGCGCACAATCACTGGCAAAATCCAGTGCACCTGTGGCTGCCTTGTAAGCGCGAGTCCTTCCTCAGCTCCCCAATCACAGGGGGCTGAGTGATGCTGTCAGGCTTGGTGGTAGCTGAGCCCTTCCTCGGGGAAAGTCAAAGTTACAGGCTGTCTGGCTGACTGACAGCAGATAAAAAGGAGCCACCTTTATCTTTCCCTTTTCAGGGAGAGAATCATACCTGAAGATTTCAGAGGCCACCTTTCACAAACTGTCACAAAGAAGTGTGTATGGAGATCATGCTCCCCTTTCCCTCCCCACAACTGTTTTGTGACTTGGTCTTATGGGCCCTCTGACTATTTTCTGTTTTCCTCTCTGTCCACACTTGATGTTCTTACACAGCTTTGGATGTGAACGACTAGGTCGGGTTTGACCGAGTTCACTCATCTTGCTTTTTTACTCACATGTCTGAGGGAGGCCCCATCTCTCCTGTGTGACAAGGGTTAGATGTTCCCCCACAGATGGCACCTGAGATTCTCAGTCTGTGCCGCACCGAAACCTGCACTCCTTGGAAAGCTTGGCTTTGCCTCCCCAGAGCCTCTGACGTCACATATGCACTCGCTCAAAGAAGACTCATTCTCTCCAGAGGACTTCTCTCGGGCACTGGTGGAGAATATGCCCACAGGGGCACCGTCTCTAAGGGCTTAGAGGCAGCAAGCAGCATCAACTGTCTCCACCCCAGCGACGCTCCCAGAACCTCGAGGGTCATGGTGTATGTATGGCGTGTATCTCAAGACTGTGTCTCTTCCATTCCTTCCTGGGGACTGGGGACACAGGAGATAGTGGCATTGGTCTTATGGGCTCTCCGAAGGATTGATTACCTTATGTATTAATTGCTGCTGTAACTAATTACTGCAAACTAGCTGGCTTAAAACAACGCACATTCTGGAGGCCAGAGGTCAGTTAGTTTCATGGGGCTAAAGTCAAGGTGTCAGTAGGACTGGGCCCTTCTGGAGGGTCTAAGGGAGAATCTGTCTTCTTGTCCTTTCCAGCTTCTGGCGGCCTCTTCCTCTGTCTTCAAACCACATCACTCCAATCTCTGCTCTGTTGTTACATCTCCCTCTCTTCTGTAGTCAAGTCTCCCTCTGCCTTCCTCTTATGAGAGACATTAGTGATTATAATTAGGGCCCATATGATAAATCCAGGATGGTCTCCTCATTTTAAATCCCCTCATCTTAAATTGAGAAGGCTATCCTGGATTTTTCATATGGGCCCTAATTGTAATCCTTGTCACACTAACTTGATTACATCTGCAAAGTCCCTTTTGCCATAAAAGGAAATATCGACAGGTTCCAAGGATTAGGATGTGGACATCTTTTGGGGGCCATTATTAAGCCTCCCACTCTTTACCTTCATGGCTTTGTTGAAGACACAATTTTTAAACTTCAATGTATCTTAACATAGAAAACATGAAATATAGCTCTACGCCCATCTTTACATTACCAGCCTCACTGAAGGAAGGGGAGGGAGAAGTGAGAACACAAGGCAACCCCCAAAAGGCCAAGTCAAAGAGACGGAGACAGCAAGGTGGAGGTGTGGGGTGGGGCACGGAGGGGGCAGGAGGTTGTGTTCTAAAAGGTCTTTATTTCTAGGTCAACTAAGTTCTTGAAATAGGCTTTTCTTATAGATTATGTTTTACATATTGATTAGGTCCCCTGTTCTCACTACACAACTAACTGAATCTGAAATCTCTCTAGTAAGATAGCAAGTGGTAGCAGAGAGTGGGGTTCTGGGAACTTGGGGAGCTGAATATACTAGCTTCCCCCCAAGTCTCCAACTCAGTCTGACTCTGAGACAGGCATACAGCCACTGAGGCAGGTGGGGCAGCTGCTGTGAGGTCTCGGGCACAGGCCTGGGGTGCTGCAGGAGTTCATGGGAGCATTCTTCCTGGAGACCATACATGATCTGGAGACCAGTGCTGGGGATTTGGGGATGAGGTCTGTGGGCCTGGGGTTCTGGCCAACATCTGCCTCTTGTAAGAAAGCTTTCCAGTCAAGGAGGAACTGGAGGCCAAGACTGGTGCTCCCTGTTCCTGAGGCTGGGATTGTCCAAGGGGACCTGGGAACAGGAAGCAGGTGGCTGCCATCGTTGCTATGCCACCAGGCTCCGAGGGAGTAGAGAACCCTTCCCTTCAATCCTTGTGGAGCTGCAGCCATCGAGGGCAATCCAACAGCCAGACCTGAACCTCAGGGAGACGATTAAAAAAAACAAAAAAAAAGTAAAAAAAAAAAAAAAAGTACAGGAAGAGCACTTAGATTCAGGAAGAAACAACTATTAGGGAAGGTACAGATTTATGAAACTTATATATGTAGGGAAATGGATGTCTTGATGGGAAAGACAGGTATTCTTTTTCAAATAATAGTAACAAATGTATGCTTCCAATTACAGGGATCAGGCTACAGAAGGCAGGGACAAGTAGAATTCCCCCCCAAAAAAAGTGGGGGAAAAAGGAACACAGAGCTACTTCACAGACAACAGAAACGAAGATGGGAGGAAGAGAAAACAAACCACAATAAACGGAATGAGGTGTTAGAACATCAACCCTTGCAGCCATGATACCGATGTGAACGACCTAACGGGTAGATAACAAAATACCTACAAGAGTGATAAAGACTGAAAACCCAGGAGTGAATTAGGATACACTAGGCATATTTTGGGGAAAAATACTAGTTTATATTAACAGTACACAAGGCAGACTTGAATCTGAAATTGCTAAATGAATAACGAGCAACATTTATTAACAAGATGTAGTCTTGAACTCCGCACAGCATGTCAGATGGTCGCTAAGTATACAAACCCTGAACTATCAGAAATGAAAGGAGAAACTGGTAAAATAATGATCAAAATCGAATACAATTATAGTGGAGGACTTGGATATTCTTCTTTCAAAATCAGAGAAAGCCAGTATATTGAAAGAAGTACTGACATACAGGATTTGAATCATACAGTGAGCAAACTAAATACACATACTTGCGCCTCAAAGAATATATATATATTTTAAATGTCCATAAAATATTTATAAACAATAGCATTTAGAAACATTGATCAAGGACTTGGCCAAAGAAAAATCTTAAAAAAGTTTTATTTCTCAGCTTAAATTACTTTTCATTAGATTTTCAAATTAGCTGCCACAGAGTCACCCATAGCTTTCTCTTATAGCATATCCTTAATATGTCATTATTAAAAATGAGATTATAAAAGAATATCAAGTGACCTGGAAATTATATTTGAAAGGGAAAAAAGAAGCAGGTATGAATCATAATTGAAAGGCAATCATTATATGCCTTGGCCTCATAACTTTATCCCTAACTTATATCTTTATTTTCAAGTAGTCACGGATCCTCGATGGATACATTAGGATTTACCAGCACAT
This sequence comes from Canis lupus dingo, assembly GCF_003254725.2. NCBI lineage: Eukaryota > Metazoa > Chordata > Mammalia > Carnivora > Canidae > Canis > Canis lupus. The sequence continues at coordinate 5,336,240 of NC_064277.1, forward strand.
CCTAAATTGTATGTAACCTGGTTTAATCCCAAGCAAGCTTCCGGAGATTGTACCCAACTCTGGCGGCTTTCAGGCCACTCCCACAGGAGAGAGAGAAGGCTTTTCTGCATCTTGTCCCTTAACCTCTCTGGCCTCAGGGATTAAGTCGGAGGATCACTTGCTTTACCTACTTAGCAACACATATTTAGGGAAGTTACTGGGCATGTGCCAGGCTTAGATGGATTATTTTCTTCATTTTTTTCTTTTCTTTTTTCTTTTCCTTTCTTTCTTCTCTTTTCTTTCTCTTCTCTTTCTTTCTTTCTTCTTTCTTTCTTTCTTTCTTTCTTTCTTTCTTTCTTTCTTTCTTTCTTTCTTTCTTTCCTTTCTCTCTTCCTTTCTTTCCTTTTCCCTTCTTCCTTCCTTCCTTCCTTCTTCCTTCCTTCCTTCCTTCCTTCCTTCCTTCCTTCCTTCCTCCCTCCCTCCCTCCCTCCCTCCCTCCCTTCCTTTTCTTTTTTAACAAATACCCTATACAATACTTATACCCACATGCATCTTATGGACGAGTTCGCAGTTCTTATTAGCCACTCCACATTTTCACAACTGGTAAATGAATTTTATAGAGCTGCCATACATATTCCATTCCAGGTCCTCTGACTTCAAAATTTATGTTTTTTTTTTTTTTTTTTTTAATATTCACAACCAAGCTTTATACTTTATTAGAGCTGAACAAGCATATCAAGGGTCAGGGCATGGAAAGGAAGAAGCAGGGTCTGCTTCTGGGTTGGAGATGAATCTAGAAATGTTGCTGGTGAGGGGAATTGGGTTCAGAACCAAATCTAAATGACCTTGGACAGCACACGTCCTTGGAATAAGTGTCTTCTATTCTTTCTAATTAATATTTTAAATGGAAACCCCATGTTATTCAAAGAGAAGAGTCCTTCTGACCAGAGGACATTTTAATGTCTCGTTCTCCTCCAGGGATGCCTCTCAGCCTCACTTTCAGGAATGGGAGTTTAGGATGTTCATGGAGTGATGCAGAGCAAAGGATGTTACAAGCCATCCATCTCTTGGATCTCTTAAAGGATTTAACTTTGTGAAGCTGCATGGGGAGCAACAAGCTGCTTGCCCAGTGTTTTGGGTTTATTCAGATTTTGCCAGAAAAGGAAGCTGGCTGAAGCAGAGGAGAACTAGGACTCCCGGTCTACATTTAGCCTATTTGTAACTCTGCCAAAGCCACAGAGCTGGCAACAGCCGTGGCCTGATACGGGCTCATGGGAGGCTAAGGAAATGGCAGTTTCCTTCCTGAGGTCGGGAAGCAAGCTCTGCTGAGATTCGACAGGGCCGATGACCTTCTGAGCCGTCCCTGGTTGAGAAAGATGACAAGAGAAAGTTCACTGCCCTCCCCGAGCACCAGTGGGGGTTATTTGGCCTCTTGCCCGTAGGTCTTCTCAAGGAGTAGCCAGGAGAGCACCCGCTTTGGCAGGGTGTGTGCTGGGAGGCTGTGGGGCCCCTTGCACTGGTGCCCCCACCCCATGGGCCACACTGGCTGCCTTCCAAAGCTCAGGGGCAGTTAGAAAAGAATGGAGGGCCTTTTTCTCTCCTATTAAAAAAACAAGGTTGAGTCACTATTTTGTACACCCGAAACTAATGGAACACTGTATGCCAACTAACACAAGTTTTAAAAAACCCCACTCAGGTCAATGCAAGATGATCTTTTCCTTCTCCAGTTTTCCAAAATTTATTTTCTAAAAAAAGAGACAACATTTTGCGTGACTTGAAGCAGCGATTTCTGACAGCATCTGCTGACTCTAAGCAGAAAAGACATAGCTATTCCCAAGAACAAGTGAACAGACTGGCACAAACTTAAATATATCACACCTCCACTACCACCTACGAAGAAGGCTTGAAATCCAGCCTCCACCAAGAATTCCAAGTCTTGGCAGTACACCTGGCATCCCTTGGAGAGCATTAGAATATTCTGATGTTTGGGTCACACTTAAGAGATTATGGTTTACTTAGCCTCGGTGTGGCTTTCACATCAGGAGTTTTAAAACTTGTGGTCAAATACATAACATAAAACTTACTATTTAAGCCACTTTAAAGTGTATGTTAACGACATTGACACTGTGGTATACCCATGACTGCTATCGAGCCCCATACGCGTTAAGTAGTCACTCACCTTTCCCCTCCCCTCAGCCCCTGGCCACCACTAACCTACTTGATGTCTCTGGATTTCCCCAGTCTGGACAGTTCATATACCTGGAACCATAAGATATATGGCCTCTGTGTCAGACTTCTTCCACTTAACATGTTTTCAAGGCTTATCTGGATTGAAGCATGTAACAGTATTTTATTAATTTTCCATTAATGGAATGGGCTCTATTGTATGGGTATACCATATTTTGTTTATCCATGCCTCAGCTGAAGGACAGTTGGGTTGTTTCCACCTTCTGGCTATTGTGAAGAATACTGCTACATTTGCGTAAAAGTTTTTCTTTGAACACCTGTTTCAATAATTTTGCTGGGTCACATGATAGCTTTATGCTTTTATTTAGGAACTGCCAAACTATTTCCACACATGTCAGGGTTTTTTTTTTTTAAAAGCTCTCTAGGTGAGTCTAACGTCTAGCCAAAGTTAAGAACCTAACGGTTAAGATTCAACTACCATTTTTTATACAAGTAAGTGACAAAACAGATGAAATCAGCAAAATCCAGACATAAGAACTTAACTTTGTCAGCAAATGAATTATAAGGAAAAACAAGAGTGAGGAAAAAAAAAAAAAAAAGGATTCAGGCAAGACTTCTACCTTTAAGGAAATCCAGAAGCTGATTTGGATCTTAATTGAAACACACAAAGTTTAAAAGATTATGAGACAGTTCAAAATTTAGATGCTGTATATTTTATGATACTTAGGAATTATTATTAATTTGTTAGGAATGATAATGGCATTATAGTTTATGTTAAAAAAAACTTCTCAGATTTCTACCAAAATAGTTTTGTATGAAATACAAACTTTTCTCTAGATAATATGGGAGGGCATGGGTTCACATACAGATAAAATACCATTGGCCATGAGTATAAAATGATTAAAGGTGATCAGTACATGGAGATCATTATGCTATTCTATATACTTTTGTATTTATCCATATTTTTCCATAGTAAAATTTAAAAAACAAGTTCATATAGCCATTATGGAATAACAGTGTGCAGCTTCCTCAAAATACTAAAAATAGAACTACCACATGATCCAGCAATCCTGCTTTTGGGTCAATAGCCAAGGAAATAAAATCAGTGTCCCAAAGAGGTATCTGTCCTCCTAGGTTCATTGACGTATTGTTCTAAAGCCACGAAATGGAAACAACCCACGTGTCCCAAACAGGTGAAGGGATAAAGAAAATGTCTATATAAATGAATACACACACACAACACACACACACACACACACACACACACACACACACACAGTGGAGTATTATTCAGCCATAAAAAGAAGGAAATCCTACCATTTGCAAAAATATAGATGAACTTGGAAGACCTAATATTAAATGAAACAAGCTGGACAAAGACAAATACTGGCAATGATCCTACTAATAAAAGTCACATTCATAGTAACAGAGAGAATGGTAGTTACCAAAGGCTGGGGGGGGAGGGTGGAGGAAATGGGGGAGGGAGGTTTGATCAAAGGGTACAAACTTTGAGTTCTAAGTAAGTTTACATCCTGGATACCTAATGTACAGTATGGTGACCACGGTTATTAATAATAAAACTCGCTAAAGAGAGTAGATCCCAAGTGTTCTCACCACATGCACATGGAAGGGTAGCTATGTACAATGCTGGACATTTTAATGAGTTTGGGGTAATCATGTCCCAATTTATATGTCTATCAAAATATCATGTTATACACTTTATACACACATTTTTTATTTGTCCAGCAAACCTTATTAAAGCTGGGGGAGAGTAGAGTGGTTAAGAAACAAAATCCCAGCCATTGCAAACTAATATACAGGAAAGAACGTAATCAAGCATACCTCATCCCTACTTATTCTTCTTTCCAGCTAACTACATGGCTTGGGACTGTGACTGGAGTGTGGATTCCCTCCAGGTGTGCCTTTTTTTTTTTTTAAGATTTTTTTTTTAATCCATTCATGAGAGACACAGAGAGAGAGGAGGGGGGCGGGGAGAGACACAGGCAGAGGGAGAAGCAGGCTCCCTGCAGGGAGCCTGACATGGGACTCGATCCCAGGGCTCCAGGATCACACCCTGGGCCGAAGGCGTTGCTAAACCGCTGAGCCTCTGGGCTGCCCAAGTGTGCCTTTTATTAGCTCCTTTGGTGGGGTTCACTCTGGATGTCTCAGGCCTTGTCTCCTTCACAAATAAGGACTTTTAAATATTCCAGTTGAACCCACTCAAAAAAAGCTTTCCTGCTCTAAAATTTGAAATACACCCAATACTGTTTTTTATTGTGGTAAAATACATATAACATAAATTTGCTGCTCTATTTTGAAGTGTATGCTTTAGTGGCATTAAGCACATTCACAATGCTGTAAAAACATGGCCATCATTCATCTTAACTTTTTCACCTTCCCAAACTGAAACTCTGTACCCATTAAACTGTAACTTTTCATTCCTCCCTTACCCTGGCAACCATGCTACTTTCCGTAAGGACCTCCCTCCTGTAAGTGGAATCACACAATGTTTGTCCTTTTTGGCCTGGGTTACATCACTGGGCATACTGTCTTCAAAGTTCATCCCTTTGTAGCACGTGTCAGAAGCTCTTCCTTCTTAAGGTTGAAAATACTCCACTGTATGCACAGACCATTTTGTTTATCCATGTATCTGCTGACGGATACTTGGGTTGCTTCCACTTCTTGATGATTACAAATAATGCTGAGAATACTGGTATACAAACATCTGTCTGAGTCCCTGGTTTCAATTCTTTTGGGCATATACTCAGAAGTAGAATTGCTAGGTCATTTGGTAATTCTTTTTCTTTTTTAAACAATTTTATTTATTTATTCATGAGAGACACAGAAAGAGAGGCAGAGACACAGGCAGAGGGAGATGCAGAACTCGATCCCAGGACCCCTGGGATCACGACCGGAGTCAGAGGCAGACAGATGCTCAACCACTGAGCCACCCAGGTACCCCTCATTTGGTAATTCTATTTAATATTTTTAAAACTAAGTCAATATTTGGGGCACCTGAGTGGCAGTTGTACACTCATCATTATAATTAATTTTCATGATCCACAAAAGAAGCTGTACCTATGAGTTGTCATCTCCCCAACCTCCCAAACCTTCCCAGCTCCTGGCAACTACTTCTCTATTTTCTGTCTCTATGGATTTGCCTATTCCAGCTATTTCATAAAAATGAAATCACACAATATATATCCTTTTGTGCCTGGCATGCATCAGTACGTCATTACTTTTTATGGCTGCATATAGTCCATTGTATGGATATATTATATTCTATTTATCCATTCATCAGCTGATGAGCACGGGGTTGTTTCCATTTTTATGGCTGTTGTGAATAGTGAGAATACATTCTTGGGATTGCTGGATCGCAGTCCTTCTTCTTTATAAGGCCAATGTGGAACTGTTGCTTCCAGGATCTGTCAGGACAGCACGAGACCAGCAGAAACCAAACTCCTGGGGTTGGCTCCACTCAGTGGCTGACTTGAAAAGCTGTTCAAGTTTGTAGTTTGTAATATTGCTTGTTGGGTCTTTCTTCTTTGAATTCCTTCTTACATGAACTCTAGTGCACTTTACTGTTGGCTGGTGATAGTCCTCTATATGTCTACCTATGTTTAAAATCATCTTCCTTAGGGGCACCTGGGTGGCTCAGTCAGTTAAGCGTCTGACTTCAGCTCAGTTATGATCTTGGGGAGCCTGCTTCTCCCTTTTATTCTGCCCTTCCCACTGCTCTTTCTCTCTTTCTCAAATAGACCAAAAAAAAAAAAAATCAACTTCCTTGGATGATGCAGATTTTAATATTCTGCATCTAATGTCCTGTTATTCTATCTGTATAATTAAAACTACTCAATTGTTTGTTGACCTACTCTCAGAAAAGACAGAATTTCTGCTCTCTTCTGGGGGATCTCCCTCCAGACTAGTCACAAACTGGTGTAAGAGTTGATGGGCTTTGCTTGCAAGTTGCCCATACATATATTTTTTAATGCAATTTTTTAAAAAATTGAAGTATAGCTGACACACAATGTTACATTAGTTTCAGGTATACAGTATGAAGATTTGACAGCTTCATACATTATGCCATGCTCAGCACAAGCGTAGCTACTAACTGTCCTCATACAATGCTTTTGCAATACCATTGACTACATTCCCTATGTGGTATCTTTCATCCCCGTGACTTACTCACTCCATAACTAGAAGCCTATACCTCCTACTCCCCGTCACCCATTTTCCAGAGGAGGTGGCTCTCCTCTGGTAATCACCAGGTTGTTCTCCGTATTTATGGTTCTATTTCTGTTCTTTTGTTTTGTCTATTTGTTTTTTTTAAAATTCCATTTAAATTTTTAAATGATAAGTGTAATCATATGATTTTTCTTTCTCTATCTTATTCCACTTAAGCATGGTACCTTCTGGGTCCAACCATCTTGTCACAGATGGCAAGACCTCATTTTTTTAACAGATGAGTAATATTCCATTGTATATATAAAAATCTTTATCTATCATCGAATACTTAGATTGCTTCCAAATGTTGGCCATTGTAAATAATGCTGCAATAAATATATGGGTGCATACATCTTTTTGAATTAGCGTTTTCGTTTTATTTGGGTAAATACTCGGTGGAATTCCTCAATCATATGGTAGTTCTATTTTTAATATATTTGTGGAATCTCTATACTGTTTTCTACAGAGGCTATAATGATTTGCATTCCCACCAACACTGTATGAGGGGCCTTTTTCTCTGCATCCTCATTAATACCTGTTATTTCTTGGCTCTTTGATACTAGCCATTGCATCAGAATATATTTTTGAAGGAGGATACGGAACATTCCTCCCACAGTTTTGCAAATTCCAACTTCTATTCTGCTTCTCTTTCTACACCAACTTATATGAGAGGCTCTGAATTCACATTAGCTGCAGAAAACCAGTCACGTCTTCTGCATAAAATCTGACCTCTCTCAACTGTGTTACTTACACATCTGATGTGGTGCGGACTTAATTTTGCCTTTGGTCAAAATCTACTGGGTATGGTCGCGGTTGCACAAGTTACAAAGAGGAAAAGTGTTTGCTGTCTTCCAGGAGATGGACAAGGATTGTAAAAAAGATTAATAGAAGATAAGGGCTCTGAGAGGGTATCATGAAAGTAAATTCCATGAAGATAAAAGAAAAATGCCTGCTAAAATTTTTATATATAGAACAAATGATGTTCAATACTTTTCCTCAGTTAAAGAATTTTGAGTCAGTAGCCAGTGAGAATGAGTGTTCTTATGAGTGGTTTCCAGACTATGTCACAAAAAGGCTTACATATTTTGACATTTGTATATTACACACATCCCAAACTCAAAACCCAGGAAAACAACCCTAAGATTTAACCGAAAACAAACTCAGTGACAGATGTGAGTTTGGACTCAAGACTGGGGGTAAAAAAAGTGACAGAAAGGTAACAACTAGAGTTATGAGAAAAGAAAAGCTCTCTTGGAATTTTGAATAGAAGCAAGTGCTAGAGATCAGAAGAGCTAAAATGAGATGAATCCTTTAGACGCAGAAATATTGCTCTCCACAATCATCCTAGTACTCCAATAGTCTCTTGACGATCAAAGGACTTCAAAGTGGTTGCTATGGATAAAGCCTGGGAGAGTTTAATCCCAAAAGAAGAATATGAATATTCTTTGAATACCTACTAAGTTCAGGCACTTAATGGGAACTGAATGTCATTCCCTGTTATTAAATTCTTAGGAAACAGGTATTAATATCCCTGGGGTAGGGAGGAGAAGACAGAGGCCAGGGAAAGGGAAGGAGCCTGTTCTACATGACAAGAGCTGGTGAGCTGCAGAGCGGCTCCTTGGTCAGGCAGCCAGCCCCAAGCCCATGGAGAAACAGGGTCAAAGTTCAAACCACCTCATCACCATGACTCCATAAACACGGCAAAGGCATCATAACAAGAACCTTGATCGAGGATATACTTTGAAGTTAGGCAACAGAATATCAAGTTCAATTCATGACACAGGTCACACCCTCTATTTACAAAAAATACAAACTGGAGTAGGAGACTGAAGAGTGTTATGTAAAAGTCAATGTTTGGTTTTAAAACAGTAGTGGCTTGCTGGCTCTCGACACTTTTGACGTAACTGTGTTTTAGTATTACACAAGATATTTTTAAAAACATAAAATGTAACTAAAATTCAGGACAAAACTTAAAAAAATGGTGGGAGGAAGTAGAATTTATTAGGTAAATGATGAGCACATCCAAATGACGTAGGGCTTAGCATTCAAAAAGGTCAATATATGGAAAGGTCAATATATGGGTTTAGACAAACCATGATGGGCTGTGACTATTTTACAAAGTAGAAGTTTTTCATACCGTGTTTTAAGGTATCTGCAATTTGTGGCTAGAGCACCTCCCTATGGAGTGTGGAGCTGGGCCTGGGAAAGTTACCTTGTGCTTCAATTTGATTTGATTTGTGAACAGTAAGGCCCAGCATTTCCTTGTATTCTTTAGGTAACACATGTTCTTTTTTTTTTTTAATTTTTATTTATTTATTTATTTATTTATTTATTTATTTATTTATTTATTTATTTATTTTTATTTATTTATGATAGTCACAGAGAGAGAGAGGCAGAGACACAGGCAGAGGGAGAAGCAGGCTCCATGCACCGGGAGCCCGATGTGGGATTCGATCCCGGGTCTCCAGGATCGCGCGCTGGGCCAAAGGCAGGCGCCAAACCGCTGCGCCACCCAGGGATCCCGGTAACACATGTTCTTAAAAATGGTTAGGGTGATAAACTTTATTGTGTGTATCTTACTACAATTAAAAAAACACATACAAATTTAACCCCAAATATGGCCCCTTCCTTTTTCCTACACTGTAATGTAGCAGTACGCTTCTCCTCATGCCCCCTACCACCTCCTAAATAATTAACTTAGTAGATTAAAAAGCCTGTATTTAAAATACCTAGTTCTACACGTATTCAAATGTTGTTGGTCCCCACAAACATCATACCCGGAACCTCCATGTGTGTTCATGATTATCTCTCGTTAAAATTAGGGTGGATTTCCGGTTTTTTGATGTAGAGTTTTCATGTCTAAAAAATCTGTACTTTTATGAAAACGAATTGAACATTTGTCGTATCTGTGGAATTAAAAAGAAGATGGCAGTGTCACCTAGGGTGCACACATTTACATATTTTTGATTAACAGGATGATGTCACACAGAGTAAAGTATACTGCCTTAGGTGACAAGATTTTAGCCTACACAGCCTCTAACCCTGCCCTTTATGATGGTTAATATTATGTCAGTTGGAATTGAGCCAAGGGATGCCCATGTTCAACACTGTTCCTGGGTGTGTCTGTGACGGTGTTTCCAAATGCGATTAGCATTTGAGTTGGTGGACTCAGTAATTAGAATGCCCTCCCAGTAATTAGGTTTGTGCTCCCCAGAAGAATTCACTGCCTTTCACCATCTCCTGTTCTCAGGCCTTCAGACTTGGACTGAATTACAGTGCCAACTTTCTAGGGTCTCTTGCTTACAGATTGAGGGACTTCTCAGTCCCTCGAATTATTTCAGCCAGTTCCTCACAGTAAATCTTTTAAATCCAGTTGGTTTGTTCCTCTATTGAACCTTGACTAATACACCTGCTGACCTTGGGCACATCACTTGGCCTCTCTGTGCTTAAGTTTTCTCAGTTGTAAAATGGAGAGTTTGATGATTTCCAAGTCCTATCACAAAGCCACTTTGTGATTCTATGGTTCCACACAAAGGAAAACATCTCAAATGGCTTGAATGGGAAACTTACAAACACAGGAATCCTATAGACTCAAGTATTCATGTAGCTAAGCAGAATTAGCGTGGATAAAGGAATCTTGTGTCAAAAGAAATACTAAAATCATGTGAATCAGCTGAAAAAGTTTAACTGATAATTTAATAGGCCTTTTGTTTTACAGAGCAGCAAACTTTTTTGTTGTTTTTTAGTGTGAGCGGGATGGAAGTGAGGGGATGTCAGAGAGACAGGATCTTAAGCAGGCTCCACACCCAGCAGGGAGCCCCACACGGGGCTCTATCAATCCCATAACCCTGAGATCATGACCTGAGCAGAAATCAAGAGTCAGATGCTTAACCCACTGAGCCACCCAGGCACCCCTGGAGCAGGAAACTAAAACCCAAAGAGGCCAAGCAATTTGTTTCAAGGTTTCAAGGCTCATGATCAATCAGAGCCAGCAGAAATTTTAGAGATCATTTACTTTGGGATTCTCAAGGTGGGGAGGGGAATTGGGGTTTTTGGTGCGCAGGGGGGTGGGGGTGGGGTGCTTTCCCAAACTTTTATCATCACCCTCTTATTCAGAATTACTGCTGTAGCAAGCCCACTACCATTGAAGCATGTGTATCTGGCTACTAAGAAAAGGGAATGGTCACTGACTCAGAGCTCGGTGTATTTGTTTTCTGGGAGAGGAAACTGAGATCCAGAGAGACTAAGACCAGGTCAAACTGCATGTTGGAGAGAGAATCAGAACCGGTGCCAACCCACTGACCCACCCATTTGTCCGTGGTATACCTGTCCAATGTTCTCTGAGGGCCCACAACACGTCACACTCTGTTGCTGTGCAATGTAAGGAGGGAATTACAATGAAGGGCACAGGCATGCCTGATGTATTTTCCACATGTGTGACTTCACGCTCCTTTACTGAGAGAAGCTTAATTTCCTCCTGCTTGAATCTGGGCAAGTTCTCTGAGCACCCTGACCAACACACCTGTGACAGTGGCAGTGACACGGCATGGCTTCCGAGGCTAACTCGTAAAGGCAATCTGTTTTCTGCCTGGCTCTCTTCTTAGGGGCTCTTGTCCTTGGAATCCAGCCACCATGTTGTGAGGAAGCCCCGTGTACCCGGTGGGGCCGTGTGTGCATGTTCTGGTGACCGCTTCTACCAGGCCCCCAGTTGACAGCCGGTGCCAACCACCAGACGGGTAAGTGAGTGGGGGTGATTCCGGGCCCCTGCTTGTGAGGCTCCTGCCCGAGGTCTAGTCACTGCAGGACATTCTCCACAAGACGTGTGCAGTCTGAATATCTGACTCATGGAAGCTGGGAGTGGTGATAAACATTGTTTTAAGCTACTCAGTTTTGTAATTTATTATGCAGCAATAGATAAGCAATATGTCCAATTCTGGAGTTTACAGCCTTTGTCAGACTTTTCGATGTTCGTCTCTACCATTCTATCATTCCATATTGCTTTCCATAGCTTATGGTGAAAGTGAAAAGCCATCCGCTTTTTAATTTCTCCCTAAACTTGAAATATGATTCTCTCCCCGTCCCTTTAACTTAGCCTTTGTCTTGGGAGATAATGTGTCCTGACAACATCTTCTTTGGGGGCCATACTCATGCCCAGAACCGAAGGGCCCAGGACGCTTTAGGAACTCTGCCTCTTAGTTTCAGGTTATAGAATGCCTTGGCCTACGAAGACCATGGTCATCTCCAGGTATGGCTCCTCAGCCTACTAGTCTGTCACAGATGTCTCATACAACATCTGCATCATGGATGTGTCACAGTGCCCCGTGGCTCAGAAGGGACTTCTGTGCCCTTGCGCTACCCTGAGTCGCCATGTGGCTACATTCTGGATATTCTCTATCCAGCGTTTCACGAAACTTCCAGGAGCCGAGATGCCAGTGTATTGTTTCTGAGCTGGTAAGACATTAATGATGCCACTTCACGTTCAGAAGGGCTCATGGCTGTAACCCAGCTGTATAATGCTCATACGTCACTTGAAGATGCTCAGGTGACCCCTGTTAGTGCTCCACGACCCATGGCTACATTGGAGATCTTCAGTTTGGCCTAGAGTCTGATGCCCGGTTGGCTCACCACTGTCATTCAGGATATGATGACCATTTTGAACGGATGTCAAAAAGCTACACAACAATTATTTAGCCATGTCTAAGTAATTAGCACAGGCAACCAAATTTACCTCCTGGCTCTGGTGTCTCATGGCAACATCTGGGGTAAGGTTTCTATACTGCGAATCCTGTGAGCTCATGCTGATTTATGGGCAAGTTTTACTGCTGATACCAAGAATTCCTATTCATTTGCTGTAACGTATTGGTGACTGTGACATACAGACACTGAGAGGTAGACAGCTGTGATAACGGGACCCAATCTCAATCTAAAGATACACTGGGGTACTGAGTCCTCGCCCTCGAGATGCAGGCTGGCCAGGGGCATCTCCGCCCCATCCTGTTTCCTCTGTCCTCCCAGGGTGTTAAAGATTGCTACGGTTCTGCTTTGCAATCCTCAAAACCATACGGGATTTCAGTTTGGGTTGGGGGTGGGGGAGGCAAACTTTACCCTGGAAAAATCCGAGAGCCGAAGGACTATGAAGAGGCTGCAGAGGAAAACTGGGAGTCAGATTTCACGGCACAATAGCATATTCGGACAGCAGGTGGCAATAGAGGACTTCGTGAGCAATTCTGGCCGCTGCGCTCCGAAATGCTGGAAGGTAGCTTTTAACGGCTATTGTATAAGTGATTTATGTATTTGGATTCCGCTCAATGTTATATATGCATTACTGAATAAAACATTCACAGTGTATTTCCCACTAGCAGCTGAGCTCCAGTTCCAAGCTTCTGAGCCCTAATTCCCAAGGCTCGAAGGAGCCCCTGACATCAAGTTGCTTTCCTTCCAGAATAGCCGCTTCGTAACCCTGAAAAATGCTTAGGGAGAGCCGAGAGAGATCTGAGGTGACCACGTCATCAGAATGGCTTACCAAGGATGTGTTAGGAAAAGCAAATGTCTGTCAGATGGTTTCTTCAGGGCAAAGCTGTCCAGGGCTTCCCTGAGCTCCCACTGCTGTTCCTGGATTTCCTCACCCCTGTTCTGCTTTGCTCAGCACCACTGGTTTGACAGGCTCGGACAAGAGGGGGACTAGCCTCAGCATGGACACGGAAGGCTTATTTGTCAGAAAGATGTCAAGTACATTAAAAAAAAAGTGAAATATCTCATATAGGGTATTAAGTTAAGGGGTTTTACTTCTTGTCTTTTCCAGAGAGTTCCAGTTGATCACAGCCACGGGAGCTGGGAAATGTCTTCAGCATCCCAAACAACCCTGAGCTAGAACCGTCTGGAAACGGCAGGCGTGGGGTGCTTGCTCCGAAGGTTCCTGGGCCATTCCTGGCCACACCTCTGTAATGCCTTCCCATGTGGTTTCTCAGCTGGGGCTGTGCCACCTGACTTCTGAGGCCTCTGAGGCCTCTGAGGCCTGATGCGCTGTGACGTTTTGATGTGCCATTATAAGCAGGTACAAGCCACGGGACTGCTAGCATAAACCCAAGGTGTCGTTCGCTTGATGGCGTGGCCCCTTGAGAAGGAAATACTCCCTGGGAATGTGTCTGAGAGGCAGAAAGGCAGCCTCTGTCACCGGGCTTAGAGCTGGGACATGGTTCTAGAGAAAACACAGTGGGATGGGCCAATGCCCGTGGTACATGCCGACCGACCCCTTTAAGTACACACGACCCCCACGTTGGCATTCCGGCTTCAGTCACTAATACATCATATTAGCTGAAGTCGGAAGCAAGCTTCTGCTCCTTTTCATATTTGCCTCCTTTTTTCGTCTCTATTTGAACAAAGGAAAGGAAATGCAGTTATGATAAGTGGAGATAATATTATTCTCATTTTGCAGGAGAGGAAAATGAGGTTTATAAAGATTAAGAAATGTGCTCAATTTCACGTGACTAATGTGGTGGGGAGCCGGAACTGAAACCCGGAGCGTGTCTGACAATAAAGTCGACGCTTCTCATCACGATGGTGGTGAGGGCTATGGGGGGGGGGGGGGTGATATTTCTTTGCAAAAGGGAAGGCCCTCCTGCCCACAAAGTAAAAAAAGCTTCATCTAAAGGAAAGGCAATATGATTCTAGTCATCATGAGGGGAAAAAAAAAATCACAGGAGACCTACTGCCAAGGAGGAGAAAGAACATTATATTTCTTCATTGCTCATGCATATTGATATGCAGCAGCATAAAACATCAGTAAGGCCACCAATAGGTCTCTAATAAATACTCAGTACATGTGCCCTCATTTATACCCGTGGCTCCAATGTGCTGAGAGCACTGCCTGTTAAATCTCTATTGCTAGGCCTGCCCTGTCTCCTGAGCCCCCAACCCAGCATATTCAATCTTCAAATCACCTCTAGTTCATCCATCCTTTTCCATTCCAGCTGTCATCCCCTCTCAGCTCCTAAATTCTCTCTTGCTTAGATTAGTTAGTTCTACTTGGACACTCTGCCTCCATTCTCAACACTCTACAATTAATTTTCTTCATTACGGCAATCCCTCTAGCACATCAATTTGATACTAGCCCTTCACTGCTTAAGCTGTTCTAGAATGCTCTCACGGCCTATGGTGCTGGTCACACCACCTTCGTACCTGCCTGCCTCATTAGGCCGGGAGCTGCCCCGACACAGGGTGTATCTCGTTCCCTCGGGTGATGCTAGCCTGTAAGCTCAGCGGCTGTTTTGTGGCATCTTCCCCTCGTTGGCCCGAATAAACAAAACGTCTGTGAAGTAAACGAATTGTGCAGAGAGCCGAGGGGTCCCTGATTAACAACTTGTCCTTAAAGAGCTTAGACCTGACTGGAAGGAAGAGCAGGGCTGTGCATTCATGTTTCCTCTCATGTCATCTTTGGAGGTAGACACTGTTATTATTAGTGGAAAGAGTGTGATGCACGCGTGAGACCTGGTAATTTCTCTCAGGCCCAGTCAGTCCTATTAGGGAATACCTGGAGTGCTGGTCAAATGCAGGTGCCCAGGCCCCACGTGTTAAAACCCACTGTGTCTGAGCCCATTGGCTGCCTATCTACAGCTGTCCCTTCTGTGCCTCATTCCCTCCCAACAAAGCCCCAGGTTGTTCAGCCCTCTGTGAGCTTTAGGGGAGGCTGGCCTCTCTCTAGCCTCATTGGTGTCCATCTGGACTGACCGAAGCCCATCACTGTGGCCTCCGTCTATCTGCTAGTGAACCGTTGGAGGACAACCATGTAACACAACTTTGGTTAGTGTGACTAGAAGGGAGGATGGCTGAGGCCTCGTGGAAAAGGTGTCCTTGCTCTTAGGCGCCAGGGACTTTCTACTTTCCACTGTTGGACGTTGTCAAGCTGGAGTCAGGTTTATGGGCCACTGAATCAACCAATCCAGGATTTGTTGTGAGAAATAGTCCCAACACGTTCTCCTGTCTGGGATTTGTAGAGAGAGCGAGAGACCACCAGAGAGTCATTTTGGATTTTTGTGGGAAATGCAACAGCAAGAGGATAGCACAAATGATGGAATAATCCCATAAACCATTTACTTCTTCTAGAGCATGAGATGAACTTACAGCCTATGAGCAGGTATTACTGTGTATGCTTGAGGTTTATATTTTTAATGATGTTTCTAATTGGGTGACAGGTAAGCTTTGCTGTGATCTTTGTGTTTGAGCCAAACATACGAAGTCAGAGTCTAGCTGATGTCCTAACATTTTAACCTGGATCTGGGGTAATTAAAGATAATGAGAGTGCTTGGTTAGGCTACCAATAAACAGTCCTGAGCTTCCACCTAAAATGCCAGTGAGCAGAAAGCGCCCAGTGTCCCTTTCCCTGAGAAATGGGGTTCATCGTGAGGTTATGGTTTAAATAGTGGGTTATCAGTGTCCCGAAAATATACTGTCTCAGGTTAAGTTAAAAAAAAAAGTCCTTGGATCTGCCTAACCAAATTTTATATATGCTCATAGGACTACTTACGTTTGTTAGGTTAATATATATAACTGTAAATAAAGATATTTTAGAAATAGATCTCTCCCCACTTTTAAAAAGATTTTTATCTATTTATTTGAGAGAAAGTGAGTGACAGGGAGACAGAGAGGGAGACAGAATCTGAAGCAGACTCTGCACTGAGTACAGAGCCTGACACAGGACTCGATCCCACAGCCCTGAGATCATGACCTGAGCTGATAACCAAGAGTACGACGCTTAACCCACGAGCCACCCAGGCGCTCCTAAACAGATCCCTTTTACTCTTTGTTTGAAGGAAGACAGGAAAGAGAGATACAAAATTTCATAGTCACAAAGCATTCAATGCAGAGAAATTTGGCTTCTTCACTCTCCCCCCACTGCCTGAACTCCTTGTGCAAGCAAGTAAGGTCAGCACAGTGAACCGGGGGGCGATGGCAAAGCACGTGCTGTTTCAGCTCTACTTTTTCTTGTGCTGCTGCTGAAGCAGGTTCTCCCATCGGCTCTGGAAGCTCTAGATCTCATCAGTGATCACGGGATGACTGCCTGCAGCGGAGGCAGTGGACGCTCCCTGGCTTGTGGACGCTGCGGCTTGTGGGGAAGCCGGGCCAAGGGGCTTTTCACGGACGTGGAGTCTAAATGCAACAATCCCTGTCTTCCTGCCCCCTCAGGGCACCTGCTCTTCTCCACCCTCCCGTCACGCACCTCTTCCAGATCAAGGGTCACTCGCTCCGAGAAGGCATCCTTGACAGGTGTCCCTGGTCACCCTCTCAGGGCTGTCGCCCTCCTTACCAGAACTTAATTTGGCTTGTGATAGGTTCACCCGTGTGCTTATTTGTTTGCTGTCTGTCCTCCGGGGAGCAGGGACTGGACCCGCTGTTAGCCCACCTGTGCCTTGGCCTGTATTGAGCAGGTGTTTATTGAAAACATGAAACCACGAAGAAGAGAAGGCCTCGACAAGCCCCAGGCTCTCGGACACCAGCAGTGAAACGGTGCTGGGCTATGGGCCGAGAGAGTTGGACTCCGAACTTGAGTCTTGATCTGTGTGACCATTTGAATTGTGGCCCTGAATAAGTCACCGTGCCTTCTGAATGTTCTCAAGTACAAAACATGGGTGCAAAAGTGGGAAAACTGGATTAGTCAGGATAAAGAGATTTTTTTTAATGAAAGAAAAATTTTCAGGTTGTTGATAGATAACTTTTGCTCAGTGAAGAGACAGAAACACACACACACACACACACATACACACACACACACACACACAGACAACACTACAGCAACCAAGAAGGCAATTCTTCTAAAACCATGCCAACAACAATTATTGAAAATGACAGCCTCTTATTTGGAATCATTTCCATTTATATTAAAGATACATAATGAAATAACTGCTAATTAAACCTATCATATATTTATAGGGGAATCTTCATGGGAAGATTTTTGTCATTTTTTTTAAAAGATTTATTTATTTATTTACTTATTTATTTACTTATTTATTTGAGAGAGAGAGAGAGAATGCACACGCACAAGCAGGGAGGAGAGTAGAAGGAGGAGAAACAGGCTCTCCGTTGAGCAGGGAACACAACGTGAGGCTCCATCCCAGGACCCTGAGATCATGCCCTGAGCCCAAGGCAGACACTTAACTCACTAAGCCACCCAGGTGCTCTTTCTTTGTCATTTCTAAGGTACTTCCAAATGTACAATTATAAGTTTCGGATTTCTTTCAGAACTCAAGTTTCATTTCTGATTTATCTAGAATAGTTCTTTCACCAAAATTTCATTTTATGACACAATGCTTGTTTGATATTACAAAACTGTCCTTTAAGCTTGAGATTTTGTATTCGTTATTACATTTTTTTAGGATTGTAGGATGACACCACGTTTCAGATAAATGACTGGGTGAGTAAAATTTAGCCAATTTAAGCTTTGGATGTATAGTCCTGAATGATCATTATAATTCAGTGAAACTTCATTACAATGTATGATACTTTCAGGTTTTCAAAAACTATAAGTGAACTAGGTACTACTGTGGTGATGCTGAATAATACCATAGGTACGTATAAAATGAGGATAATGATAAGATGAGGATCTGACAGGAAAACGCCATGAGGGAAAGCCTGCCAACGGAGAAGCGCTGCAACAGGAGGTCTTCCTCTGAGGGGTCGTCAACCCAAGACTCTTTTGTATTTTATGGTCTTTAGCTCATTAATTCTCCCAGGTCTCAAGGTGCCTGGGTGGCTCGGTCGGTTAAGTGTCTGCCTTCAGCTCAGGTCACGATCCCAGGGTCCTGAGATCGAGTCCCACTGGGCTCCTTGCTTAGTGGGGAGTCTGCTTCTCCCCCTTGCTCTACCCACCCCTTCACTCTCCACTTATGCTCTCTCTGGCTTTGCCTCTGCTCTCTCTGTCTCTCTCTCTCAAATAGAATAATCTTTAAAAAAATTCTCCTAGGTTTCGAGGACACAGGTATCAAGGATGGTTCATTATCTCGGACTCTGAAGTAGAGGCCAGGATGGTGGTGGATGGTTCAATCAAGATCATACAGCATGTCACAGAGCTGGGAGCCAAGCCTGCCTGGAAAGTCACAGCTCAAACTGCTGCTTGGTCCTTACTGCTCCTCCAGACAGTCTCCAAGTGTTCTTTGTGGGGGCAGGGTGGAAAAAAACCAGAAACTGCAAAGTGACCATCAGCAGCCGGATTTATTAAATATCTCAGGATAATAAGCTATATACTAAGGTTGGTGGGAAAAGTAGACTTAAAATCTTAGTATGCCTCAGAAAAAAATGTATATCTGAGTTTCTTATATCTGAAAATAAATTTAGCTGAGTGGTCAGAGAGCTTCAGAGAAGCCGCCTCTGCAGAGCCATGACCAGAATAACAAAACTATGAGAAAGTGGAAAACTTGGAGCCAATGTTCCCCTGAAATTTTTTTAAAGATTTTATTTTTTTTTATTTATTCATGAGACACACAAGAGAGAGAGAGAGAGAGAGAGAGAGAGGCAGAAACATAGGCAGAGGGAGAAGCAGGTTCCATGCAGGGAGCACGACGTGGGACTTGATCCTGGGACTCCAGGACCACGCCCTGAGCCAATGTCAGGTGCTAAACCGCTGAGCCACCCAGGGATCCCCTCCCCTGAAATTAAATATAAATATTTAGAAATGTAAGCATCAGATATACTGTTCCATTTACAATCAGACATGTGCACGCATGCCCACACACACACAGCATGTAAGTCATTGCAGGATATGTCATCCTACTGGCGTGTCATTGTACTAAGTTTGTTACTCTGGCAGGAAAAGCATCATCACTTAAAAATCATGTAGGATGAATGTAACGAAGGGCAAAGTTACACATCAACCGTTGATGTAGAGAAGCAGCTGAGCACAGCAGCAGCAGCAGGCCTCTGGGCTCTCTGAGGTCCTGCTGACTTTCAGACATTCCCCCTTCTTCCAGGCTGCACGGATACGGGGTAGCGAGAGGCAGGAAGGTGCTGCTGCCCATCTGTTTCACTGAGTATGGAAAATCCTAGCGCCATCAGTTACGAGCTCAGTGTGCAAGCTTTGTGGGAGGACGGTGGATGTCAATGGTGGTGAACCAGCCCTGGTCAGTGCAGGGTCACTCCAGTCCCCACCCTGACTCTCCGAGCATCTAGCAGCAAACTGCTCAACAGCAATCGGCTGTGCTTCTGCCCTTCTTGCAATTCCTTCTTTTTCTGAGGAATCAGATTTTCCTCAGTCATAGCACGTCTTTTCCTTTTCTCTGTTTAACCAAGTCTGGGGACCTAAAGGCCACTGGACCTGGGCTCTAACCTCAGCTTTGCCATTTACTAGTTGGCTAATGTATTTACCCCTGTCTTAGCTCCTTGCTATGAAAAATGAGCCCCACCTCAAAGGGATGCGAAGACTGAAGTACGTACAATGCTGAGCACAGTGCCTGGTATACAGCAGGCAGTTAATAACTCCTAGCTATCAGCATGGCTATTCTTTCACTGTGGCTCTCTTCAGCCACCACAACAAGCACCCGGGGTACCAACTGTGCACGTGCTTTGTAAACAGGAGCGCGCCAGCCTGCACGGACTCTCAGCCTGCAGTTCCCCTGCAAAAGCGTGATGCCTGTGTGCTCTGGCTCTGGCTGCTTTCTTAGGTTCTGGAGCTACAGCTGAAGAAGTCGTGCGCATCTCGGGCTCACTGGAGTCAGGGTCCTCATCATGCCTCCCCAGTCCGCGCCTCTCGGGTGTGTTTCCCAATGACAGCATCTTCTTGAGAAGGCCACAGAATGCTCCAGTGCCTCCTCTCCCTTCCCTACTTCTGACCTTCAATCTCAGGCCGCCAGCTCGGCCCTGCATTCTTGCACGGCTCCCCAGCCAGGCCAGCGGGCTCCGATCTCATTCCCGTCCACTGAGTACTCACGGGGCATAGCTGGATGTGACCTCTCATCCGAAGCTGGAGTAGCCCCCAAATGCCTTTGCAGTAACTCTCGGATCTGTCTGCCAGCTGCCTTCCCCCTCCTGCTCTGCCGCCAGTCCTTCACAGGTGTTGCTCACAGGGCAGAGGGCATGCGGGGCTTCCTACCTGCGCATGGCTTGCTCCCTCCCGTGTCCTTGCTGGAAATAGACTTCCAGCTCACCTGTGCCAATTCCACCACTTTTAAGTCCTTGAGCAAATGGCTCCTCTACCAGAAAGGGCTTATCCTGCCCCTAAAAGTATCCAACTATTGATCCTTCTAGCATTTTATCAGAAAGCAACATGATCTAATGAAAAAGCCTAAGCTCTGAAATCAGAAGGGCTGGTTTCTGAATCGTGGTTCAACATCCTAGCTGCACAACTCGGGCAGGTTACTTGTTCTCTGAATGTTTGCTCCCTTAACTATAAAATGGGACAATAATATCTACCTCACAGGGTTATTGTGATAATTAAGTTAAATGCATATAAGGTATTTACATACCTTATATACCTAGAAGAATCCCTAGGGCACATAGAGAGGCTTAATAAATTATGGTTTTCTCAACTGATAGTTTTCCTTTCACTTTCTGGGAGAATGATCCGTGATGCATTTTTGTCTCCCTGGCTGGATGGTAGGTTGCAGGAGGGCAGTCTTTGTGGGAACTTTGTGGGAACTCCTTGTTGGATTCTCCACAGCATCTAGCATAACCCCCTAGACACAGAAGGTGATACACACGGACTTAATGATGAATTACAGTAGGATTATATTCTTGCCACCATGAGTCACTGGCATCATTGAGTAAGAGAATTGGAAAGGACCTTAGAAATACATCACTCGTTCACTTTCATTTTATAGATACAGGAATTCTATAAGCCAGAGAAATTAAATGCCTTGCCGCTGGTTAGCACGCAAGTAAACAGTGGCCAACTCTCAGCTTATGCTTCTTGCTCCACCATGTTGCTTCCTTGACCAGTGAGACGTTGCTGGCAGGTGTGTGGTGCCAAAAGCATTCTCAGGAAAATGTTACCACCCATATAAGTTATGCTACTTGGGGAAACATCCACAGGAGATAAACGACTTGTAACCTGACAACACATCTGTGTATCTCTGTGCTGCCATGACATAGTAGATTAAATAAGGAAACAAAGCTGGCTTTTAGTAATCTTTCATCCTTCTAATCTAAAAAAGGTATCTCTCAATGTACCTCTGGTAAGAATGTGCCGTCAGAAGGCATGGATGGTGGAAGTAAACAGGGAGGTGGGGGCAGGGTCCAGCTTCCTCCCTTTGACTTGTACCTTCTCGCTGGCCCTCCTTCCCCTGGCTGTCCACCTCCTGCAGGCACCCTACCTGCTACCTTGGGCAGCTCGCTTAACCTGAGAGTCCCATCTTTTTCATGATGAGTGAAAGTGACATAAAATCATGTGAATTATAACCTGACACTCTTGGCAAATCTGTGGTTCTCAAGAGGGAGGCTCACCAAAATCATCTGTGTGATCTTAAAACAATATATTTTGATGTCTAGCCATAACTGGGAACCACTGTTAATGGTACTCAACAAAGGTAAGGAATTACTGCTATCTCTAGAGTCATCCATGACCACTTGAACAGAATGATCACATATTCTGTGAATACTGAAAGATACAAAAGAAAGATTCTAATAACTTCACATGAGAAAACTGCTTATCCCTTAGAAGTAGTAATCCCACATAAATGCTAAATTAGCAGGAATAAAGCCTGAGAACACCCTATACAGGGATACACAGAATGCTCTGATTCTAAAATACTGGTTCTTGGGCATCCCGGGTGGCTCAGCAGTTTAGCGCCACCTTTGGCCCAGGGCCTGATCCTGGAATCCCGGGATAGAGTCCCACATGGGGCTCCCTGAATGGAGCCTGCTTCTCCCTCTGCCTGGGTCTCTGCCTCTCTCTCTCTCTCTCTCTGTGTCTCTCATGAATAAATAAATAAAATCTTAAAAAAAAAATTACTGGTTCTTCCCTAAATCTGGTAAAGAAAATGACTTGCTGGGTCGCTTAGGTGGCTCAGTGGTTCAGTGTCTGCCTTTGGCTCAGGGCATGATTCTGGAGTCCCAGATCTGAGTTTCGCACTGGGCTCCCCGCAGGGAGCCTGCTTCTCCCTCTGCCTGTGTCTCTGCCTCTCTCTCTGTATCTCTTATGAATAAAAAAAAAAGAAAGAAAAAAAGAAAATGACTTGTTAAATGTTATCGTAAATGCTGTGGCTACAATTTTTACCTAAGTTATAAAATAAACCAAGAAAAGGCTCCCTATAAATGAGATATTCTATATCTTTAAGCCAATAATTTTTGTCAATATTAGTCTGGGAGTTTTAAATGACTTTCTTCTGAACCTGCCCACCCCCATCAAGTAATTATCAGAAATATTGATTTCATTCCATACATTCAATCTTACAAGTTCAAAAAATATTAGCCTATTAAGTTAACATAAAAAAGTGTAATTCAGTGGAATTAAACAGCAGAGTGAATTCCGTACAATACCTGGCAAGGGGCCTATCTGAGGGAGATTTTTAATATCTCAGTGACAGCCCTTCCCAGCCTCTTAGCCCTGGAGTGGGTTGGGGAGGAGGTTACAAAGGGGGCTAAAGTAGTAGATGCTAGTGTGCAGGACCTAAGACTGTGCTGCACACAGATGAGACATCAGAAAACAAAATCCCGACACCTCATTTACAGATTAAAAAAAATCAAATTAACACGTGTACAGTAACTTAATCCAAATTGTCTACTTAGTATCAGGTGCATCAGAAATCAGGTCCCTTTACCCCAGATCTGGGACTTTTTACAAATGGTGTCACTCCAACAGGATGGTTGGTTGAATGGACAGAACATGGAAAGAAGAGTGATATGGAGAACTGATTCCTTTTTGTATCGAATCACTTGCCTGCACTGCCTACCAGTAGACTGACAGCTAACACCACCTCAGGACAGGCTTCCAGACTCCGACTTCACCAGGCTAATAGTTAACTTCTCAGCTACCAAGATCACATACAGAATGGAAATTATTAATGCCGATGAATTCTATCATTTTTCAATAACTGAGTCTCAACAGCTGTGTGTACATGTGCTTGGTGGGACGGGGCAAGGCGAGCCATGCACACACAGATCACACATACCATTTAATTATCAAGCACTTTTGTATCAAGATGTTGTGAAGCCTATCGAAAAACTGGGATTCTAATACTGGCTCTTTCTGTTGTGATGGACCGGTTTTCTCCACAG
Source organism: Canis lupus dingo (assembly GCF_003254725.2). Taxonomy (NCBI): domain Eukaryota; kingdom Metazoa; phylum Chordata; class Mammalia; order Carnivora; family Canidae; genus Canis; species Canis lupus. The sequence continues at coordinate 5,359,829 of NC_064277.1, forward strand.
CAGAAGGTGGATAATAGTCTCTCCTAGTTACTTTGAAGATTAAAATGATAACAAATGGGAGAGCACTTGGAAAAGTCTAAAGCATTAAACAAAACAGAGACTTTTGGTGTGCTACAGCTTCTGTTCACACACTACACACACACACACACACACACACACACACATTACTATACGTTACAATTTGTGTGTGTGTGTTCCAAAGTGTCACACTTGCTCCCTGTGAAATAAATATTGGTTGGTGTATATGTCTAAGAAAAAAAAAAAGGACAGAGAGAAAAGTCTTGAGAGATATTTGGAGGCAGGCAGGACAAACCAGACATTCTCATTTCACACGGATTTCTCCAGAGGTAACCAAACATATTTATAATCTTGGTCATTCAATAGCGAATTCTCCAGTAGGACTGTATCATCTGTCTTCTAGAGTGTTTGTCAAAGCAGGAGGCAAAGGTAAGAAATGAATAATCCTGTATCAAATCCAAGACAACAAAGCTACGTTGCTGGCTCTGAAGAGGAAGATCATGCAGCAGAGACAAGATCATGCAGCAGAGACCCAGCCTAAACTCAAGATGAAATGAGCCAAGCCTCATGCTCCCTTCTCTGCAGAGTGGCAGAGGTGTGTGGACCACAGGTTTATGCCCAGACCACAGGAACTCTGCCCAGGGCAGGTGGGGATGCTCCAAACTGGAAGAGTTGAAGCAATTGTTTCAAACAGAGTCAGCCAGCCTGCTGGTAGCAGAAAGAATAAGTAGCAGGGATGGAGGGTGGGGAAGCAAAGAGGGGCGGCAAGGCAACAGGAAAGGTGAACTTTGGGAGCTGCCACTACTTCTTGAAGGACCTCCAGTCTTGATGAGACAGGAGGGGTGAACTGCTGGGGATCTTTCCTGAGCTGCCCCATTTCTCCAGGTGTTATTAGAATAAACGCCCATCTCAGGTCTGTTCTGGGCAACCTGAACTTCTGAACCTCCTATTGCCTGTTTTGTGCAAACAGAAAAAGCCTAACACAAGGAGATAGTCTGGGTCCCCTTAGGGAGAGAAATCTTGACTGCTGCAAGGCAGTCCTGACTTCCCAGAAGTAGCCCTGCAGCTCTTGCAAACCTCTATGGGTTTCAAATCACAACAAACATCGCAGTAGTATCACAAGACCCTAACCTCCCCCTGCAGCCTAATTTCATCTTCTTGAAAGAAAAAGAAGAAACACCCTTCCAGCATTTTGAACTTTGCCTTGTGAGTAATAGTAAAGCAATGCTCAGTCTTTCTTCCAGAACTGTCTCCTTGAACTCAGACAAGCAGCACAGAACGGCAAGTTCAAGTTCAGGGTTTCTGAATCTTAAAAAACAGAGAAAGTATTCTTCTGAAAATCATAAGGATATTTGCTCATTTATAAACAGATACTGAGTGAAAGCCCACAACACGGAGAAGTATTTTACCCTAAATCACCAAGAATAATCTACAATGGCCGAAGTTGCTATTTAATGCCTACCCTTTATTTTATGATTGATACTTTCACTTAAAAACATTTAAGTGAATAAAGACGTAGGTGTCTGCTATGGACTATGATGCAGTACTCTGATAATTAGTACTTTATTACCAGGCTCGGGCTGCAATTTCTCGAATACGCGAAGGTAGATACACAGCAACCGCTCCTCACGTGATTAGATATTCACAGCCAGCTAACATTACAAAACGTTCCTGGTATGAGCTCTGCAAATGGAAAGCAACTAAATGGTGTCTAAAGTTAAAAAAAAGAAAGGAGCACTGAAATTTTATATTTACGACATTATGTTTTAACTAAAGGAGAAATCCTGCAGGTTGCTTTAAAATAGAGATAACACAGCAAAATTCCCAGAGGTGGCATTTAGCAGTGAGATTTGGTTTTTCATTTCACCTGGCTTAATAATGAAAACATGAAGGATGGCTCCCGATTTCCCCCAGATCAACATATTAATCCATTTAAGGAAATACCACAGGAGGCTGTTCCTACTTTTCTGCAGAAGGCAGATTTAGTTTGTTCTTGCTTAAAATTGAATGTAGCTCTCAATTATAACAGTACTGGAGCCTGAGCGCTGTAACATGAGCTGGATTTCCATCAGGCCTGTGAGCAGAGGCTGCAGTGAGAGCAGAGGGGGCTCGGGCTCAGTCAGCAGCCCCTGATGCCCTCCGTGGTGTCAGAGGAAAGAGAGTGTCAGCACTAAACTCCAGGGCAACGCCACCACGGCACACACCCTGCTCTGCTGACTACTGGGACAGAATCAGAGAGAAGGGAAAGAAGGAAGAAAAATGGTCCCCATCCCTCAAAAGTTCTATATATATGTGTGTATGTGGGGGTGTATGTGTGTGGATGTGATTGTGTTTACGCATGTATGCACGCATGCACGCGCACGTTTTCTATGTGTATACATGTGTATTCACAGATGTATTTATATACGTACAGACTTATATACCTAAGTATTTATATAGAATAGGAGGAACTTCATCAGTATTTCAAAGTATATCAAGCATAAGCAAATACGGGCAGGAAAACCTCTGGCCGGTACTCTTGGCAATGAAAATTGGCCCTGAACATAAAGTCACAGGCCAGCTTTAATAACAACATTATTTTCCAAAGCACTTGCCACAGAGTGAGACAAACCGGCTCCAAGGAGGGTTCTCTCCTCTGGTCTACAGCTCTTGAGGTTATGCCCCTTGGTAAGAAATCTAAATAATCACTGCCATTGCCTTTGCTAGGTTGGAAGAGGGTCAAATCCAGAAGAAGCAAAGATTTCTAGAGGCATCATGACCATCTGTTTGAGTGGGAATTTTTAAAATGTCCATAATTATAGTGGAATGGAGGCAGGCACCCTCATTGTGTAGGCAGGTTCACAACGTGACACTCTGCTGGGCCACACTGGCAAGTGGGGATCACAAGTTCTAATGCCACCACATGGGAGAGTCACAGGAGTTTTCAATGGGGAGGGACAGGATCAGATCTGGGTCCTGGCAAGAGCTGCGCTGGAGAGGGCAAGGCTGACAGCAGGTGCCCACTCACTCTGGGTGAAATGTCAAGTAGAAAGGCAGGTCAGTGTGTGGTCTGGAGACACGTGTGGGTCAGAGGTGTCACCGCCACTCAGGTCGTCCCCAAAGAGATGAAGGTGAGTGGGGTGGGCAGAGGGCAGACCATGGTAATGCAGGGAGACAAGGAAATGGGTGAAGAAAGGAGCCCCCAGAGGGGACTAAGGGGCTGCATAATGGTGCAAGAGAAGCCAGGGAAGTAGGGGCATTTCCAAAACCAGGGGAAGAGAGTTTTCAAGAGAGATAGGTTACCACATGGCTGAAAGTCAAGAGAGATCATGTAAGATACAGGATAAAAATTATTTATTATTTTATTATATTTTATATATTGTATTTATAACAAAGAACTCAGTGAGGGCTGCATGTGAGCTAAAACACTTTCAGTGGTTCTTTGTTGCATACTAACCCACCTCAAGGTCTCTCTTAATGCAAAGCTGTCCTCCAGGTCTCTAACTGGCAATTATATCTTAGGTCTTCAGGTCTTCTCATCATGACATTTTGTTCAAGAAGTTGGCTTAAAATTCATTCTTTTTATCCACCTCCATCACACTTCTGCTGTGAAGCTTTGTGGGACCACCTCAGTTCAGAAGTTCTTGATACTGCCTTTATAAAGCATTTATTGTAATACTTGACATTGGGAATATGTTAACCTAGCCATGCTTATTCAGCATGTGTGTAAAGTCTTGGAATCTGCTTTTGCTGTTGCTCATCTATTTCCCCACATCCTCATTTCCCCCTTCTCTTTGGCTTTCTCCTTCTAAGCCATCATCTTTTCCTGGAATGTTCTTTTTTTTGCCTGCCCATATCCTGCCCCCTCCCCTGCTTTTTTTGAGAGAGAGACAGAGAGAGAGAGAGCGAGCGAGCGAGGGCGCTTTAGTGAGGGGGCACATGCGGGAGTGGGGGAAGCAGAAGCAGAGAGAGAGAGAGAGAGAGAGAGAGAGAGAGAATATCAAGCAGACTCCCTGCCAAGCTGGGGCCTCATGCAGGGTTCCATCTCAGGATCCTGAGATCATGACCTGAGCTGAAATCAAGAGTCAGATGCTTAACTGATGACTGAGCCACCCAGGCCCCCCCTGAAATCCTCTTTCTTAAATTTCAGCCATGGCTGCTCTTTTCCATGAAGAAGGGGTTCTGCTGAGCATCCGTTCAGAAGTGATCCTTTGTTTTTGTGGAACACTTTAGCTGAATGACTATTCTTCCTGCAATGCTGAACAGTGAATGGTATTTCATTTCAGGTGTGTCTGTTTGTGTGTGTAATTCCCCCTCCCTTCCAACCGGATCTGATCTCCTGGAGAAGGAGCAAACTAAGCTTCTCAGCACCTGACTGACCTGGGTCTGCCCTCTTGGACTGGTGGGTAGGCTCCTTGAATCTCCATGTCCTCAACTGAAAAATGGAAGCCAAGATGCTGACTTTGTAGGGGTGTGGTTCTCAGCCAAGTCAGGTGTGAGCGGCACCCTGCTCCATGCCTGAGGTCAGTGGCAATCACTGACCAGCAGATGGATTCCTTCCCTTTTTCCTTTCCTTCTTCTACCTCCGAGTCAAGGGGCCATAAATTAACAGAGATGAAAATGCTCCCCAAATAAATAGGAAGCAAAGGATTTAGATCAGAAAAATGGAATTCCAGTAATCGTTACATCCTGTATTCATAATACGGGAAGTCAGTCTAACTTCTCTGAATTTTGGCTTTCCTTTTCTTGAATGAAAAATATACTACTACTGGTCCTGGCCAAATTACTGAAAATGCTGAAAATTACTGAAAATTCTGCATGGGATAATATATATGACATGTATAAAACTAGAAGAAATTGCTGAATTACTGAGTAACGAAAATATTCCAAATTATGGTTCGTGATATACAACTTTAGGTCTTTTATTACATAACAATATTCTGATCTAGTGAATGAAAAACTATGTTAAGAATAAGAATCGGATTAGGGGTTGTAGATTAAAATTTTATCTATTTGCCCTTTGGTTGGCAGAAGACATGGATGGGTAAAGGAACAGAAGAAATACAAGATATGAAAAAAACTATTAGCTAAATAATAAATTAGTAGGATTTACCTTTAAAAGTTTTCTTTTATTTACCTTTATGTAGACTTTTCTATTGCATTTCTTTGAATTGCTTTATATAAGTGACTGCCCCTCCCCCCCATCACAACCTTAAATAGATTATCAGATGAGCATAAAATAACCTTTGCGGTCAGCCTCTGGAATAACTTATGAAATCAATTAAAGCAGTACAAATACAAAATATTAAAATATAGTGCATCAATTATTTTTGGTTACTGAAGAGGAAAGTAAATAAGATATTAATCATGGAAGAAAGCAGTTACAAAAGGCTGTATGAATTATGTAAAAATTCTAGTGATGTATTTTCATCACAGTAGATCTGTATTCACAATGGCATTTAAGAAATAAAATTTTAAACAGCCACTACCACCATGTTTCTCTTTGGAAGGAGCTGCCAGGGCTTTGTGCTTTCACGGTACTGAAATACTTGAGTTACAATCATGAATTCTTAATCAGCGTGGTGGGGCCGAGGAGAAGGAAAGGGGGAGGAAGGCCGGATATAGCAGCAATCTAGGCCTTTCTCGTCTGCTGAGCTAGCACAGCGCACACATTATCTTCAGTGAGGTGCTCGTGGGGTAATTAGGAAGGGAGGGCAATCTTTGTGGAAAATCTGAGCATATTCTTGAAAAGACAGTTTCCCCACTTCCTGTTAGGCACCCTCAGGACTCAATCCCTGGAGAACTCTGAAAAAGAAGAGGTATCCCTCCTCCCCAGTCAAGCCAGAACACAAATGATGCAGTCTAACAGGGTTGCTCTTTGGGGCAATCAAGGTGGTATTTCAGTTTTAACTGTGCCCTGACTCAAGCACCAGCAGGGGTGATGACCTTATCAGTACATGAGAATCACCCGGGGAGCTTTTATAACTCCCAAGGTCCAGACTGCAACCAGAACCCAGGTATCAGCAAGCTTTCACAGAGCCCTCCAGGTGATTCTAATTAATATGTATGGGAAGAGAACATTTTAACTTGGTCAAGTTCACACCTATTTCATTCACCTAAAAAAACCCAAAAAACAAAAAACACACCCCACACACATTAAATCTTTAGCTTTGAACAGCTTCCAAGCAGAGAATACAACAGGCTTCTGCATCATCATCTAACCCTGCCACTTAGATGTCCCTTCTTTATCTCCCTAAAGGTGATAGGAGTGACCAGCAATAGTGAGCTTGATGTGGCTCTGGGTCAGGGGGAGATGTCCATAGCTCAAAGATTGGATTGTGTGTGTGTGTGAGAGAGAGAGAGAGAGAGAGAGAGAGAGAGAGAGAGGAAGGAGGGAGGACGACGAGGGTGAAGCAGGCAGCAGGGGAGATCTGTTTGCTCACATTTCATGGTAATGGAAAAGCTAATTTTTTTTAGGGTTATAAGTATGTGTGAAACCATCTGGTGTTTCCTGCTGTTGCATCCTTTAGATTTCACATGTTTATATGTCCATGGCATCAAAACATCATGAACCTAAAACAGTAATATTTAAAGGACATCACGTTTTAGTATAATTACAAATATTATTGATGTTTCATAGGCATACTATTTTAGAGTGTTAGCAGTAAAAAAGTAGCTGGGTATGTACATGACATACATATTCTTATTATAAGTAAGGAGAAAAGGAAAAAGACACAAAGGACCCCCCACCCCCACCCCCATGTTAATTGGCCATCTGGATATCACCTTTTGTGAATGTTCACATTTTTTACCCATTTTTTAAAAGCTGGTTTCATTCTTTAAAAAAAAAGATTTGTAGGAGTTTAAAAAATATATTCTGGTTGTGGATCTTTTTTTCAGACATTTTCATGCATTCTTTTTTATTCTCTTAATAATGGTACTCTGGCCAACACAATTTTAACATGGCTCAATGTATTCATCTTTTTCTTTTATGGGTCACACTTTTTGTGTCCTGTTTAAGAAATCTTTGTATACTGCAAGGTAATAAAGTAGTTTTCCTTTGTTTTCCTCTAAATTTTTACACACACACATACTTTTCCCACTTAAATCTAGAATCCGCTTTTATGCATAAAATGAGGAAGAGGTCAAGATTCTTTTCTCTCCAAATAGCTATCCAATTGGCTGAACAGCATTTATTGAAAAGGCTAATAACCCTTTTCCACTGCATGCTGAGTCATCTTCGCCATAAATCAGGTGACAATATATAAGTGGGTCTCTTTCTGGACTGTATTTTTTCCATTGATCAGTTAGCCTAGCACCAATAACACAATCTTAGTTATTACCAAAGCTTTTGAATAGGTTATTTTAAAAAAATATTTTATTTATTTATTTATTTGATAGGTGAGGACAGCAAGAGAGAGCAAAAGCAGAGGGAGAGGTAGAGGGAGGAGCAGAGTAAGAGGAAGAAGCACAAAGATGTGGGGCTGAGCAGGGAGCCCAATGATGTGGGGCTCCATCCCAGGACCCTGGGATCATGACCCGAGCCAAAGGCAGACACTTAACCAACTGAGCCATCCCCTTGAATAGGTTTTATATACAATAATGGAAGTATTCTAGCTTTCTTCTTTAAGAATTCCTTGGCTATCCTTTGTCCTTTGTAAATCCATGTGAATTTTTTAATGAGCTTCTCAGTTTCTGCAAAGAAAATTGCTAGTAATTTGACTGGTACTATATTATACCTATACATCAACTTGGGGAACACTGACAACTTTACAACGGGTATTCCAATTTCTAAACATGAAATATCCCTCCAGGTACAAATATATGAAAAAGGGCTCATCTTCATGAGTTACTAAAAAAATTACAATTAAAACCACCATATATCCCCTAGAGTGGTTAAAATGGAAAGAGACAGAAAATACCAAGTATTAGAAAGGATGTGGAATAACCGGAATATATATTGCTCATGGGAATGCAATTTGGGGCATCTATTTTGGAAAAGTGCTTGGCAGTATCTTCTAAAGCCAAATATATGCAAAATCTATGACCAACCAAGCAATTCCATTCCTAGAATGACCATTAACTAAAAGATAAATACAAAAATATATTTATTGGCATGACTCAACCCCAAACTGGAAACTCCCCAAGTATCTGTCAGTAGTGGAAAAGATAAATAAATTCTGTAGTGTATTCACACAATGAAGAGATACAGAGCCCGGAGGACAAACCATCCACACCCACATGCAATAATATGGACAGATCTCCAACAATATTGAGGAGTAGCCTGGTTCCACTTGTAGAAGGCACAACAGGAAAACCAACCTATGGGATAGATCCCCGACAGTGGTTTTACTTGGTGAGGTAGAGTGACAAGGAAATACAAAAGCTGGGTGTCACCTGCCAGCCGTGGCTCCTGCACCTGCTCTGGGCTCTCGGCCCTCGCCCGCCCCGCCGGCGCCGCTCTCCGCCGCAGCTTCAGCACCTCGGCCCAGAACAAGCTCAAGCAGCCGCGCTTGGGGCTTCCGGGGGAATTGGGCAGCCCCTTGCGCGGCTTCTCAAGAACAGCCCCTAGGGAGCCGCCTGACCCTCTGGATATTGCTCATACACCGGAGTGGCCGCAGATCTGAGCCACATCGAGACCAGAGCAACCGTGAAAGGCCACCTCGGACCTGCGCAGCTGCCGGTTGCCTCAAAGGCTGCGATGCGGTGGTGACTCCAGCCGGAGTCCCAAGAAAACCGGGCATGACATGGGATGACCTGCTCAGCACCAATGCCTCAGCTGTGGCCACCCGGACTGCGGCCTGCGCCCAGCATTGCCCCGAGGCCATCATCTGCGTCATTTCAAATCCGGTCAACTCCACCATCCCAATTGCAACGGAGGTTTTCAAGAAACACGGAGCTTACGACCCCAAGAAAATCTTCGGGGCGACGACCCTGGACATTGTCAGGGCCAACACTTTCACTGCGGAACTAAAGGGTTTGGATCCTGCGCGAGTCAATGTTCCTGTCACTGGCGGTCATGCCAGGAAGACCATCGTCCCCCTGATCTCTCAGTGCACCCCCAAGGTGGACCTTCCCCAGGACCCGCTGACAGCCGTCACTGGGCGGATCCAGGAGGCCGGCACGGAGGTGGTGAAGGCCAAAGCTGTAGCAGGCTCTGCCACCCTGTCCATGGCATACGCTGGAGCTCGGTTTGTCTTCTCCCTTGTGGATGCAATGAATGGGAAGGAAGGAGTTGTCGAATGTTCCTTTGTTAAAGCCCAGGAAGCAGACTGTGCCTATTTCTCCACACCATTACTGCTGGGGAAAAAGGGCATCGAGAAGAATCTAGGCATTGGCAAGATCTCCCCTTTTGAAGAGAAGATGATAGCAGAAGCCATCCCCGAGCTGAAGGCCTCCATCAAAAAGGGAGAGGAGTTTGTGAAGAACATGAAATGAAAGGGCAGCCAGCTAGCAGTCCGTTTCCCTCACTTATGAAGGCATCATGTCCCTGCAAAGCCATCTCCTGCCCTCATGTTTCCGTTGTGTTAACCACCAGTGTCATGTTAACGTCACCACCCCTTCCAATCGCAGGTCCATCAATGTGTGCATCAATAAAAGCAGGCTTCCATTTTCTTTAAAAAAAAAAAAAAAAAAAAAGAAATACAAAGGCTTGGGGAGTGTTCATAATGTTCTCTCTATTGATTTGGGTTCTGTGTACATAATACCTTCGCTTCACAAAAAGACTGCCCTATTTATATATTTTAACAAAAAGTGTTTTTAAAGGAATTCATAATTGGGTTTTCCATTGAAAAAACAATTCACTTTTAAATAATTCCCTCTCCCCATTTGTCCCGCCCCCTTCCTAGGGCATTTTTATGACCAATAACCTAAAGGGAATTCTTTTTTCTTTTTTGAATTATTAAAAACAAAACAAAACAAAACCAGAACAAAAAAAAAGGGGGGGGGGAATTATGCTCTGCAGAAGCTTCCCCAGTTGGATTAGTTTAAGAGTTTAAATGCAGTGCTTTTTTGTATATTCTTTCAACCAAGCATGTTGAACTGTTTGTGAGCATCTAATTAGAAGCGTTTTCTTTACCTTTTTAAAGATGAGAAAGTGGAGAAATAAAGGATAGAAGACATTGCTAGTTTCAATGAGTTTGTCTTAATTCCTTATTCAAATCATTACTTATTATTCCTGCTCGTTAGAGTGATTTAGCAATAGCTTTAGCAAGCACACAAGTGTATCTCTGTGTTTATTTTTCCATGAGCAGCCTCTTTAATGGTCCCTTTGCCCATCTTTTTGTAGATTTGTTATGCTAACATCCAGTTGTCCTAATTTGTTTTTCTCTAGTTTTGTGCTGGCACTAAACTAATCAGTGGATACAATCACAGAATCCCAGGAAATTCATTTTTAGATATGACACAACATAATTTTCCCCAAACTTGTAACGAAGGCTAGCTTATTTCCTTCTAGTCTATTTCTAGAAAAGAGGCTACCGAGATTGAGCGTTTTCATAATCCACTAACTGAAAAGTGTAGAGTGAAACAGAGAATTGCAGATAAAGCTGAGACTGTTTAACAAAACCAATAAAGGGAAAGGCTGGCAGGGCAAATGTAGTTTTTTTTTAAAAAAAATTATAAATACAATTATAATTCAACTTCTAATAAAAATACCAAAAATGATTATAGTAAGAGAAAAAAAATCTTATTCACTAGAATAGCAAATGCTATGAAAGAGCTATCTGAAGAATATTTTGTTCTCTTTGTATCTACCTCAGCGTTGGTAATACATTAAAAAAAAATAGAATTTTTTAAGGAATACCCTACAATAACCATCACCACACAGAGATTTGTGGTAGTGCTGAAAGCTGTCTGTGGATAAACTTTTTTTTAACCACATTAAATATTGAAAGGTTTCATTTATTTTTTTTTAATATATTTTTTAAAGATTTTATTTATTTATTCATGAGACACACACACAGAGAGAGAGAGAGAGAGAGAGAGAGAGAGAGAGAGAGAGAGATTGAGGCAGAGAGACACAGGCAGAGGGAGAAGCAGGCTCCATGCAGCGAGCCCGACATGGGGGGCTCGGTCTTAGGACCTTGGGGTCATGACCCGGACCAAAGGTGGCGCTAAACAGCTGAGCCACACAGGCTGCCAGAAAGGTTTCATTTAAAACGCTCAGAAACTACCCAACATCATCGTCTAAACAGTGTGGAGCTGAGGTGGTGATAGTTGTTTAAAAAGCTGCACTATGTGATTTTCAGGCCCAATTTCTATGCTGAATATATCATGTAGCTATTCTTCATTTTTTTCAAGGTGTTTTTATTGCTTCTGTTGATTTTGGGGGGTGAGGCAGGAAGTGGAGTGATGTTATATCTGTGGTGTTTCCCACTTGTCTCCATTTGTTCCAGGATATCTGTCAGAGACCAGAGAGGAGGAAAACGAGTTCTTTGACCCCATAAGTGATCCATATCGGGATGAACACCCTATCACCACCACCGGATGAGATGATAGCACAAGGAAAACAAAACACTGATTTGAGCTTCATATGCTTATTTTTGCACATACAAGAAAACTAATAAATAAGTTGCTTAGAATGAGGAGGAATAAAACACTAGTTTTTAAAAGCTCACTTGGATGAATGAATTGTTGAAAACTGGAATCATTTGTACTTGAGTAAATAAAAATTGAATTTATTTTGAGAGTCTGAGAATTTTCCTGGGATATAATTTGTTATATTCAATGGAGGCAACCCTAGAAAAACCTCTTATCACCCCACTGTGAAACATCCAAAGCAAACCAAATCAAGCACAAAGGCCCTGTAGTTGGAGCAGTTGGCTTTATAGGGAGACAGGGAAGGGTCATCCATTGACAGAGTGCCTTCTACATATGTGTTCCTCTCCATTCTTACCTGTGCACAAATCATCACAGTGAGTGCAATCCACAGATGAAGGCAGCCCAGCATATAAGTATAAAACTGATTAACCCACAAAAATAATTTTACTGAGGCATCCTGTCCCCAAATGCTATATCATTAGAATTTGACAAGAAGCACTGTCTACCCTGGGGAAATGATTATTTCAAGGTGGTACCATAAGCAGATACACGATCATTGGCATTTAAACCTTTGTGGTAATTTAAAAAAAAAATGGTCGTAGCAAAGCCAGAGAAGCTGACTTTTGAAGAGTGTAATTTCAGAAATGGTAGATCAAAACAAACTGTTCAAAGACTCCATAAATCCATGCAGGTATGCCTTGACTTATTCAAAAGACACATCCTAATGACTCTGCTTTCAAAAATACAAATCAAAGTGTATTTTAAATACACTAGAAGCAATTAAGCTTGATTTTTAAAAACCACATAGTGACTCTTTTCTGAATAAAGGCAAAGAAGCCTTTGGTGTGTGTGCGAATTACAGTCTTGCTACATTAGTCCTCCCAAGGCATGCCTACTATGGCAGTCCCCATAGCCTGAAAGATCAATTCTAACTTTGCTCTCACTACCCAGCCCGGGCTTCAAGTCTTGCATTTAGTTAGCATAGACCCCTCTTCCCATTGGTCCAAACATCTTCGATAAGCAAAATCTTAAATTTGTCTTTGTTGTTAAGAGTAATATACGCACAGAAGAGCATAAAATAAAAAGTTTTTTTCCTTTTCTCTTGTCCCTCTGGTCCCCTGCCCCAAAGATAATCACTGCTAATGGCTTCTTATGTCAGAAAAAGTCTCCTATCATGAATACACAAACACATAAATACACTGATTCAAAGTTCACTTTAGCTTTGAGCTGCTTTACAGACTAATTCTCCTACGTTCTGCTCTGTGCTACCTCTTCCCCTACTAATTCCTGCAACATTAATAAGTACACTGTCACATACTGACCTGTTTCTCTTTTTCAACTAGCTTTACCTCCTTTTGCCTTTTTAACAATATATCCTTATAGATCTACAATAGCACTCAGCACGGTGTGGGGCACACAACAAAAATTATAAAAACTCCTGTCCAGTGAATGATTTTACATTCTGAATTGTGAGTACAATTCACTTTCCCTTTTCTGCTGCCATGGAAGAGGCTTCTCACACACAAACAATGCCAAGTCAGATATTTCTTTTCTTTTTTTTTTTTTTAAAGTCAGATATTTCTTAATGACCTACTCTTTACTGAGAGGAAGTGCCTGTTTATTTAGATTATTAGTAGCTGGGCTCTGATCCAGAAATCCATTTCTGGAGAAATACATTGCATTTTACTTTTAGCTATGAATGGGGTATACATTTTGTTTGGTTATTTAAAATAGTTGGCTGCTCTGATAAAATATAGTGATGGACTGAAAATAATAGATCGTTGTTTCTTATGTCATATTATTGGGAAGAAACAAAGAAAAAAAACACTTTTTTTTTTTTGTCAGAAAACAAGGAGGTGCTCAGAGACTAACCAGGGCATGCCAAAGGGTCACAGGAACTGGTTAGAAAAAGCTCCCACTGGCAAATGTGAGCATCAAAGGAACAATGATGGCAATGGACCACACTTTGAACAAACAAATCTCTAGTGATACTCAAAAAAATAGGGGAAGAGTTAGGGAGAAAAGAGAAAGCTCTTCTGTATCTGTATAGAATGTCAGCAAGTTGGAAAATCAGCTATTGCAACCACTCATGTAATAATACAGGCAAGGGTCATCACCAATGACTCCTGAAACCTAGATGAAAAGTTGAAGCAGAACATGATATTCAATAGGCCTTCAGTATCACTTACTACTTACTACAGGGAGAAAGGGAGACCTCAAGCAAATATTCAGACTGAGCATCCCCAACAATGGGGAGCTTCCTGATGTGACAAAATGAGCACACAGCACTCATGTAGTATTCTTGCCAGAAATGTTTTACCTGAATCTAAGGACGAGATATGTCTGGTTGGCAGGACATAATACTTAAGACAACTGGCCTGGACTCTTCAAAACTGATATCTCACAGAAGACACAAAAAAGGGTGAGGAGAGGGTTGAGAAGTGCTGGCAGTCCAGATTTAAGACAAAAGAAAGATGGCAGCCAGTGGGTGGACCCTTTATTGGATCCTGATGGGAGCCAGGAGAGGGAGGAATATGATGGAAGACTATGAAGAAATTTGTATTGGATTGTATTTTATACTAATGGATAATACTATTGCATCATTGATAACTGTCCTGGATGTGATATTGGTATCTTGCCTATGAAGGAGAATGTGCTTGTTCTTAGGAGACAAATGCTAAAAAAACTAGGAGAGTGCCATTATGTGTGCAACTTACTTTCACATGGCTCAGGAAAACATACAGAGAGAGTGACTGTATGGTGACAGAGGAAGAGGAAGGAGAACAAGAGGGCAGGCAAATCAGTGAGACAGAACAAATGAGGCTAATGCTAGCAACTGGTCAACCAGGGCGAAGGGTATATAGGTTATTATTGTATTATTATAATTTTTCCTTTTTTGTATTTCTGAAAAATTTGAACATAAATAGGTATGAAAAAAAACCAGAGCAGCGTATTTTTTTCTCTTTCTTGATTGAACAACGTATCTTAATCATTTAGATGATAGTAGTTAGATCTGATCAATCTGAGAATCAAAGCAGAGATACAACTGGTTAGTTTTTAAATGAGAACACAAGGAGCCAGCTGACACACAATAAAAGGTGGGAGCAAAGTTTGTTGGGGCACATGACAGCATCTTTGTCAAGCAGGTACCTCTTTTAAAAACAGAGAATTACAATGGTACTGCCAATGGCTCTGCCAACAGTGTAACCAGGTAGGTGGAACACAGCAGATAAACCAACCACTAGTGAAGGTGCCACAGGTATCAAGAAGTGAATCCACAAATACGGAATCTGCAAATAATGAGAATCACCTGTATGTGAAACATATACCTTTCATTCCTACACACCATACGTATTCTCCTTGAAGGTTAAATCCTCTTTTGCAACCTTGAAAGTGCTTCCTTGTCGAGGGTTGTGATGCCGATTTATTTGCTTGCCTTTACCCAACTGTCTCTTAGTATTCTGTAGGGCCCGAAGGAAAAAACCCAGTTCTATTTTACCCTGTCACTTTGCACTCTACATTTGTTGTGTGACTTCTGCTAGGTTTGTGGGAAGAAGAGATGACCATTGTGATACTTCTGGATGATATTAACATTTAAATCAGTAGACTGAGTGTTGGAGGAGGTCATCAAGAGGATGTGACCGCCAGTGACCTGTGAGCTAGACCCTGGCAATCAGAGGCTCCTCACTTCCTCCCTTGTCCTTGGAATGTGTGTTTTCCCACCGTTTCCACAGTAGGAGCTGATTTCAGGGACGTTACCTTAAGAGAATAAGGTATTTTTGAGACCACCTAGATGGTATGTGACTGAATCCATTTTAGGCCTCTGCCTAGACTTTTAGCATTCAAACCTGCCACCTACCAACCTGGAGTGGTCTGCCTCTTGCTTTGGTTTCTGCCTGGCCCTTCATGTGTGGGGGCCAGTGTGTAAACCAACGCTGAGTAAAACAGACTACTTTCCATAATGTGGATGTGCCTTTTCCAATCAGTTGAAGGCTTGAAAAGAACAAAATGGCTGACCCTCTCCTAAGTACAAGAGAATTCTTACTGCTTGATGGTCTTAAGAGGAATATCAGATTTATTCTGTTTTTGGACTCAAAATGACAAAAAGGCTCTTCATGGATCTTGAACCTAAAACCATTAGCTCTCCTGAGTCTCCAGCCAACTCACCCTGCAGATCTTAGGACTTGTAGCCTCCGTGATTGTGAGGCAATTCCTCATAACAAATCTCTCTCTCTTTTCCCCTCTCCCTCTCTCTATAAGCATATATCCTCTTGATTCTGTTTCTGTGAAGATCCCTGATTAATTCATTGGGCAAGGAAAGCTCAAGTAGAATCTAAAATTTCACCCATGCATGACTGGAAGAAGAGGGGTATGATTAACAGAAATTTGGATGCAAGGAGGTGGAGCATATTCTGAGAAAGAAATGATGAGTATGGCTTTGGTCATGCCAAATGGGACAGTGAGATATTCATTTGGATAAATCCTGCAAGCAAGAAAAATGCACGAACAGATGGGGTAAAGTGAAGCATGTGAACATCACATCCTATATGTTTAAAATGGTCTCACCCAAATGGCTCAAATAAATCTTTGATAACCCTCTGCCAAATATAAGTCTAGAGTAGTAAGGGCAGTCTATCTTTTTTTCAGAATGAATGATTTGATTCTTGGTTTCAATACTACTTTATAAAAGTCCAATATACATGGAAGACCATAAAGTATTTATTAGACTGGAACAGAAACAGTAAGTTAACTTCATTCTTAACTGATATGAAAGTGATAATAATTAAAAAAAAAAAAAAACTAAGAAGTACCTTTGTAAGTCAAAGACTGAATTGGAGTTCAGGAGCGGATGGACTGCTGGCATTGTATACACACACACATTTTTCTAGGGGAGCATCCAAAGCTTAGCCAGATTCACAAAGGTTCTGTGACCCAAGAAGTAATTAAAAGTGAAACTTCATTTTGTTTCTTTAAATATGGCCATATGAATGTCAAGATTTCATCTAATCTCACAGCACAGGAGTAACACAATAGTAGGACATTAAATATAAACACCTTCTCCTCTCAAATTGGGCATATATAAAATCTCCTTATATTGGGTATCAATTTTGACCTATTTCCAGTAATCTGGAATTTTGACCTATTTCCAGTAATCTGGAAATCCTGAATGAAGAGCTAGATAAGTGAACAAAGATATATCATTCACAAGGAGGTTTGCCAAAGCATTGCTTAAAGTGGCACATATCTACAGGTGTAACAATAAGGGGTTAGCAAAATAAATGAGGTTGGTGCATTGGGTGGGACCCTATGTGTCCACTTAAAAATGATGATGCATGCATATTTTTACTGACTTGAAAAATGTTAACTTGGAAATTACAAAATTATAAATGATTAGTAGGATCTCATTTAACAAAAAAATACACATTCATACGTGTCTATCTGCAGACGTAACATTCTGGAAGGATATACATGAAAACTGGTGTTTCAGGATAGAAGAATTCTGAAATAATTTTTCTTTCTCCCCTCAAATATTATAGTAACTATAGATTGTCCATGTAATAAAAATGCAATACTTCCCTCGAACCAACCTTTCTGATGGTAACAAAAACCACTAATCATTCATCAACGTCATATCTGTCTCCAGCTCCTACCCTCTCTCCTCTTGTCAGGCAAAACAGGAAAGCACTGCTTCTTGAGAGCCCTTCATCCTTTCAATTCCTACATTTGCAAGTATGAATCCCTAACACCATTCGGCATCTAGCACTTGGAGGGCTTATTCCAATTCTTAGTTGACACCTCTTACTGAGAAAGACACACCAATGTCACACAAAAATGGGAGGGGTGGTGGAGGACAGTGACTGCTAACAGAGATCCAAGACTTATTTTATAATCAGGAATAAATCTGCAAGTTTAAGCTTTCCACAGCCATAATACAGCAATCAATAGCAGTTGTTATCATTTTGCTGATGCTTGTTAACCAACCGTATAAACATTTTAAGAGTCCAGGAAGGAAGATAAGGAGAAGTCAGGGGAGAAAAAGAAACATTTTAAGAGTCCAAAGTGATGACAAAGCACCTCTTTCTGTGGTGAAAACTCTGCTGGAGCAAAATGTGGGGATTTTAGGCTACTGTCACGGTAGGTGATGAGATTTTTCCCCTTGCTTTTATCAAATGTGGCAGATTTATACAGGATGTTTAAATTGTTTATTGTTATTTTTTTTTAGGTTGACTGGATAAGGAAACAGCTATGAATTGGGGGAAACCTACTCAGAGGTAATCAGTTTCTAGAAGAGAGCACTGTAAATCTGCACCATGAGAACAGAGTCCATCAACTTCATCGCGACACCCACCCAGCCGTGTGGGGACGGCAACAGGATGATGGTCTGTGTTTGTAACTCCAGGTTGTGTGCTTCAAGAAAAGCACCCTGAGCTAACCAGCTGCATTACGAACTGTAGCCCATGTCCAAAAGGGGCTCTGGAGATGCACTAACTATGTGATTATAGGCCTGCCTGGAAGCCAAAGGTTGGCAGCGGATCTAAAAGGTAACAAGTGAACACATGTGCTGTAAACCCATGCCTTCCAACACGCTGCAAAAGTGTGCAGAAACACGGGCTGCCACTGTGTGCAAGAGACACGGTCTGAAGAGCAGCAATTTTCAGAAAGCCAGAAAAAGCAAGAGCTGGTGAAAGAGCATTTCCAAACACTGAGGGAGAGAGAGCCCGAGATAAGGACCACAGATCCAGGAACACCTCCATTCCTCTGGCTTCTGTGCTCGATTGGCACAGCTGGCCTGATCCTGTTTTGCAGGATGCCCTGAAGGAAGCCCCTTTCCCCAAGCACTTGGCCACCTCAGGATTCTGACATTCGGACCTGTACGGTGGGAAGTTGCGCTTTACATGGAGGGGACGATGCCACGTCACTGCACCTGGCCTGAAGTGCCTCCTTCATCTCACAGATACACAGACCTGGAACGTCCACTGAAATTGGGGCACCCAGCTGGCTCAGTTGGAAGAATGTGAGACTCTTGATCTCCAGGTCATGAGCTTGAGCACCACACCAGGTGTAGGGATTACAAACAAAACAAACTAAAACAAAATTTACTGAAATTATTCTCATGTTCACTAACTCCGAATACTATGTTCCTATGAACTCTAAAGGGATACGTAAAGGAATGTGGGGGAGTAAAAGTACTCATTCAAAGTTTACAAGCTGGTTAGTTATTCCTGGTTTTTAAAAAATGGGCTTTTGATGATTTTCAGAAATAATAACTACTCCTTTCCCACTCCCCAGATTATACCGATGAAACAACATGGTATGATTTCAGTGACCTATGGGGCTAGCACCTGGTTAGTGTTTCACTCCTTAAATGTAAGAAGATAAGAACAATACCTCCCTCACTGATATGGGGCCAGGTTTCACAGCAGCTTCTTTACTGTCAATAAATCCATTTTCTAATTACATACAAAGACATGTTTGTCTTTGACCCTGATTACATTAAAATACCAGAAGTACCGTTGCTTTAATGTGCATTATAGAAACACAGCTCCCTAAGTGAATCTGATCCATTAATAACATCTCTTTAACTACTAATGATTTTTGCAGACATGTAATAAAATATTTTATGGCTGTTTTCAACCATCTGTCCTTCTTTCTCAATATGAATTTGCCAGAGGTGTAGTGAAATTCCCTGTGCTTTGTGCCCTTACACAACATACAAACTAGACAGTCTCTCTGTCACACATGCTGTACACGGAGCTATGCTCCGGGTACTGCCCTAGGAGCTGGATGGAACCTTCTGTTTCCGAGATTCTTTAGGTTATTCCTTGAGCCGGGTGGGGTTCTAACCTACTGTAAAGCAGCACAAGCACCTATGTACCCAAGATATGCAGAGCTAATGAATCATGGACTAGTCAGTTATAGGATAAGAACAACCAGCTGCATTAAAGATGGCACGCTTGAAAGAGTAAAACATATTTAAGATTGCAGTCCTTTGAAGTTAACAATAACCTGTGGTAACATATTTGAAATGCCACTGAATTATGTTATGGACAAGAGCACTTGACATGTATGAGTGATCAGTAAGACATCAGGCCATATATGTTAAGCTTTCTTCTTTTACAAACTTAGTATTTACTGAGTGCCCATTATGAGCTAGAGGCCTCTGATGGTCAAGTTTTCTGAGCTGAGATAGGGCTCATGTTTAAATACGGATGCAGGGCAGCCCGGGTGGCTCAGCGGTTTAGCACCTGCCTTCGGCCCGGGTGTAATCCTGGAGACCCGGGATCCTGAGTCCCATGTCGGGCTCCCTGCATGGAGCCTGCTTCTCCCTCTGCCTGTGTCTCTGCCTCTCTCTCTCTCTGTGTCTCTCATGAGTAAAAAAAATAAAACCTTTAATTAATTAATTAATTGATTAAATACATACATACATACTGATGCAGAAGAGAAATGTATTTTACAATGAAGTAGGTCTTAAAATGGACCAACTTTCAAATGTTAGTAACCTGCTTTGAGAGTTGCTTTCCCAGCAAGTTGTCCTAGAGAGAAGAGGCAGATTCCTGCGGCCCTGGTGGCTGTGGAATAAGGAGGCTGTGAAGAGTTACTGGAAGCTACTGAAGGACCTTATGCCAAGGCCTTGGGGAAAAGGTCGTGGTGACTGCTCACGTCACTTCTGGTCCTGAGCTCCAGGATTCTGTGACAAGAGAACCATGACCCGGGACAAAGACTTCGGAAAACCACCTCTTCTATCGTCAGACCTGATGTTTTCCAACACATAGGCCTAGGAAAGATTCCTGGCTGCTACTGCTCCACCCTGCCTCCCCCCCCCCCCCCCCCCCGCCCAGCCAATGGAGTAAAGGAGGAATAAAGAGTTTCCCACAGCAGCTGCCTGTGTTTAGATCTTACAATGCATTTTTACAGAAAGTAGTGAATGTTCTAGAGAATATTGAAAAAAATCATTAAAATTTCACCTTCAACCAAAAGAAAAGCAACCAATTTCACCCTGTCAGGGCACTACCCATGTTACTAAAGATAGTGTCACCTTTAAAATCAATTACTGTGGTTAAAACGAGGAACATATCTGTCTTTCCTCACTTGTGGCTTCACCCAGAGGTGATAATGAATAGAGCCCGAGGGATGTATATTGCACAGGGACGTTTTCACAAAGACCCACGTTATAAAAAAGGAAGATAAAGAGCATTCACTGTGCTCATCCTGTTTGGTGTTACTATGACATTTCTTCTCAGAGGGAGGGGGTTATTTATAAACTCAGTTAATGATTAGTTTGAAGAAGGCAGGAAGAAAAATAAAGCTTTCGCTTTAGATTTCTTAAATCTCTTCTTTGTCTATTTTCCTATACTTTTATTTTTGTCTTTACACTTATAATCAGTAATTGTTAAGTTCCAAATACTAAATTGGGGTACATATAAAAAAATACCTATTTTTCTTTTTACAGATACCAGGCTTAGGACACATTTAAATTCTAACCAAAATTGAGAAGAATTGAGGGTATGAAATAGAAGTCATCCTTCGATTTTATATAGCTAGGCAATAGGGGTCTGTTCCTTAGCTTAGAGACATTGCACATATCATTAATGCACTACAATGCTGCCATTCCTGTGCTAATTACAGAGGGAAGAAGCATGCCTTCCACTTAGTGAGAACCTAGATTCTTGAACAGAAGCTCTAGACTCCAGTGTGCAGATTCTTGTGAATAAATATAAACATGTAATTTTAAATACTGCTTTGCTTTATGAGTTCTGGACATTTATAAGAGGGGTTCAGAGCCTGTGCATAGACAATAGTATAAACCCAGATCCCAGGAAGGTCCAGAGGCCCAAAATTGGTGGTCCCTGGGCTACGTGCAGCCAGCAAATGTGTCTGTTGGCCCACAGCATGTTTTTAAAACAATGTGAGCCAATTCAAAAATCCAATTTCACAGTAAAATGGATAGATGTGGAAATACAAAGACTTCATTCTAATCTTCATTTAGAACTAACAGCTGTCCCCTAAAAAAAACTTCATTTATTCATGAGAGACACAGGGAGAGAGAGGCAGAGATACAGGCAGAGGGAGAAGCAGGCTCCCTGCAGGGAGCCTGATGCAGGACTCCATCCCTGGGCTCTGTGATCACGCCCTGAGCCAAAGGCAGGTGCTCAAGCACTGAGCCGAGCCACCCAGGTGTCCTCCTCCATTTGATTTTTTTACGTGTGCTTATTCAACCTTTTCTTCCCTGCCTGACTGAGGGATTTAAGAGGTAATGGGACAGGGGTGGAACTCCTAGGCCCTTATTCTTGAATGGATGGTGGCAGTGGGGTGGGGAGTTAGAACATATAATTCTCATGTAATGTGATACAGGAATTATAATTCTTCTGAGAATTCCAGGATAAATGGGCTGTTGTAGTACTAAAGAGAAGGGGTCTGTGGTTGTTTTAAAACAGCCACAAATTTTGTGACACTCCTCCCATTGAGAAGTGGGGGTCTATGTCCCCATCCCTTGAATCTGAACTCGGGACTGCTGTGACCAATAGGGTTTGGCAGACGTGATGCTATGTGGCTTTCAAGACTAGGCCATAAAGGCCATGCAGCTGGGTCTTATCCTCTGGAATACTGTCCCCTGCAGTTCTTGGGGATGTTCTGTTCAACAGTTGTAGTGGGTCCCAGCCAAGGCAACCAGATGGGTGTGAAGAAGCCTCCAGGTATTTTGACTTCTAGCCGACTGAGTTATCCCCAGCAGTTTAGCGTTCCCTAGTAAGGCTGACATCATGCATCAGAGACACATAGTCTCTGACAGTACCCACTGTGTGCTATCAGTTCTCTGTATTTACGAGTCTGTGCCTGTTTCATTTGTTTTGCCTTTTAGAGTCCAAATATGACTGAAATCATATGGTATTTCTCTTTCACTATCTGACTTATTTCACTTATTGCCTTCTAGCTCCATCCATGTTGTTGCAATGGCAAGATTTCATTCTGATGGTGTATATATGTAGTGCAGCTCTTCTTTATCCATTCATCTATCAAGTTTTCCTGGTACTTACGTTGCTTCTATATCTTGGCTATTGTAAATAATGCTACAATAAACACTGGGGTGCATATATCTTTTCCAAACTCCTGTTTTATTTTCCTTTTGGGTAAATACTCAACAGTGGAATTACTGGATCTAGATTTGTCTTTGGAAAGGACATTTTCATTTTTTTTGTCCTGAAATCAAGAATGATGCCAGCTGATTACCTATTTCACAAGTCTTTCCAAGTTTGGGGGAAAATGAATCTTAGATTTTCCAAAGTGAAAGAGTATTATTTTATCACCATTGGAATGAAGATGGAGGTATTACTTCCAAAACTTCCTGTATATTTTCTAGTTTCTCATCACATAATTACACATAAGCACTGTTGTACTTAGGGATATACTTCTTTGATGCTCTAAATGACACGTTTCATTTTGTTTAGGATTGTTGGCTCTTTGAAAATACCTTAAAAATCTCATTTATATGTCATAAATGTGTGTCAAACTTGAGAATGGCGATATGAAAGGTAAATCTGGAAGTGTGCTAATATAGCTGCATCATTAATAATTGAGGTAGGACTACTAAGGTCTCCCATTTCGCTGTGTGTTTAAGGGAGCTGTGCTTTTGTGACAGCTGTGACCACTGCTGAAATATAAGATTTGGCACAAAAAATTCACAGATGATTTTAGAAATTTCTCAACTCTGTGTTTCACTGCTAGCTAATGCATCTTCTTAAGGCTTTCCTTAAATGGCACAGTTGATGTATTCTTGAGGATCTCAGAAAGAAGTTTTCCTGGTAACGCAATGATAGTCAGGAATAATCACGCCCTGGCTTGGAATGAAATCTTCTGACCAGAAAACCCTGCCCCTGTTCTCCAGGGTGATTTCTTTTTAAGTACTGACTGCTTCTTTAAGAGCATAATTCAGTGATACATGAGCTCTCTGGTGCCAACACAATTATCATCCACGTGAAGGATGCTTGTTTAATTTACCTCTCAAGCTAGACTCCCATGTTGTCTTGTTATGACAGGCTGTTTCTGTCCTACTGGTCTGGCTTGAGGGATATTTTACTTAAATGTTTGTTTTTTCTTCAATCATTTTGGCTACACTTATCAAATATATCCTTATGGTGCCAGGTTATTTCAATGACTTACAAAAATATAAAATCCAACTAGAGTCATAAGATGCTCTAACTTATCTTCCTTGAGTAGTTTGAGGGGCTAACGTACAAGTTATCACTCTAATAGTGTCTGTTTTCTATTATTCTAAACGAGTCAGGCCAAATGCATTATTTTTTTTTTATTTTTTATTTTTTTTAAAGATTTTATTTATTTATTCATGATAGTCACACAGAGAGAGATAGAGAGGCAGAGACATAGGCAGAGGGAGAAGCAGGCTCCATGCACCGGGAGCCCAACGTGGGATTCGATCCCGGGTCTCCAGGATCGCGCCCCGGGCCAAAGGCAGGCGTCAAACCGCTGCGCCACCCAGGGATCCCCAAATGCATTATTATTCATTATTATTTACTATAATCATTAGGAAATGAAGATAGTCTTCAAGAAACAGACGAGACCTCCCACCTTTCTTAAGACTGTCATTTGTGGAGATGATAATGAATTCCAGGGATGGTGTCTTTGTTCAAAACATTTCTGAAAGCCACTCCTCTCCCTGGGTTCCTGCTATCTACCCATGTGTGCCACCACTTTTCACTATATATTTAATTGTTTGAGAAGATCTGTCTTCCTCTAAAACTGTCAGCAGCTAAGGAGTAAGGACTGGAAAGGTCTGCTTATCTTATGTCCCTCTTGTCCCACAGAACACTTGGCAACATGGTAGGTATTCAATATTTATTGAATGAATAACTCATACATTCATTTGCATATTGCCTGTGTTGTCAAAGTTTCATCCTTTGAGGGTCGATTTACCTTTCAGAAATAGTCAAAAGTGATTCACAGTCAAGTCTGAAGAAAGAGGCCATGATAAAACTCAATTTTCTTATGTGCATTGGAAACTGACACTGATGGCAATTCTGAAAAGGAAGTTTATTGAAGTAAACAGGTAGGTCCTTAAGGCAAATAATTTAAAGAGTCACACTTGGATGTAGAAATTCTCATGTGGTTCTTAAAAATCATTGTTCAGGATTCTTAAGCATAACTTTTTTTTTTTAAAGCTTCTAAAAGTGAACTGCTTTCCTGCAGATGTATCTGTGTTTGTGTATAAATGAAAAATACAAAAGTCACTTATTTGTATCAGTGTTTCTTAAAGGCACATGTGAATATGGGTAGATTTCATACTCTGGCAATCTGTATTAGTTTAAAAGGGACCAAAAACACATTTAGCCTTTCCATCTTGGCTTCCTGTTCCATTTCTTTCTGTTTCTCTATATCTCAGCCTGAAGCGAGGCACCAGTGCAGGCTGGAAAGAGACAACCTTGCGCCTTCTCTGGCTCACACCTGTGGCAGGCATTGTGTACTGGTGTAAACATCTTTCTCCTAATGCCTGTGGTGTGCAGAACTGGGGAGAAATGCAAAAATGGTGACGGAGTGAAAAGCAAGCCGGGTCAACTCAGGAGTGAGTAATGTCAACATTACGTTGGAAGTGAGATACGCTGAGGGTGAGCTTCATTGTGAGATGGCCGGAAGCAGACAGCCTTGGCCCAATGCGATCCCATTAACCTTGATTCAGGGCTGAAGCTTAGCCTTCCTCTGCACCCACCATTCTTTACTCAACTGCTCTAAATGCCAACTTTTAACTCAAATGGACGTATTGCAAAGTTCATCTACTTAGACTTCTTTAAACCCCCCGGTGTATAACTTACATATAGTAAAGCATTTACACCATTAATGAATCAAGCTATCTCTGTTATGGCTGTAAGCAATTCCCTTCCCTGGCAACTTCTAAAAGGGACAAGTGAATACATTCACTTTTAGCATAGGTCACTTCAAGAACAAGAAGAAAGACCTAAACAAGTTTAATCCCCAACATTATTTTTAGTACGGTCCAAAGACGTTGAAAATCAGAAAAAAAAAATTTTTTTTTTAAAGTTTTCACGGAAAAGAGATTTTATACATTTTCTGTGAAATGACAGGCTAGAAGAATCAATATTGAGCACCGCAAAACAAGCTGGTCCTGAAAGTGAACTTCACAACCCACCTGATTACCCTTGTCTGCCTCTGCCTCTTTCTCTTAACTGTCTCGGTCTACTTGGGCTGCTTTAACACTGGGTGGCTTCTAAAACAACAGACACTAACTTCTCATGGTCCTGAAGGCTGAGAGCCTGAGATCAGGTGTGAGCACCATCGGGTGCTAGTGAGGGGCAGACTGGTGATATTTCCTCGTGTCTTCACATGGTAGAGAGTAGAGGGAGGAGGCACACTCTATCAGGACTCTTTCAGGACACATCCCATTCACAAGGGCTCTATCCTAACGACAACTAATCCTAAGTACCTCCCAAAGATCTTGCCTTCTAATATCATCACATTAGGGGGTGAGATTTCCACATATGATTTTGAGGGGACACGATCATTGAGTCCCTAACAAACACTGAGGACCACTCTCTAGCTACCATGAAGACGGTCGGTCGGTAATCCAGGCCAGTGTCTGATAGCACCAAAGCAGCTACAGATACTCTTTTTTTTTTTTAAATAATAAATTTATTTTTTATTGGTGTTCAATTTGCCAACACACAGAATAACACCCAGTGCTCATCCCGTCAAGTGCCCCCCTCAGTGCCCGCCACCCAGTCACCCTCACCCCCCGTCCTCCTCCCCTTCCACCACCCCTAGCTACAGATATTCTTGTGTATGCTTAGCTAGCTCCACTTCAAGTGTTGGCTGGAGCCACCTTTTCACCATTTTGCTTTTTAGGGCTCTGCCAGGGTAATGCTTCCCGAACACCTCTACTGCTCCATCCTGTTTCACAGGCAACTGATGCTGATGCTTACATAATCCCACTCAAAAACAGAGGCACCAGAACACCCTCAGTTGGATGTGTCCTTTGTGTCTCCATGGACTCTCTGCTTCCAAAAGTGGAATTGGCAGATTGTGCTCCCCTTCCTTGCAACTCCCCCCCCCATACTTACTCCACACATCCCAAAACAGGAGAAAGGTTATGAATCTACAGGATCTTATTGATCTCTGGGAGTCTCACTTACAAAGGAGTCAGTCATGGCTCGCTGAGGGTAACGCTTCAAAGAAGTGAAGATTTAACTGAAATTTACACCAACAACTACTCACCCCTCGTTCTTCCTTAGAATGCTTAGTGAAACACAAAATAAAAACACATATTGCAATCATCCAGACAACGTGGCCAAGACTCTAATAGAGAAGCAGACAGATTACAGAGGGGATTGAATATGAGCCCAGGCCAGCTCGGGGAACCTGGTAATTTTGGACAATAAAAAGGAACCATAGATCAGCTAGCCCGTCACGCTTATTTTACAGCCCAAAGAGGAAAATGGCTTTCCCCAAGCTGCGCTGTCAACTTCAGGCAAAAGTATAAGGAGCAGTGAGAGGGAGGCTGCCGGATTCGCAGGGCGGCCCAGGGCCCTGTGGGCTGTACAGCTGTCTCATCCCAGGGCTGGCTGGTTCTTAGGACTGCGCTCTGATCCAGGCTCTAAGGGGAAGTCTAAGATACGAAGCTGGAAAAAGAGAAAAGACTATCAAAGTGATGAAAAGGTGCTATTTCCAATGAAGATTTCCTATTCAAAGTTTTCCTACAAATAGGAGAAGGAATGAGGTAGCTGCTCCCCACCCGAATTCCACTTCGCCTGCCTTGATCCCAGTGGGGAGGTTGGAAGATGTGATGCCTTATACTTACCAAGTGTCATGGTTTGAGAAAGACAAGTCTTTCATATCTATATTACCTTTTCTGACCCAGAGAGAAACAGGAGCGGAAATGAATAGAATGGGTGGGTTGAAAGTTTTCTCTGGTTATACTTCCCTGCCAGAGTGGGTTAAAATCAAGTGAGTTCTTTTTTTTTTATTATTATTTTTAATTTTTATTTATTTATGATAGTCACACAGAGAGAGAGAGAGGCAGAGACACAGGCAGAGGGAGAAGCAGGCTCCATGCACCGGGAGCCCGATGTGGGATTCGATCCCGGGTCTCCAGGATCGCGCCCTGGGCCAAAGGCAGGCGCCAAACCGCTGCGCCACCCAGGGATCCCTCAAGTGAGTTCTTTTAAGGAAGAGGGCTGACTAGCAGTCCAAACTTGCCATTTCAGAGTGGAGTAAAGCATGGATTTGCATGTGCGCACACACACGCATGCGTGGTTATACACCCTTGTACAACTAGGAAATGATATATTTTCATCGTTAAGAACATCCTCTGACCTCACTGAGATGCACAACTGAAACAACGGGGGAGCAGACACCTCTCAACAACTCCAAGTCAGAGCCCAAGCCAGTATTATTGTTGTGGTCAAACATATAAAACCTAACATTTATCAATCACCTAAACCACTTTTTAGAAAAATGTACCCATACATTTTTATAAAATTGTGGTTAATTATACCTAAAATTTGCCATTTAAACCACTTTGAAGCGTACAGTTCTGTGGCATTAAATACATTCTCATGCTTGTGCTACCATCACCATCATCAATATCTGTAACTTTTCAACTTCCCAAACTGAAACTCTGAACCCATTAAACACAGACTCTCTGTTCTCCTGGCAACCATCATTCCACTTTTTTTGTGTCTATGAATTTGGTTATACTAAATACCTCTATACATGGAATTGTATGAGATGTGTCCTTTCGTGACCAGCTTATTTTCCTTCATATCATGTTTTCAAGATTCCTTCCATGTGCTGCCATGAGTCAGGGCCTCATTCTTTCTAAGGCTGAATAATATTCCACTGCACATCTAGACCACATTTTGCCTATCCCTTTATCCATCAATGGACATTTGGGCTGCTTCTACCTTATGGCTATTGGGATTCATGCTGTTGTGAACATGGATATAAAATATCTCTTTTGAGATTCTGCCTTTAATTTTTTTGGGGGTATACCCAGAAGTGGAATTGCTGGATCATACAGTACCTCTATGATTATTACTTTTTTTAATATTTATTTTTATTTATTTATGATAGACATAGAGAGAGAGAGAGGCAGAGACACAGGCAGAGGGAGAAACTGGCTCCATGCCGGGAGCCCGACATGGGACTCGATCTCGGGACTCCAGGATCGCGCCCTGGGCCAAAGGCAGGCGCGAAACTGCTGAGCCACCCAGGGATCCCCTATTATTACTTTTTTTTTTGAGAAACAGTCATACAAGGTGAGTTTTGTAATATCTTGCTCCATCATGCTTATAATACATTTTGGGCTATGGCTCTGCTTACTATTAATTCCTTACTGTACTTAATCACAGGAGATGTGACTATATCAGATGGAGTCTTATTATGCCAGTCACACAGGCTAATCAATTTCCTTTACTTCTAGTCACAAGCCGCAGTTTCTCAGGTAGAAACAAACAAGCTAAGTCTCAATGCAAAGCCACAAATGGTGATTCAGCTAAGTAAGTAGATTTGTTTGCTGGGCGAAGCTGAGAATGTTAGCATCTTCCAGGAGATGATCACTGATGAAATCTGAAGAGCCTATAATCCTAGAGGCTCCTATAGAACCTCTTGATTGTTCTGAAGTTTCTATCTACTTTTTCTGGGGTCACCGTGCATGGTGGTGCAGGTACACACTGAGGCCGTCTTGGCCCTTTTCTCATACTTGTAGCTGTTACCTGTTCCTGCCCTTTCTCTGACAACTTTGGTCCCTAGCTCAGTTTTCCTGTCTACTCATTGCTCTGCCTGCGTTTTTAGGTTTATCAGCTTCTACGCTAATGACCTTTCAAACACCCTGCCTCATACCTATTATCCTCAAGTCCAGTCCTCCCTAACGTCACTTACCCTTGGTTATGGACCTCACCGACATAGCCAAGTCCAAGACGGTGAGTTAATCTCTCATCCTTCTACTTTTCTCAGTCTGTCACCCCAAGCTTGCTCCTGCTTCTCAGCATGGCCTCCAGCTGATGGGTCTCTTCCATTCTCATGGCCCACCTGCCCCTTCCAGCCCCACAGCTATGCCACCCAGCTTGGACCTGGGGGCTGGTCACTGCACTGATGCTTGCGTGGGTGCCCTTGCTTCATCTGATTTCTACTGCTGCATTTTCCCTGCCAATCCCAGCCTGGCAGATGGCATTAACTGCTCTATCTGCTCCAAATGTTGCAAAACAAGGCTGATTGATCTCGCTGCTAAAATGCGTCTTTGACTTTCCTTCTGTCACCTCAGTTGCACAATGACCCTTGGATGCTTTGTTAATGGCCGCCCTTTGCGTTCTTTACATCTAGTCTTATCAACCCTCTTTATTTCTTTTCACGGCAATGCATTCTTAGCCCTACCTATAAAACTAAAGTTTATGCAGTTTTGCTAATTTCTTTTAAAGAATTGAGAGCATGTAAGATAGATGGATTTTCACGCCCAGAAAAACAACAGTAAAAGAAACTGTTGACGTATTTGATGCCATATTACATGGTTGTTACAGTACCAAACACAAACCTGCTTGAAACGTGAATGACAAAGCAGGAAAAAGAAAATGTGTGCTTCTTCTACTGTTCCTTCTTTGCCTCGGATCTGTCCTTTTTATCTATTCTACTCTCTTTCCCTTCTCTAATGGTACTTGAGGCTTCTTGAGGAAAACTACTTTCCCCTGGTTGCTCTGGGATATTGATCCATTGATTTTTTCCTATTCTTTATTGTGTCTTCAATGATTTCTTTTGCATTGACTCCTTCCTCTTGGTCAACACACATAATGAAATCTTGGCACCTTGAAAAAAATCAACCCCTCTCCTCCGAAATCCCATATGGACCCATCTACCTATTTCCCGACTTCTCAAACAGTTCTCTGTTCTCTCAGGCTCTTTACTACTGAGCTTCTCTTCCATGGTTGGTGCCTCTGCCTCTGGGTCACCAGCTTGCCCTGCTGATCCTGTTCTCTCTCATTAAGTGGCTCTCAGAAATACAAACGGCCTCCCAACTGCCCCTTCACAGACAGCTTCCTGATGAGCTCTAAGTCATGGACCCAGCAAATATCATGCTTAGAAAACTGTTCTGAATGCTCTCTTGGCGTCTTTTCTCTCTGATTGCTCCCTCTAGGCAACACGGCCCAGTCTCCGGGTTTTGCCTCTTCTCGGAAAACTTTCAAACTTCCATCTTCTGCCCTCTGACCTCTAGGTCTGCATTTTCGCTATTCGCTGGACATACCTAGCTAGGTGGTATAATGGTGGCATGTCTGACTCGGTATGGTTCTGGGAGAACATTTCCTTCCTTCCCATGGGTCCTTTGTTCTCTATTGGTCATAGTAGTCCAGTTGAACAAAGAAACAAATAAAGTACAGACACACACAGTTGTATTGATTTAACAAATGAACTTTACCCATAAAAGGGCAGCTTGGATTGGTGCCCAGGAATCAGGTGGTATCTACTTCAGGTCCTGCAATCTCAAGTATTCTTTTTCGTTTGTTGGTAAGATTGAGATTGGTATTAATTAATGTGACATTTCTGAAACTCTAAACCTACAGTGTTAGTTTTCTGGAATAGGTTTAGGAGTAAGTACAGAAACTGGTTCTGTAATGACTACTTTTGTGTTGTTACAGCTACTTTTTAAGATGTTTGCAGAGTTTTGGGGTATCTAGGTGGCTCAGTGGTTAAGTGTCTGACTCTTGATTTTGGTTCAGGTCATAATCTCAGGGTCATGAGTTCAAGCCTTGCACTGGGCTACATGCTAGGCATGGAGCCTACTTAAAAAAAAAAAAAAAGATGTTTGGAGAGCTTAAAAGAAGCAGCTCTATTGGATTAGTAACTGCTTCTTATTTTATTTTTAAAAAGATTTTACTTATTTGCATGAGCAGTGGGGAGGGGCAGAGGCAGGAGGAGAGGCAGACTCCCCAGTGAGCAGGGGGCCTGATGCAGGACTTGATCCCAGGACCCTTGGATCATGACTTGAGCTGAAGGCAGATGCCCCAGTAACTGCTTTTTAAATTGGTTAAGTAAAATTTAGCTTGTAATCAATACATAAATGTTTAGCAAAGATCCACTTTAGAAGTTTCAATTATTGGATATATAAGATTAATAAACTGGGAATAAACTTATCTGTGGCCATAAGCCCTCTGGATATTAAAAGGCAAATGACACGTTAGAGGTATGTCTCTTTTTGTCTTAAAAGTAGTTTAGAGTCATGGCTTTACCATGACTGGGAGAGTCCAGGCGCTTAGAACTACAAGCTTTAAAGAGGTGGTCCGAGATGTGAGCATGTTTAAGAAGCACTGTTTAGATTCTTTCTTTAATCAGCATGGTAGACAGAGGACAGTTAAGCAGTTACTAGTCACTTAAATTACTAGTCAAATCGCCATCTTGCTAGACATAGATGGGCCTTCTATATTCTCCATCTGAAATGTATCAGTTTTCCAAGAGGCCGTAACCTAAGAGCAGGGAATGGGGAGATTTCTTATTATGAAAAGATTTAGTCTGTGTGTGTGTTTTACTTCTATAGTCTAGTGTTTGTCACATCAAGTTGTAGAAACTATAATGACAGCATAAATCCTTGATTTTAAGTGAGTACCTGGCACACACATATTATTTCATTACTAATGGCTTTTCTTCCTCTCTGCCTTTCCTCCTCTGGCTTAGTTTCCATGTGGAGAAATGTTAACCTAATAGCCAGTGTGCATTTATTTAGAAAGGCATTTGGGAACAGGGTCTCTTGCTGGCTAATCCAGAGCTTATGGGCTAACGGCTACAGGAGAGAGAAAAAAAACGCTGCTTTGTAATTTCTGGCCTTTCCTATGATGTATAACTGAAAGGCTCCTTGTGCTTTCTATCACCACACAGCATTCCCCATCTGTTATTGGGGCAGTCATTTTAAATACGGAAATGTGGGGTTTTGCAGCTTCGAGTGGCATGCATTGGTTTCAGCCTTAGTGAAAATACGTTTATAGTGTCTGGAGTAAAAGAAACAAAATGAATAGTAGCTGTCATCATTATTATTATTACTCTTACTATTATCATCATTATTATATTTGGAACTATTATTATTTAGTTCCACACCAAAAGGGATTAACATGTACCAATAGAATAATTCTGTGAGATCCCAGTTATTAAGACATGTCCAGAGAGCCTACTACTGAGTCAAATTCTTCTACCTGCATACAATCTCCTATTGTGAGTTTCATATCAGACCTCATTTGTCTTTATCCCACATCCTCCCTTTCCCCCCACTTCAGATCCACTCAATCAAGTATATGGTACAAAAGGGATAATTTCTCATCTTTTGGTTACATGACTAAAAATAAACAAACTGGGCAGGGAAAAGAATCTGGCCATGAAATAAGAAAGACTGCATCTTATTTAAAGCTCTATTTGAGATGTTAAGAATAATAAAAATCAAGTCTCCTTTTCTCTCCTTGTGTATCAAAAGCTTTTATGGAAGGGACTAAGGGGGAAATGTGGTCTGTTTTCCTGGTTTCACACTTGCCTTTTTTGATGACAAATGTTTTTTCTTATATATTTTTAATGTCTACATGATATATCTTGTGTATTAAAATAAATAGGCAAATTCCAAAAATCTAAAGCAGAATACAAATGGTGAGTGGTGTGGCATTTCACAATAAAGGGGTTCAAAATTATAAATCCCTGGGATAGTCTCCCCTCCTTCCTCGAAAGAGCTGTCTCTTTAAAAGAAAAACAGCTATACTTTTCTTTCCCCATTTAGAAGGCAATAGATATCAAACAACCTAGTGTTCACACTTCTATTAAGGCTTGATTTTACTCTGAGGAGAAGTCAGAATCCTACAAAAACAAAAAGGACTTGCTTATATTTTATGAAGCTCAACCATATTAACATTTTAATAAACTGATTTAAGCCATCTGGTGTTTAGAAAATGGGTCTGGTTCTCCAAAGAAAATAAACAAGATATAAATAACTCTTGAGTTCATATTTTTTTTTTTAAAGGAAAAGAAGACTCTCGATCATATACCCTGCCTCAACATTCACTCATTTCAGCACCAACTCTGTTGAGTGCCGACTGCGGTTCAGGAAGCGTTCTAGGTTGTCATGTTAAAGAAACAGTCTGCTCCGAGGCACCTCCAAAGGGCAATAAGTAAACAGAAGATGCGTGCAGATACCAGCAGAATGACAGGGAGCCGTGTGAAGGAACGGAAGAACAAATGTGATTGTGTGGCTGCTCCCAAGTAAAATGTGAGGGGCCCCTCCCTCTGGATAAAGCCCACACATGGGGTGCAAGGCCCCCAGGTCTCCAGCTCTTGCTTCTCTCTGCAGTTACAGTAAGCCTCTCTTCACCAGAGCCCTCGTCCTCCCCTGGTTAGCGCTCCTGGGAGCCTCCCCTTGAACAGCGCCCTTTCTCCCCAACCTCCCACCCCATGTGTTCTGCGGTCCTTGTACTTACTTTGACTCATTACAATAGTGTCCTGCGCCTTTGCCTGGAGGGCTGAGTCTGCCTACCACCACCATAGTTCTAATGTCCAGGTGAGTCTGGCACGAAGGATAGCTATTTGTCCAGTGAATGAATGGATGGATGAATGAATGAATGAATGAATGAGGGAGGGAAGATATGTCTGTCAGTGACGCTGTGCTGGGGTTGGGGAGACAGGAGGTTGGCTGAGTCAGGGGGATGTTGGCTGAGCACAGACATCTAAAGTGGCCACAGTGAGGATTTTCCTAAAACAGAGCTTGTCTTTCCGATGGAGGCTAAGCTTCTGGAGAAAGACTAACAGACAATGGAAAGAGATGGGTTCTGGCTTCAAATGGCCCTGGGTTGAAATATGAAGTGAATACAAACATATGCCTACTTTGTCAAAGATGAGCTATAAGGGATCCCTGGGTGGCGCAGCGGTTTGGCGCTTGCCTTTGGCCCGGGGCACGATCCTGGAGACCCAGGATCGAATCCCACGTCGGGCTCCCGGTGCATGGAGCCTGCTTCTCCCTCTGCCTGTGTCTCTGCCTCTCTCTCTCTCTCTGATGACTATCATAAATAAATAAAAATTAAAAAAAAAAAAAAAAAAAAAAAAAAAAAAAAAAAAAAAAGATGAGCTATAAAAAGTCCACAGTATGATACCTGACACAGAGTGGGGCCCTCAATACAGCAAAACCTCATCTTATTTAAAATACAATACAAAATACAACACTATGGAGTCTCTGCCCATATGAAACCCAGCATCCTGTAGGAGAGATGGACCCACTTGGAGGCTGAGAGACAGTAAGTAGCTCCCTAAGGATCACTGGGCTGGTAAGTGGGAGCAGCTGAGATCTCAGAAGGCTTGTCTGGTTTCAATGTCTATGCTCCAAGGGAAGGTGATGACTAGAGGCAAACTTAACAGTCATCGTCAAGGGGGACAGATGCATCATGGTGGTGGATGTG
The DNA here is from genome assembly GCF_003254725.2 of Canis lupus dingo. NCBI lineage: Eukaryota > Metazoa > Chordata > Mammalia > Carnivora > Canidae > Canis > Canis lupus. The sequence goes on from NC_064277.1 coordinate 5,394,793, forward strand.
ATCAGAGGGAAAGGAAGGGCCAGCCAAGGGGACTGGCAGGGGTGGGAGGTGGGAGTCAGGAGTGAGGATGCCAACAATGCAGAGGACCTCTAGAATGGCTCTTCAGAGGGGTCAGGCACTGCTAGGATGCCTACTTGGACAATATTTGTGGCCATTAGGAACCTGGTTACTTCTGGAAGAGCTGGCTTATCATTGGGATGACAGGGGTTGCGGTGTGAAAGGAAGATGAGGAGATGGAACTCGACAGTGTAGCACAAGGGAAGCAAGGAGGGCAGGAGCTTGACATGGAAGCAAAGAAGCCTATGTGTACTAAGTGGGAAACGCGAATGTGCTTTACAGAGGGAGTGTTGGAGCCAACAGAGGGAGAAAGGAGGCTTTAGGAGGGCGGGCAACTGAAAATTAGTGGGATTTCAGAGGCAGGAACTGTGGTAACTGACTGAACTAACTTGGGTAAAAATAATGGGTGCTTCTTTATGAGCTAAATGGAGGGAACTGAAGTTTCTGGCCTGGTAAGTTTGATTAGAAGAAAGATGCCTACTTATTCGATAAATGGTACTAGGACAAGGGAATATCATTTTGGATAAAGTTAAGCTGAACCCATACCTCCATTATTACACTAAAGTAAGTTTTAGATGCATCAAAAATTAGACATGAAAAAGTAAGTATGAAAGCACCAGAGGAAAATACAAGAGAATTCTGGAGTCTCGGATTGGGATTTTGGCATGATGCAAAATTTATAGGCAACAATGTAAAAAGTAACTACACACAAATTAAAATCCTCTGTATTAAAAAATGTAGTAATGAAGGCCAAAAAGTAAATGAAAAATGGGGAAAACAGATTTGTGATAATTATGACAGGAAACAATAAAACAGTGAATAAATTAACAAAGAAAAACAGAGCTGGGTAACATACATAAACTATCCTTAATTTGACCCATACAACCTTTTACAAGTTGGACTGGTAGAGAAGAAAATGTTTGATATTCTTGGGGCTCTAGAGTGAGGTGAAGACAGGGTTGGTAGGATGGTAGCTTGCTGGGCAGCATGGGAATGCTGGGCTGTGTTTTCAATGCCCACACCTTTGACTCAGCTCTTCCTCCTCTAGGCCTTTATTCGACATGAAGACAGGTACTGGGATGTTTGTGGGTGCATTGCTCATGATGACAAACAGCTGAGGTCACTAAATGTCCAACACCAGTTAGTTAAATTACCACACTGTGGAATACCATCTAGCCATTAAAGAGGGGGAAAGGGTTGTATGTTCTGGTATGGGAGAATTTACGTGGGGAAAAAAGAGACTGTAAAAGAGTATTTTTAGTATAGTATTATCTGTTTTAAACAGAAGAGTTCACACATATGCATACACATATACTACCTCTAAATGTACAGGAAATTTCTAGAAGGCTACATAAGAATCTTAACGTGGGAAGTGAGATTTAGAGTCAGGAGAAAAGAGTGAAAGCAACTTTCTTCTGCCTTTTATCTTGAAAATGTAGTATTTTGATCAAAAAATTGTAAGTAAAGAGATGTAAATGTCTGAAAGACCAAGTTACCCAACTTGCAAATCACAGGTTGTATTCTATTCCCCTTTACTCTAACATTTGACAACGATCATCATATCAGGTAGATTCTTAGGAGCTGGGGCTCTGAGTCTGTGTGAATCCTGGGTCCCTTACTTATTAATGACAACGGGTATATAATTAACTGCTCTAAACTTCAGTTTCTTCATCTCATAGTCCTGGCTGAAAGATTAAATGAGACAGTGCATGTAAATCATTTAGCATACGACGTCAGTGCTCAATAAATGTGATCTATTATCATTATTAATAAAACTCTTTCATCTTACAGTTTGTCATTTCCTTTTACAAATAATTCTTACTTGATGCTTGCTTTTCAGATGATAAAACATTATTATCCTATCTTAATTTCACAACAGCCCCCATTTTTACTGAGTTTCAGAGAAATTAAGTCGTTAGCCTAACATCACAATTGAGGGTTTAACAGCAGATCTGATTTGAAAAGTTTTCTCCCCCTTGATCACAGCTGTCTGCCGACCAACAAGCCCACAGCCTCTATATTTTGACACGAATTAATGATGATTGTAAAATCCTAGGCATTAGGGACCATGAAGCTCTACATTACTTCATATGGTACTTTGGACAGAGGAAACAAAAGCACTATTTACAACTCAATTCTGCTGATAGGTGCAACTTTCCTTAAAAAGAGTTAAATGAATCTGTCTACATGGTTAGCAATGCTGGCACAAAGAGTTCAGAAAATATAGAAAAGAAAAAAAAAACCCTCACAAAGATGGTTAAATCACCTGTCTGAAAAATCAATACATGCTTCATTTACCCTATGAATCTGACCACTGTTGTCCCAAATCTAGGCATTTTTATTAGAGTACTACTATGTTCAATGATTCTTTATATAACAGAGGTTGATCTGACTCAAGGAATTTTTTTCCTGAAGTAGAAAAGTAGGCTGATATTGGCATCTTCATTTAGTAGACAAGACGAAGAGATTTTATGCAATTTTCCCAAGGTCCTTTAGTGATTTAAGGGCAGAAACAGATCTGAGTTCAGTTGCTTGCTTTCTAATTTGCCTCAAATACCACACACTGAGATCACACTCTTCTCTGCTTTAATTTTTTCATAGGATTTTCCTGGAATCAGTTCTGAGTTTATTTTGGTATAATAAAGTATTACACTGAGCACACAGAATAGACAGTACTGGAGTCTCAGTAAATTCCTTAATAGACTCAAAATAATTGATTTCCTTGAGTTTTTTTTTTTTTTAAACAGTTCAGCTCAAACTGAGAATGCACATTTTTAAAAATAGCTTTGACTTCTAAATGCTCTCCTTATGTATAAATGTATTTTAGCACAATGCAACTTTGCTTAGGAAAAATCTACTTACAAGAAAATTCATTTGGTATTTTGTAGTAGTATCATCTCTGTTCTGAGCTATCTTAATGAAGAATCAACGAAATATGATGGCTCTAATAGGCTGTGCATTGAAAATTAATTTGATGTTATTCATTTAATTGAAATCACCACACCCCCTCAACACACACACGCATGCATGCACAGTATGACTGACCACCTCTGATGTGACTGAAGACTCTAATCCAGAAAACATCATTTATTTTTAAATTTTTTTCAAAGATTTGTTTATTTATTTTAGAGCTGAGTGTGGAGTCCGATGTGGGGCTTGATTCCACGACCCTGAGATTATGACTCAAGGCCAAACATTGGATGCTCAACCAACTGAGCCACCCAGCACCCCAGAAAACATCACTTAAATCAGTCATCTTCCTCTGACATCTTGGTAAGCATTTTTGTGTTAGACATTTTCTTGGAACATAATGCAGTTAGAAATCTCTGTGCCATATCTCAGCTGCCCAAAATTGAGTACTTGGAGGGAATGACGTAGACAGTGTGAGTTAAAATTCCTATGTTTTAATGGTGAGGTGGAAGGACAGCTATTGATTGATTTTTTTCTAAAGATTTTATTTATTTATTCATGAGAGACATCAAAAGAGAGGCAGAGACACAGGCAAAGGGAGAAGCAGACTCCATGCAGGGAGCCCGATGTGGGACTCGATCCCGGGACTCCAGGATCAAATCCTGGGCTGAAGGCAGGCGCTAAACCGCTGAGCCACCCAGGCGTCCCTGATTGATTGATTGATTTTTAAAAAAGATTTTATTTATTTATTCAGAAGAAACACAGAGAGAAAGACAGGGACATAAGCAGAGGGAAAAGAAGGCTTGCTGCAGAGAGCCAGATGCAGGACTTGATGCCAGGTCCCTGGGATCATGACCTGTGCTGAAGGTAGACACTCAATCACTGAGCCACCCAGGTGCCCTGGACAGCTATTGATTTAAGTGACCTCAAAATTCCAATATTTTCCCCAGTAAATGCTGCTAAGAATTCATTGGTATGTTCCATTCCAAATGAAAGAAAGATTAAAAACTATCTGGGTTGCAGGGTGCCTGGTTGGCTCAGTTGGTTGGGTGTCTATCTTCAGCTCAAGTCATGATCCCAGGATCCTGGGATCCAGCCCTGAGTTGGGCTTCCTGCTCCGTGGGGAGTCTATTTCTCCCCCTGCTCTTGCTCTCTCTTTCTGATAGGTAGATAGATAGATAGATAGATAGATAATAATAAATAAATAAATAAATAAATAAATAAATAAATAAATAAAATCTAGGTCGCAATTCCCATTGTGGGATGTTCCTAGTTTAGAGTCCCAACAGTCAAAATCAAAGGTACTTAATCATGGTATATTCTAAGATCTTAAGTGGAAAAATAGATCAGACCTATGGATTGGTCAGTCTAGGTTCTCAAGTTAGTCTTCCATAGTATAAATACATTAGGTTAGAACAACTGAATTTATGTAACGGATCAGGGAACTTCAAACTCAAAGTGTCATTCCCCAAACTTCCATAACCAGAGTTACTAGCATTTAGTTATGGAGAAGAAATGTGAGTTACTGATTATGAGAGGTAAGCGTTCACTGTACTGAGGATTACAAGAGAACCTGTAGGAACTAATTATGAATATAAAATATCCCAACTCTTCTCTCGAAAAGTGAGAATTTTGGATGCAGTCATACACATTTCTTAACATCAAATAATAGAAAAGCTCCTAACAGTCTCACAACTACTTATCAGAATTAAAGCTAGTGTTTGGAATCATGAAATGGTATGATCCGAGTAGGCATGAGAGAGCTCCTTGGAGAATGTGGTCTTGGATAATTTTCATACTTAAATCTTGCAAACTGATTTCCGAACCTGAGCCCACGGCTTCAAGAAACCCAGATATCTTATGCAAAACTCTGTCTGTATAAATAGGTGAACATTATTTCTGGGGAAAGGGTGAAGAGCTTTTGTGAGACGTAAGGCACCGTCTTTAAAATCTACCTCAAAGCCAGATCTCTGGGGAAATGGCAGATGAGGAGGACCCCATGCTCGCCTCCTCCCCGGGAAACAACCAGGTAAGACTCACAGCTGCATAAATAAGCCAGAAAACAAACTGAAGACGGCAAAACAAACTGCGCAGCTAAATGTAGACAAGAGGCTGCAAGGAAGGGACTCAGTGGGGAGCCGACGCACCTGCGGGGCTCTCTGTGGGAGGGAGGGACCTGCAGGTGCTAAGAGGGGAGAGAAACAGACCCCTAGGCCGGGAAGGCAGATCCCTGCAACATTTGGCTTTGACAACCAGAGGGGCTGAATATCAGGAGTTCTTACAGTCAGTGGGACTTAAAACCTTGAATTTTAAAAATCAGCTGGTTCAGCTCTGGAGAGCAGGGAGGGGAAATGAGTTCTTGCCCTTAAAGAGCCAGCACAACAAACAGCCCAAGGAGATACATCATGAAAACAGCAGTTTGAAAACCGGGCTGAGGTCTGTAGAAGGGAGAGCTGTTTACTCATCGCAGAGCTAGCTGTTCTGGAGGGACAGAGATTCTTGGGCGATTCCTCCAGAAACAAAAGAGCTAGCAGGTGGCATTTCTCTCCTCTGCTTCCCAGCAAAATACACAGGCACCTGCAGGAACCAGCAACTGAACTTGAGAATGTTCCCCCTCCCCCTACCACTGTACTCCAGTGGATCTGTCCCCTCTCGCCAGGCCTGCCACAGTCCCTGTGCTGCAGGCCTGCACCCCCGGGCCTGTGAGCAAACCTAGCAAACACTGTTCATCCAGCCCCTCTGCATGTTGCAGATCTTGCCCCTCCATTATGCTCTTGGCAACAGCCCATCCAGAGCGGTGCTACAAGCCTAGCAGTGTGTAAGCACCTCCAAAAGGGGTCATCACCACTCCAAAGACACTCCTGCCCCAGAGAGAGGGAACCGTAACCCCACATACTACTCAGACTGGCGCCCCAGCAGTGCACTGTCCTAACTAAGTATGACTACAGGCCTACTCACCAGTAAAAGCTTCTCAGGGGACCACACAGGGAAAGCACCTGGCAGTCTGGTGCTCTAGTCTTCCACAAACAGCTGGCCTGACTCAACTCAAGCCCAAGGAAGCCCCAGACTGGTCCACTAACACCACAGGGACCGAACACTGCCCACAATAAGTAAAGAGAGCCACTGCAGATGACTGGACTAGAGGAAAAAGCAGCATAGCCACAACAGCAGGATGTACCCAGAACACGCAGGAGACACCTCTGAAATACCAGGTTCTTGTGAAGAGGGGACACTGCACTGCAGGGCACTACAGACCTCTTCTTCATAAGGCCACTATTTTCAAGAGTAAGAGATGTGGCTGACTTTCCAAACACAGAGAAACAGAGACAGACAAAATTAGGAGACAGAGGAATATGTTCCAAATGAAAGAATAGAACAGAATCACAGCAAGAGACCTAAGCAAAATAGAGATAAGAAATACATATGAATTTAAAGTAACGGTCATAAAGATACTCACTGGACTTGAGTAAAGAGTGGAGGACATCAGTGAGACCCTTAACAAAGAGATAAAAAAAGAACCAATCAGACATGAAGAACACAATAAATTAAATTAAAAATATGCTAGATGGAATAAACAGTAGATTAGAGGAAGCAGATGTCTCAATGACTTGGAGGACAGAGTAATAGAAAGTAATCAACTGAGGAGGTGAGAGAAAAAATTATGCAAAATAAGAATAATTTAGGGAACTCAGCGACATCAAGTATCATAATATATGTATAAGAGGGATCCTAGAAGAAGAGAGAGAAAAGGGGGCAGAAAATTTCTTTGAAGAAAATAATAGCTGAAAACTTTCTGAATCTAGAGAAGCAACAGAAATCCATATCCAAGAGGCACAGATTATCTCCTAACAAAATCAAGCCAAGTAGATCAACACCAAGACACAGAATAATTAAAATGTCAAAAAGTAGTGACACTTTTCAAAGCAGTGAGAGAAAATAGTTTCATATAAGGAAAACTCCACAAGGCTATCAGCTGATTATTCAACAGAACTTTGCAGGCCAGAAGAAAGTGGCAGGATCAGGCAAACTGACTTTAAAACAAAGACTGTAACAAGAGACAAAGACACTGTATGATAGTAATGGGGATGATACAATAAGAAGTTATAACAATTATAAATATTTATGCACTCAACATGGGAGCACCCAATATACAGCACTATATACAGATATTAGTAACAACCATAAAACTAGTATTAATAATAATACAATAATAGTAGGGAACTTCAAACCCACTTACTTCAGTGAACAGATCATCCAAACAGAAAATCAACAAGGAAATAGTGGCTTTGAATGACACACTGGACCAGATGAATTTAACAGATAAATTCAGAACATTCCATTCTAAAACAGCAGAATATATATTCTTTTAAGGTATACATGAAATGTTCTCTAGACTAGATCACATATTGGGCCACAAAACTATTCTTGACAAATTCAAAAAGACCAAAGTCATACCATACATCCTTTTTGACAACAACACTATGAAACTAGAAATCAACCACAAGAAAAAAATCTGGAAAGACCACAAATATATGTAGGTTAATAATATGCTACTAAAAAATGAATGGACTAACCAAGAAATCAGAGAGGAAATAAAAAAAATACATGCAGACAAATATAAATGAAAACACAATGGCCCAAAGTCTTGGGGAAGAAGCAAAAGTTGTCCTGAGAGGGAATTTTATAGCAATACAGATCTACCTCAAGAAGCAAGAAAAATCTCAAATAAACAACCTAACCCTACACCTAAAGGAGCTTGAAAGAGAGGGACACCTGGGTGGCTTAGGGATTGAGCGTCTGCCTTTGGCTCAGGGCCTGATTCTGGATTCCTGAAAAGGAGTCCCGAATTGGGTCCCTTGCATGGAGACTGCTTTTCCTCCCCCTGCCTGTGTCTCTCTCTTTCTGCATCTTTCATGAATAAATAAAATCTTAAGAACCCCCCCCCAAACCCTCAAAAACCCCAAACCAGTAGAAGGAAGGAAATAATAAAGATCAGAGGTAAATTAAATAGAAAACTAAAAAAACCAATAGAACAGTTCAATAAAACCAGGAGCTGGTTCTTTAGAAAAAAAAAAACAAAACAAAACACAAAATTGATAAATGTTTAGCCAGATTCATCACAAAAGAAACAGAAAAACAATCCCCCCCCCAAAAGAGGACTCAAAGTCAGAAATAAAAGAGTAGAAATAAGTGGTATCAGAGAAATAGAAAAGATTGTAAGAGAATATTATGAAAAATTGTATGCCAACAAATTAGATAACCTAGAAGAAAGGGATAAATTCCTAGAAACATAACATCCCAAAACTGAAGCAGGAAGAAATATAAAATTTGAATAGGTTACCAGCAACAAAACTGAATCAATAATCAAAAAACTCACAACAACAACAACAAAATCCCAAGGAGGAGATGGCTTCACAGGTGAATTCTACCAAACATTTAAAGAAGAGTTAATACGTATTCTTCTCGGGCAGCCCAGGTGGCTCAGCGGTTTAGCGCCGCCTTCAGCCCAGGGCCTGATCCTAGAGTCCCAGGATCGAGTCCCACATCAGGCTTCCTGCATGGAGCCTGCTTCTCCCTCTGCCTGTGTCTCTGTCTCTCTCTCTCTCTCTCTCATGAATAAATAAAAAAAAAAAAAAAAAAAAAAAACTATTCTTCTCAAGCTATTCCAAAATATAGGAGGAATTAAAACTTCCAAATTCAATCTATGAGGCCAGCATTACCTTGATACCAAAACCAGATAAAGACTCCACTATAAAAAGAGAACTATAGACCAATGTGTCTGATGAATATAAATGCAAAAATTCTCAACAAAATATTAGCACACTGAAGCAATAATACATTAAAAAAATCATTCACCACAGTCATGTGGGACTTATTCTTGGGATGCAAGGGTGGTTTAGTATTTGTGAAACAATTAACATGACACATCACATTAACAAGGGAAGAATAAAAACCATATGTTCATTTCAGGAGATCTAAGAAAAAGCATTTGACAAAGTACAACATCCATTTATGATACAAATCCTCAACAATGTAGGTTTAAAGGGAACATACTTCAAGATAGCAAAGGCCACATATGAAAAACTCATAGCTAACATCATACTCAACAGTTGAAAAACTGAGAGCTTTTTCCTTTTCCCTACGGTCAAGAAGAAGACAAGAATGTCCACTCTTAACAGTTTTATTCAATATAGACTAGCAGTCCTAGCCACAGCAATCAGACAAGAAAAAGAAATAAAAGGCATCCAAATTGGTAAGGAAGCATAACACAAATGGAAAGATATTCTATGCTAATGGATTGGAAGAACAAATATTGTTAAAATGTCCATAACTACCCAAAGCAATTTACAGATTTAATGCAATCCCTATCAAAATAGTAAGAACATTTTCACAGAACCGAAACAAATAATCCTAACATTTTGTATGGAACCAGAAAAGACCCCGATTAGCCAAAGCAATCTGCTTTTGTTTTTAAAGATTTTATTTATTAATTCATGAGACACACACACACACGAACAGAGAGAGAGAGAGAGAGAGAGAGAGAGAGAGGCAGAGACACAGGCAGAGGGAGAAGCAGGCTCCACGCAGGGAGCCTGACGTGGGACTCGATCCTGAGACTCCAGGATCACGCCCTGGGCCGAAGACAGGTGCTAAGCCGCTGAGCCACCCAGGGATCCCCCTAGCCAAAGCAATCTTGAAAAAGAAAAGCAAAGCTGGAGGTATCACAATTCCAGATTTCAAGTTGTACTAGAAAGCTGTTATAATCAAAACAGTATTGTATTGGCACAAAAACAGACACACCCATCAATGGAACAGAACAGAAAGCCCAGAAATAAACCCATGATTATATGATCAATTAATCTTTGACAAAGGGGGCAAGAATATGAAAATGGAAAAAAGACAATCTTTTCATCAGGGGTGTTGGGAAAACTGGTCAGCTACAAGAAAAGAATGGAACTGGACCATTTTCTTACACCACACACAAAAATAAACTCAAAATGGATTAAGGATCTAAATTTATCAGGTGAGACCTAAAACCATAAAAATCCTTGAAGAGAGGACAGGCCTAGTGATTTTTCTGACATCAGCCATAGCAACATCTTTCTAGATATGTCTCCTGAGGCCAGGGAAACAAAAGCAAAAATAAACTACTGGGCTATATCAAATCAAAATCTTTTGCATATAAGAGGAAACAATGAAACCAGAAGGGAAATTAATGAATGGGAGAAGATGTTTACAAATGACATCTCTGATAAGGCTTTAGTATTCAAAATATATAAAGAACTTATATGACTCAGCATCCCAGAAAACAATAATCCTATTTAAAATTCACAGAAGAGGGATGCCTGGGTTGTTCAGTGGTTGGGCACCTGCATTCGGCTCAGGTCATGATCCCGGGATCTGGGATCGAGTCCTGCATCAGGCTCCCTACCAGGAGTCTGCTTCTTCCTCTGCCTATGTCTCTGTCTCTCTCTCTCCGTTTGTGTCTCTCATGAATAAAAAAATCTTAAAAAAAAAATATATATAAAAAAATGGACAGAAGATGTGAGCAGACACTTTTCCAAAGAAGACATACAGATGGCCAATAGGCACATGAGAGGATGCTCAATATCATTCATCAGGGAAATGCAATCAAAACTACAATATCACCTCCCACCTGTTAGACTGGCTAAAATAAAAAAGACAGGAAACAACAAATGTTGGTGAGGAGGTTGAGAAAAAGGAAACCTCATGCACTGTTGGTGGGAATGCAAACTAGTGCAGCTACTGTGAAAAGCAGTATGGAGGTTTCATAAAACATGGAAAATAGAACTACTCTATGATCTAGTGATTGCACTAATGGGTATTTACCCAAAGATTACAAAAATGCCAATTCAAAAAAAAGGATATATGCATCCCCATGTTTAAAGCAGCATTATTTGCAATAGCCAACTTACGGAAGCATCCCAGTGTCCATTGGTAGATGAATGGATAAAGAAGATGTGGCATATATATATATATGCAAGGAAATATTGTTCAGCCATAAAAGGAATGAAATCTTTTGCCATTTGCAACAGAGTATAACGCTAAGTAAAATAAGTCAGTCAGAAAAAGACAAATCCCGTACGATTTCTACTCTTACCTGGAAAAAGAAACCAAACAAAGGAAAAAAAAATAAGACAAACCAAAAAACCAGACTCTTAGAGAGGACAAACTCATGCTTAGCAGAGGGGAAAGGGGTGGGGAATAGGTGAAATAGGTGAAAGGGAAGAAAGAGTACACTCATTATGATAGGTACTGAGTAATGTATAGAATTATTGAATCACTATATTGTACACTTAAAACCAATTAATTAAAATTAATTAATAAGAATTAATTTATTCATGAGAGACACAGAGAGAGAGGCAGAGACATAGGCAGAGGGAGAGACGCAGGCTCCCCACGAGGAGCCCAATGCCGGACTCGATCCCAGGACTCCGGGATCATGCCCTGAGCTGAAGGCAGACGCTCAACCACTGAGCCACCCAGGCATCCCTAACACTAATTTAATACAATATGTTAATTATATTGGAATTAAAAAATATAATAATTATAAGAAATTGCCTCAATACCTTAAAAACCACTGATTTTAATTTTAGGAACTTGTCTTAAGAAAAATGTCAGGGATGTACATAAAGATATTTTTGGCCATGTTGTCTGTAATAGGGGGAAAAATAAAAAGAAACCAAGTAAATTTCTACTTCTGGGGGACAGAATAAACAGATCATGGTAAGGCATAAAATGGAATCCTAGAAGCCATAAAAAAATCATGAGGTAAAGAGAACGGAATCACATGAGAACTATTCCCTATACCTTAGGTAAAAAGACGTTATAAACCCAGTGTGCAGTTATGATCCTCAGGGGGGTAGAGAGGCGAACCTGGTCTCCATTTGTGTTCATGCCAGTGGTCCATGTAGGTTGACTGATTATCACAGGCAATTCAAGGAATGATCTGAAGTCCTTCTGAGACCAGACTGACCCTAAGCCTGAGTGTAAAGAGTGGAGCCATGTGATTCTGGGAAGAATAGAGCTCTAAGACAAAACCTCAGAATGGGTTAGTAGGGGCCATCTCCATTGAAAATTGGGCTAGGGAAAGGAGTTTGTTGAACTGGGAGAATTAAGATAGATTAGTGAGAAATGTACCTGAACGTAATTTAGGTTTTTTCCTCATTAAAAATGGGCCCCTAGTGATCTGCAGAAGCAAACTCAGTGACAAGGGAATAAGAAAAATAAAGTTTGCAACCACACAGTAAATAATTCAGGCAAGGTATGTTAATGGGTCTGAAAACCACTGGTGAAAGGTTGATGGGGTACAGGTTATTTATTTACTATTTATTTATTTATTTGAGAGAGAGAGAGAGAGAGAGAGAGAGCGCGCCTGAATTGGGGGGAGGAGCAGAGGGAGAGGGAGAAGCAAGCTTCATGCTGAGCAGGGACCCCAATGTAGGGCTTGACACCAGGACTCCAGAATCATGAGGGGCACAGGTTATTTATTAATTACAAACAGAAACAGGATGCTTATAATGGAAATATCTGGTCAACTCCAATCTAAGAAATGATGAGACTTAGCATAAACAAATAATGCTACAACCGGCACTAGGGGCCTCCTCACATGATGCAAAGGGAGAACATCATAGTACCAAAGCAGTGTTCCTGTCAAAGTGATTACTTGGAGTGTAATGAGAGAGAAAGAATCTCACACATTCATATTAGGGAACATTCTAGACTAAATATGTCAGTGTCATGAAATTGATCACAAAAAGGCAGAAGAACTCTTCTCTGTTAAAGGAGACATAAGAAACATGACTACAAAATGCAATGCTTGATCCTTAAATGGATTCTGGATTAGGAAGAAAAAGACATTATAAAAGGTACTGTAGAACAATTGGAAAAATTTGAACTGCTTCATAGTATGTATTGATGTACGTATGGACTGCTCCATAGTATGTATCGATGTTCAATTTAGAAGTATGAAAATAGTATTGTGATAAATGTAGAAGAATGCTTATTCTAAAAAGATATACATTAATTTATATGGAGGTAGTTATTATGCCTGAAACCAATTTTCAAATCAGTTCAATGAAAAAAAAAAAAAAAAACAAAAGGAAAGGAAATAGATGAAGCAAACATGGCAAAAAATTATGCCAACATTGATAGAATTCAGTAAAGGGTAAAATGTTCATTCTTTTACATAAGTTGTTTAAGTACAAGTAAATAATTTCTTTAAAGAAGAAAACTATCCAGAAGAACATGCTACTTTTCATTCCAAGGAAACATGCTTGACATGCTGGTTTTAATAGCCCATAAACTATCCTAGCTTCCTACCACAGGTACTGGAGCAACGCACACTGCGTAGAGCACACATTTAGAAGAGGGAATCATAAACCTCTTCAAAGTTAAATTTGCAAACCTCCCATACATGTTATCGGTAAATATCACAGGCATTATAAAATTAAGATGAGATTTTTATCGTATAACAAAATGCTGGTGTTCCCTCCCGCAACATTAATAAACTAAGAAACCACTTCTAATCAAAATAAGAGAGCTAATGAAAGCCTGAAATTTAGAAAAGCAATGAATGAGTCTATCCTTCACTTCTTCAGAGACACAGTCTACTTCCTTGCTGAGTAGTATAGTTGCCATAGGACCCTGTGAATGACTTTTAACATGCTGTCACTTTCAAAGGCAGATGACTAACAGTGAGGGTGTGCAGGGGGAGTTGGGCAAAGAGAAGTGTTAGGACAGGAAGGAGGGTCCCAAGGGCAGAGTCTGGCCGTGTCATACAATGATTCCCTCACCAGGTGAGCAGGGTTAGAAACGTGCAGACTTTTCTGAAAGTGTTCTGAAAAAGCCCTCCTCACAGAATCCCAAAGGTGACATGCAGCAAGGGTCTATTAGAAAAAAAAGTGAATGCAAACATTAAAGAAAATTCTGAGGTCCTAATTATTACTATACTGTTGGGACAATTAGACCTCTGTGCCTCCTGCATCCCCCTCTGCTTGTGAGGGGCTTGTCACAGTCCACGTGGGAGAGTGCTTTGTGGGAGGTGGGAGGTGCACTGCTGCTCTGTCCTGTGAGCAGATCAACTCTTTTCAGTGAATGTAGAGCTAAAACCCACAACAAGCCATAACCATAATGTATCCAATGTGTGTCTAGGCATAAAAGCTTAATCTTCATTTGCAGTTTGGTAGACACCATAATAAAAAGCATGGTGTCCTATAAGAGAAAGCCTAAAATGCAAGATCCTTGAACAAGAAAGTTAAAGGGTGGATATTACAAAAGAAACTTGGAGTGACTACACTTTCTCCTCCTGTTGAGTAATAAGCTCTATTTTAGCATCTACATGTATTACATGTGATTATTTCCCCATAAAACACTTTTAAAGAATGTCTTGCTAGCCTTATTAAGAGTCCTATTTCTGAAGACTCTCAAGTTATAGGTCATTAGTCACTCCCACTAAAGAAACGTGATGGTAGGGCAGGGCTGTTTGGCTCTTTCTAAAGCATGTCATCTTTACAGAGAAAGTAGAGAAAAATGGCTAGGAAGAGACTTAACATTAGCAGGCAGATTCTGTATGTAGGGCTTCTTTCTTCCCGTTTTGGTCTTTAAAAAAAGGCAGTGGGAAACTTAAGAGAATCAGGGAGAGGGAAATAAAGTAGATTTTGCCAGCTAGCCAGAAGTACTAAAAAGGCAAATTGAAGTTGTTCTCTATATTACCTAACAATCTAAGTAACAGGCTCCTCAAAATCTGTATATATGGTGTGGTTAGGAGGTAGAGGACAAAGGTAAGGAAATAGAAAAATGGACATACAGTAGCAAGGCACTTGTAACTTAGTTACCTAAGAATAATTGAAATGAATAATTTATGTTTAATTTTAGGGGCTTAAACAAAAATATGATGTGATAGTTTATTTTTTTAATTTTTTGATCTGATAGTTTAAAAGCATGTTAAACAGGGCATGGAAATTAATAGTGTGTGTTTATATGTACATATATACGAATACATGTATGTAGTATATGTAGATGTATATACAGAAAGAGATTTATTTTAAGGAACTGGCTCATGTGATTGATTATACAGGCTTAGCAAGTAGGGGGTAGGCCACCAGACTGGAGACTCAGAGAGAAGTTAGAGTTTGAGTCCAAAGACCATCTGCCGGCAGAACTCCTCCTTGCTCAGTGAGGGGTAGAGGGTGAAGAGGTGTCAGCTTTTTGTTCCACTTAGACCTGTGAGTGACTGGATGAGGCCCACATATCATAGGCAGTAATCTGCTTTACACAAAGCTCACCAATTTAAATGCTAATCTTATAAAAAAAAAACCTTCATAGAAATATCTAGAATAATTGACCAAATATCTGGGCATCTTGGCTCAGCCAGGTTGACACATAAAGTTAACCATCATAAAACCCTATCTTTGGGATCTGAAAAGGAGTCATTCTATCACTTAGGAGTAGTAAATCAGATCCCAAGAAATACTTCTAAGGAAAGAAACAACAAACAAATTAGCTGCAAGGGCTAAAATAACAAATCTTAAGTTATGAAATAAGATAGAAATTCTCAGTGAAGTAGGAATAGAGGGAAACTTCCTCAACTTGATAAAGAAACCTAGAGCTAACATCATACTTAATAGTGAGGAAGTAGCTTTCCCACTAAGATCAGGAACAAGGCAAGGTTTTCTCCCTCACTACTCTTTTCGACACTGCACTGGAAGTCCTTGTTAATGCAATAAGGCAAGAAAAAGAAATAAAAGATCAGGAAGTAAGAAGTTATGAAGTAACACTAGATGTTGCATTTTATGTATTTGTTTTCACTCACTATCCTTGATCTTTACCAAAAACCAATGAACAAAACCCTCCCAAAACTAAGAGAAGCTATGAGATATCTATAATTTAGTAGGATCATTGTACTGATTCCATGTAATAATGGAATAACTAATGCACATGAAGTGAATTTATATTTATAAAGAGCTTCACATTTATCATTTCATTTGATTCTAAAAACTTTGTATGGCAGATAGGGCTGGTGTATTCATGATTGGTGGTGCCAGAGTTCAAATTCAGATCCTTTAACTCTAAATCATGTGCTTTTTACACCATGTGTGTGAATTTCTAGAGCATGCTCTTCTCTCCTGACATAATTAGATATTAAACTATGAATGCAATTCTTTACCAATGTGAAGTTCTGATTTGCATCTTTTCTACCTTCTAGGCCCATATCCCATGATAGGTAAACCAACAGAATCCAGGAAATCATAGAATACTCTAGAATTATGCTGTCCAATATGGTAGCCACTAGCTAAAACAGCCACATTTCAAGTGCTGAATCAACAGCAACATGCAGCTATTGGCTATTGTGTTAGAGTAAACATGCAATATTTCTATTAGCAGAGACAGTTCATAGGAAGACTTACAGATTAATCCATCATTTCATCCATTTCAGAGCAGAAAAGACTGAGACTTAGAAGTTATGTAACCTAACCAAGATCTCACAGCTCAACAGTGGAAATGTAGGTCTCTGAACCCCACGTCACTCTGAACCCCACGTCACTGCTTTTCATGCTATTGAAAAAGCTTTCCAGATGAAATCCAACAGATTCACATAAATCTTTATCAACCGATAGTTAGCAGAAAACTAATTTCTAGGCATCATTCTTTTCCCAACTTTCCTTTTCAAGCTTCTAAATTTTCTCTCTGTTCCCTTTCTCCAAGAACCTTATACATTAATGGGAGTAAGGAACACAGACAGGAAATCACTGTTAACTGAGCACATATTTAACTATCTACTTTGTGCTGAAATTAGCCAGAGTTGTTTTTTGTTGACCACAACTAAGGATCCTGACTGCTAATATATGAGGATGGGGAGGGAGAGAACATGGAGACTGTCTCCCTAACTGAAATTTGCCTCTAATTAAAAGTCAACTTCATGCTCCTAATTTGGGGATTAGAAAAGAAATGTTACTTCCTCTGGTAAACTGAGAGCTCCTTGAAGCCCTGGCTCATTGCAGATTCCTAATGAATCTTGTTGAATGATACATTATTTGATAGGGTTCTGCCTTCGGGTTAAGAGTAGAGGATGGCAGTAGTAAGAAAAAATAGTCACAGTCCTTCTAGCAACATGAGAGACTGGTCAGCATTCACCTTGACACATGCTAAAATGTACTCCCTGGTATACTGCTAGTAATGAGCATCAGCTTTATAGTTCTTAGTTTTAAAATTTCTCTTCTCTGGCAAAATGATTAATTGCTAAGAGTTGTGGGTATAATCTCTAAAATGCTCTGTTCCCTCATTTCCAAAGTGGGTATAAGACCTATTTCATGGGCTCAAAGGAGGATTAAACGCAATAAAACCATTAACTCCCACAAAAACATTAAATATTGTCATGATTGATTTTTAAGTTCTTCAGTAGAGGAGAAAGTATGACTAAATTTTCCATTCATGTGGAAAACTATTACCTTTAAAGTTGAAAATTATCCATAAGTGACCACATCAGAAAAAAGGGAAATATAAAAACACTGTTTCATTATTGCAATAGCTTCTGACTACAAAGCTCAGTCATTTTAGTAAAACTTACAGCAGCAGACTTCAAGCTTTTTAAGTCGTTTACCTCATTAGCAAAAGACGTTTATGCGTGCATTGTAATGTACATTTATATTTATTTAGACGTTATTCACATGTGCTCCTGCGCTATTAAAATTATGCACATTATAAAATATGTACCATAATACACATTAAAAAAATGAGATAAAAATTATCAGAAGTCCCGTATTTCCTTCTTGTACCTCACAGGATTGTCCTTGCATAATTGTCCCACCTCACCTCGATGATCCAGAGAATGACAGAGAGTTTTAAAGTAAAGCAATGTTAGAATTGATGTTTTAACCACTGGTTGCATTAAATCAACCTTACGTTGCAGAGGGATGTTAGAACATTATAAAAGCTCACAGTAGCAAGCCTCTCTCTCACGATAACCTCAGTTAGCCTGTGCCTGGTCATCTTCAGTGATTATAAGAGAAGGGCAGGGGTGGCAATGTCAGAAATAGTTCATTCAGGTGCCGAATGGCTGCTTTACTGATTGACATAGTAATTTTCTTTTTCTCTAATACAGAATATAAGCAGCATGAAGGCAGGGGCAGGGCCTAGATCTGTTTTGTTTATTGCTGGGTCCCACTGTCTAAAACAGTGTCTCATAAATAAGATTTGCATGATTAATGTATAAATGGTGAGTGGTTTTTTTTCTTCCTCACACCTAGTCTGGCTTTAAAATATAATAATAGTAACAGTGGCACTTTGCACACTTACTACGTGCTGAGCACCTTTATCAAAGGCACTTTTCACGTATTAACTCACTGAATCCTCACAACCACTTTATAATGTAGGTACTGTCAAAACTCTCATCTCAGCTCAGGTAAGTGGGACACACAGTGGTCAAGCGACTTGCCCAAGGGCAGGGGCTGGTGAGTGGCTGAGGGGTGATCTGCGGGGGCCACACTTGAAACGATGGCACAACACACTTGAAACAATGGCACAACACCGCCCCTCAGCAGGTGATAGGGCTGCCCTACTTCTGCTGCCTGCATGCATAGAAGACAAGGTCTAATCTCCTTCATGGTAAGGGCCTTCGCATATAGGACAGACCTCCCAAGCCTTTCACATTCATCTTTTTTCTGAGCAAACATTCTAGAGTCTTCAAATGCCTAATAGATGATGTGGATTGTCCCTTGAAACCTGTGGGTCTCCCTCGACTTTGGGAATTTGGTCAGGTCTGTCCCTGAATAGTAAAGAACCTAGCCATGGACTCTGCAAGCCCTGGGTTTGAGTCCCAGCCTTGTGAAGCCACTGTTTGACTCTCCGTAAATAACTGCAGCTCACAAAGCCTCAGTTTCCTCTCCTGAAAAAATGAGCTGATAAGAGCTCTGTTTTTGCAGGAGTGCAAACTGTCCTTTTGTCCAAATTACTCTCCGAGGAACAGGCTTGGCACAGCACATCACTCGCAGGGGAGACACACCAGTATTCACTTGGACAGTAACGCTGAACTTTATGGGAACGTATTGTACTTGGGAAATAGCTTTCTTCTCTTTTCATTGGAATGATTTAGCCCTTTAACTTAATTTTATATGGTAACACTGGGGACTCAATTCTCTCTGTCTCTTGCTACACTGTTCCTTCTTTCTCATAGGAAAAAAAGTCCTCATAAAAACAATTTATAATACATCAAAATATTGATAAACCTTAAAGCCTTAATGTCTGAAGATATCTGTGGGCATGATTTATTATAGAAGTTCCACTGTTTTAACTTGGCAATTAGGAAATATTGATAAATGCAAACACATTATTGATGTCAATTAAAAAAAAGCACAAGATTGATGAGCCTCCCAAAGTGCTTTGACACACACAGTTAGAGAGTAATGCCCATCAATACACATCTAACCACTATAAATGCCGAGGGAAATTAGGCTGCCAGGAAACAAAGGGTGCTTTCACATTAAAAGTGAGATTATATTTAAACAGATGAGCACCTAGTCCACAGGAATCTCTAACAGAACCTCAAGTAGTCCTACAGAGAAAACAGAATGCTTACTGGTGATCTGTGATAAGGGAGGCAAGGAAAGTATTCAAGAGGAGTCAAGGATTGTGATACACATTGGCTTAGCTAAAGGGTGAGCCAAGTACCTGAGTTGGTTAGACCTGATTATATAAGTGAACAGCATATACCAAGCCAGAACCTAAAGAAAAGGTAGTTTTTAGGGTAGTACCTCAGAACATATCTTAATATTCCCATGTACCCTATTGTAGAGGACCTGAAAAGAGTCTTAGACTGATTTTAAATGGATCACAGACACAGTCGAGGCTTAATTCTCTGTGCATGGAGGAGAGCAAGCACTAGAGCATGGGTTACCAAGAGAATGGAAGTACTGGGAACTCACAAAGGAAATGAGTTGAGGGGAAGGTAAGGTAACTCATTATTAAGTTTTGGTCATGATAGGTTTCAAGTGCTTATAAAATACCCAAGTATAAATATCTACTAGACTGAGGCCAACATTTACATGAAAGAGAGGACCAGATATGGAGTTTCAAGGAGTAAACGACATCAGATCTGTAAAGAATAAGGATATAAAAAAGATATACTGACTTAGTGGTCTATGCTTTTCAGACAGCAGTTGAATTTCTGTAGGAATTCAGGTAAAGTTAAGAAAAAAATCAACCAACAGTAGAAGAGTTATTGAGGCACTACGAAGGCAAAGCACATCACCCAGGTCATCTGGGAAGTTCATCTCTTCAATCCAAGCTCAGGGAGGGCCTGATAGCATTCTCATCCAGAGCTGCTGATCATCTGAATCAACCCCTCCTACCCAATGCACACTGCCAAGCCATACCTAACTCTTATATACACTCTAAAATCCATGAGGGCTTAAACTGTTTCTCAGGGAACTGAAGTTTAGATGTAGAGAAGGACTGGCCTGAAGTTCATGTGGACAAAATAAATACATAAAAATTAAAACCAATCTTAACCTTCCCTTGAATATCCCAAGAGCAACTAGGTCAACATTAGCTTTCCGATCTAAATCTGATTGTTTTATGTATAAAAGGTACACCATACTACCTCCCAGACACTGGGATTGCTAGAAGTGTTTGCAAGAATGTGGCAAAATCAGAACCCTTACACAATGCTGACCGGTAATGTACAATGGAGCACTTACTTTGGAAAACAGGCTGGCATTCCTCAGAAGGTGAAACAGAGTTACCATGTGACCCAGCAATTCCACTCCTAGGTATATACCCAAGAGAAATGAAAACATACATCTACACTAAAATTTGTACACAAGTATTCATAGCAGCATCATTGATAATAGCAAAAAAGCAGAAATGGCCCAAATGTTCATCTTAGAGAGAAAATGTGATATAGTCATACAATGCTATTAAAAAGGAATGAAGTATCAATACATACTATGAATGGATGAAACTTGCAAACATTATGCTAAATGGGAGAAGCCAGTCACAAAAATAAATTCCATTTATATGAATGTCCAGAGTAGGGGAAAATCCATAGAGACATAAAGGAGATGGGTGGTTTCCAAGTGCTGGAGAGAGTGGGTTGGGGAGAAATTGGGTCACTGATGATGTGTATGATGTTTCTTTCTGGGGTGATGAGAACGTTCTAAAAATGACTGTAGTGATGGTCACACAACTCTGTGAATATACTAAAAGCCACTGAATTGTATAGTTTAGAGGGTGAATTTTATATGTGACTTCTGTCTCAATAAAGCTGTTATTTTTTTAAAGATTTACTTAGTAGAGAGAGAGAGAGCATGAGCTCATGGGATGATTGGAGAGGGAGAGTGTGTGCAAGACAGATAGAGGGAATCTCAAGCAGCTCCCCCACTGATTGTGGAGCCTGATGAGGGGCTCGACCTTATGATCGTGACCTGATCATGACCTGAGCTGAAATCAAGAGTTGGATGCTTAACTGACTGAGCCACCCAGGTGCTCCCCATTCCTTTAAAAAAGATTTATTTATTTATTTATTTATTTAATTTATTTGAGAGAGAGAGAGAGAGAGAGAGAGTCAATAAAGCTGTTATTTAAAGAAAAAAGGCATACACTGAACGTTCTAGCAAGTTAAGGAACACATGATCTAGTGAAATCTATACAATACTGGCCTTCACTAGTAAAGAACAGATTGAACTGCCAGATTTCATCAAAAAGTTTCATCAATGGGCTGAATCTTGATTGGTTCTGGAGTTGAGAAAAACCAGACTAGGAAATTTCCAGACAACCGCCTGAGAAAAATTTGGTGCACCAGCAAGCCAACTCACCCCAATTTAAGCCCTGATAATCCAGTTCCTTTGAGTGCTAGAACATTTGGCCCTGGTGCATTAGCATTTGTCACTGGGCTGGCTCCCAAAATCTGCTGCCCTGTTATGCTTCCACTGGTCTCCTTGCTGTTCCCACAGTGATCTATCCGAGAGTAGATGCTGAGGACAACTTGTGCATCTGAGGTCTGTGGAGTTTCAAACAGACCAAAGTAAAGAGCACACTCATATCAACTATCTTGAAAGGCTGAACAAATTTTACAAGTATCTTTCTTGGAATATAACTCTATTACTCTTCTTTTTTCCCCCCATCTATTTCCCCCGAAAGCAGAGCAGGTGCATGCATGACTTCCTGAATAATTTTACCTGCACTTGGAATATGGCTGCTATGAAGGTATAAACTGCAGATACTCCTATCACCAGGGTTTATGTGACAAGCAGAAATGCAGGATGGATGAACTATAATTTATATGAGCAGCACACCCACAGTTGCACTAAGAAATATCCTCCAAAGAGTGTTAAATAACTTCTCCCTGAGATGAAGATGGCATTCCTGAGAAGATGTCTCTTCTATTCTTTCGACATTAAGCCGTTATTCCACTTGGTTGTTAAGAATATTGTCTAGTGATAGCAGCCGAACCCCAGAGCTTCACCAGGAGCATGCATGCTATCTTTCTTGATGGGAACACATGAGATTTCCAGTTGTAATAAGAGAGTTTCATTGTTCAATATATAAGAGAACTTAGAGTCTGAATCCGTAAAAGTGCAACAGAACAAAAATTATCCCTGCAACAAAGGTTAATTTAGAGAGATGCAGAGATCAGTAATTACAAACATTAAAGACAACTTGCTGGCCTTCTGGAGAACAGGCACTCTGTGCAGGGTGACATGTTTGGATGGGGAGGGTGGAGAGTGGACGCCTGTTCAGGGGCTCAGTATCAATCCTAGTTCTCAACCTTGGCTGCACATTGAAATCACCTGGGGAGCTTTAACATGGCTGATGCCCGAGTTCTACCGCCAGAGTTTCTAATTCCATTGGCCTGGAGTGGCCTGGTCAGAGGGATTTGTGAAAGCACAAGGTGGTTCTAATGCACAACCAAGATTGAGAACCATGAACAGAAGGGGCAAAGTCCTGTTTTTGAAGATCCTACTGATGATCAGAAAGCCTTTGGTCCCCAGTAATACAGTTAAAATATAAAGCTGAGTTGAACTAAATTCCATGTGTACTACAACATAGAGGCACAAAACATGTTAAGATGAAAACTTTCTTCATCTTGGGGAAACATATCATTGTTGTTTTGAGATTGATTACAATTTTTCTTTCCAAACATTACAAAATGTTTAGATCATGGAAAACTTCACACTTGTGTATGGTTTCAAGTGTTTGAGGTGAGTTAGTAAATAACACAGGTATTTGATATGGAAAGTGCTAGTCTTCATTTAGCTTCCTTTTACTATCAAGGAAGGGCTTTAAGCAACCTGGCAAACCTTGGTAATGTATTCCTAAGAGATCCTTCTTGTTTGCATACATGCATGGACAGGCATTCGCCTTCCTCCTCAAGAAGACCTAAACTTTAGATCCTTGACAGTGGTCTGGAAATATACCATAGCCTCGAATGGCCATCCACTTGGGGAGTGCATGGTGCAGGAGGGTTAATTTGCTCATGCCACACACCATCCCTCTTCTCTGAGTGAATCATTTCACTGGTCAGACTTAATCCCTGTTCAGCCTTCTGCTCAGCTCTGGGTCAGGCCTCTGGTTTACCTTCTGAGCTAATGCTTGCTGCCTCCAGAGGGAAAAATCTGTTTCAAATCCTGCCAGCAGTAAGGCTCGAAGAGCTCCAAGGGCTCAGGGTTGCTCACCTCATTCTCTTTGTATGTACCCGAGGACGAGGGCATGGAGATTTAAGAGTCAGAGGCCTGAGTCACAGGCCTGTGGGCACTTTCCCCAGAGACACACTCCTTGATATTGAGCACCCACTGGCTTTTTGTTGAAAGGGGCTGTCAAGGCTATAGAAGTATATTTAAATCAAATTTTTATAAAATTCATTTTATTAAAATGCAGTGAAAGATCCTACTCTCTGGCAACATGGGATGGCGATAAGAGACCTCAGCTCAAATCCTGCCTTCAACCACTACTGGCTAAGGAGTCTCCCTCTCCTTAAAACCTCTCTCTGTGTGTTGGTTTCCTCACTTGTAAAATGAGGACATGCTGTGGAGCAGTTGTAAATGAAATGATCCATGCCTGCAGCATGTAGCATAGAGGAAGAGATAATGAAATGTTAACCGCCCCTAGTCTCCATAGTCAGTGAATAACCATAACCACAATTAGTTTTTGTAAGTGTTCAGTCAACCTCTAGTTATATTTTCTTGGTAATCTGAATTTTCTTTTCTTTTTAAAAAAGATTTATCAATCAATCAATCAATCAATCAATCAATCAAAAGCAAGAATGCACAAGCAGGGGGAGGGGCAGAGGGAAATAATCCTCAAGCAAACTCCCCAGTGACTGTGGAGCTGGACATGGGACATGGGGCTTGATCCCATGATCCTGAGATCACAACCTGAGCTGAAACCAAAGAGTCGGACACTTAACCGACTGAGCCACCTAGCAGCTCTGGAAACCTGAATTTTCATAATGGATTTGTTTAAACAAAGAATCCTGGCAAGAACTGACTTTTGACCTTCCTACATTTCTGGGCATGTCTGAATTCACATAAAATGAGTTCTCCCAAAGGATAAAAGTGAGTAAATCATAATGTATTAGGCCCTTTGTGTTTATAACATCTGTATTCCAACTTGATCAGAGGGCAAGGGGAATCCCAGCTCATTTTGCAGTTCTTGGTTCCCTGGACTTGCCTTTGATTGCCACCTATCACGGACATACTGATTTCCCAGCTTCCAATCTGCTCACACATAAACAGAAGGAACATCCACCTTATGCCATCCCAAGAGGCTACCAAATGAAGATGTAGGCCGTGGAAGGAGAATGCAGACCAACTTAGCAGTCTTTTTCACTCATATATTCAGACAAGAATGACTTGCTCTAATAGGCCTCTCCAAAGCAGGTAACCCCGACTCTCTTTATGCCCCCCCCCAAATATGAATAGATTGTCCTAAGTTTGTATGTATGTCAGGACCATCATCTGTTTCAAAGAGAGAGCTATTATAATTGGTTATGGTTCTAATTATTGTTCCATGGTATGGATTAAAATTTTGTTAGCTCAGGTAAGGCCTTTTGCTTTGTTGATAAAAGTTATTCCATAAATAGAGTGAATGACACTGAGCCACTACTATTCAAGCATATATAATTCAGTCCTTTAGAATTAAAGAAGCATATAACTTTTTTTTTTTTTTTTTTTTTTTTTTGAGACAGAGAGAGAATGTGACCAAGCAGGGGAGGGCCAAAGGAAGAGGGAGAGAGAGAATCTTAAGCAGGCTCCATGCCCAGTGCAGAGACCATTGGGGGCTCGACCTCATGACCCTGAGATTACGAGCTGAGTTGAAATTAGGAGTCAGACGTGTAACGGACTGAGACACTCAGGTGCCCCGAAGCATGTAATTCATTCAGCAATATTTCCAAGCATTATCAGTGTGTAAGGCACTGTGGTTAAATGTGAGGATAGATAAAGATCTTGACCTCAGGGAGACAAGGAAAAAAAACCATATTGAATGAAGAAACCACTCATGCGACTCTCATGCCTTGTCCACCTCTACAAAGGCATGTGTTCGAACATGTACACCTGAAGTCTATCAGTCATCTGTCATCACAAAACAAGTTCCTCAAATACTGACCATTCTTCGCCCTCTCTGCCTCGACTTTGGTGGCTCATTCCAGTGGACACTCAATAATGCTTAGGAATAAATACAGATTGTCTGAGATGAGCATTACAGAGAGCTAAGGGAAATTTCACCCACGCTCTGCGAAGACACGACGCGATCAGACACTGTTCTCTGTGTACGGGTGTGGATAAAAAGACGCAAGTCCTTCTAGCTGTAGAGTGTGCTCTGCTTGCTAGGCCCAGTAAGAACTCCTGGCTCTGTCTTCCCATCTTCTGAATTTGAGGACATCTGTATTTATTCAAATTAAGGCACCCCCAGTTTTCACTTCCAAACACCAACTGGCCCTTCTTACTTTCCTGTAGCCTTTCCTTCATGTCCCTGCCTGGCGGTCTGTGATGTGATGGGAACATCTAAAATAAGAAGGTAGGAATATGTGGACTGAATTTCCCTTTTGCCCTCCTAGTTCCATTTGGTGGATATGCTTTTATCAGCATGTGATAAATATTTCATACGGAAACTGTCATTTGGAATCTAGTCTTTGCAGCTTCACTGAAACCACTGAAAAGCATTTTGGAAAGTCAGACCTATCTTACAACAAGTACCATATGCCAAGAAGCCTGCAGATGAGCAAAGCCTCTGGAGTCGCCATGGAGAAGATTGGAGAACAGAGCTGCCTGAAAGAGGGGCCGGCCGCCGTTCCCTTTCTGCACATTTAGAGATCTGAAACCAAACTGCGACACGGCTCCATCATTTTAGCGCTTGAGATTTTAAAAGTATGGAGAAAACCAAGCTGAAGTACCCACATGGCTGCCAATTATCTTTCATTTCCTGAACATTCACCATGAACCAGGGACTGTGCTGCATGCTTTACAAACACATTTCTCTGTCTTCTCACGTCCCGACAAGGCGGGAACAGGAGGTCCACAGAAAGTCATTTTCCTAAGTTCATAGAGCTAGGGAGTGATGGCCAGGATTTGAAACCACTCCTGACTCCCTGGTCCTGTGCCCCTCATGCCTCCTAGTGGGGTAAGAAAATAGGAACCCGGTTTAATAGCTTTGTTTCATACTGTTGGAATTCACCTCACCGGGTCAGCTTTTGTTTTCAGCTTATTTTGGCAGAGCCAATACACTAATTTCCAGAAGAAATTCTGGCTCCAGTCTGGTATGGAAGGTAGCCACATCCTCAGGGAAAGCAGGGTGTATAGTTTGAGGGCTGAGTGCTGGCTACAAAAGGTTGTTAACTCTACTGACTGGTGAGTGGCTCTGCTGATGGTAGAGGGTGTTGGCCCACGTGATCTCCTTTTGCAGTCACCAAGATGCTAAGAAGGTTTCCGGTGAGAAAGGCCAAGTCTGCTGCTCTTGTCCTGAGTCTGGGGCACAGCCTGGGCTACAGTTTCAGTTTAAAACTCTGCCTTCTGTGTCTTCCCACCAAGCTACCGTGACTCTGTGAAGGATTAATGGAGGGCTTACGATACCTACAAGGCACTGAGGGCACCACGGTGAGCAAGAAACCAGCCCTGCCTCTGGAAGGTCAGAGGCTAAGGGCCGACGTGACATACTAATATGCCGCTGCAATGCCATGTAATTAATGCTGCAGATCACACTTCAGTGCACTGGTGGCCTGGCACACAAGATTTCAGCAGGCAAGAAAGAAGGAGGAAGGTCATTCAAGGCCTTCCCGGTGGGGGGGGGGGGGGGGGAGCTGGTGAACGCAGAAAGGTGTTCTCTAGGCGCTGTGTGCCTGGTGCGGTGCTGGTCCATTGGACACGGCAGGCGAAGCCCTCAAGGATCCTGCAATCCGGCCGAAGGGAGACTCAGCTGCTTCCAGTCGTGAAGCGACTGCGGTGCTGCATGGGCAGGACACAAAGCCGGACTGTCAGGGGGACTGGCCCTGCAGGGCACACAAGCAGGAGCAAGCTATCTTCCTAACACATCCCTGAACTGCCCAGTACAGAAGGGAGCGCTCAGGGTCTTGTAGGGAAAAATGGGCTCAGTTCTAAAACACGTTTCATTAGAAAAATACTCAGTACCATGGAAAACACAGACAGCTATACAGACCTCTGCAGACTTTCCGTAATAGCGGAGGAACTGAAAAAAACAAAACATGAAGTGTGGCAGTGCTCAGAACCTTGCTCAAAGCAAGGGGGAACATCTGACTTTGCTCTTTTTACCGGTTTCCCCTTCCCCAGCCCACTCCTTCTTAAAGGCCTGCTGGGTCCCCGTGAAGAAAACCTCTTTAGTAAGGGGGAGGTATTTACGATCTGTCACCTGTCCGAAAAGGCAAGGTTGTGCAAGGTTCACAGGCCCCCTGATGTCACCAGGATTTGGTAACAGTCCCGCCATCACTAGGTAGTAAAAGCTTTTACAAAGTATAGCCAAAGGGTTTTCTCGAACCAGCCCGCTGCTGCGGCCGGCGACAAGGAAGGAAGGTTACATAACTCAGCCTTACATAACCCATTTACTGCCCCCTCCCCCCCAACAAAACATGCTGTCTGCAAGCTCAGGGCAGTTCGGCTTTCTTTCTAAAGTCAATTCAGTAAACAGAGGAGGTCAGTGCCATAACTCACCCTGGTCAAACTCCGACACTCCCAGGTGTGTTTCTGGGGCCTAACGATCACCACCAATTATTTTCTGAATCAGAAACTGTCCTGAGTGAGGGAGACATCAGAGCGTCATGGAGCAGCCCCCTCCGGAGTCCCAGGAGGAAGCTGGTAGGAGAGGACTGCCTGCCCACCGGCAGGGGTTGGGAGCAGACCCCAAATGTGCCGGCTGCCGGGCCACCCAGCTTCAGTGCCTGGGTTTAATGGGCTCCAGGGCACGTTCATCTCTGTGTCGGCGGTTACAGAGTACACTCAGTGCTATCGGATAACCTGTAGAAAGAAATCCCAAGTGCGATCTCAACCAGGCAGTTAAACTTAGGTTTGTTAAATACGGTAGATTCATATACAAATGCTTGTGCTCCGGGGGATCTGCGAAACCAATGCACCCAAGGCCTTAGATTTTACAGGTGAGGCTTAACAGGTCATGGACTCTCTGGTGATGCTACTGCTAATTTCTGACAGACTAAGGGGGAAATCCACGTGGCCTCAGAGTTGGTGCTACTTTCACTGCATTAAAGAGTCAAGATAGGTGGGGAGAAGAGAAGTTAAGCTACGTGAACTGGAGATATTTGAAGAAAAGGAAAATATTTAAAATACTGATTTAATTGTGCACTAGCATTAACTGAATAAAACTAAGCCACATCTTAGAGAATTTTTAGAACCTTTTGATTACTTATAATGGACCAATTTCATGACATGACAGCCTTAATTGCCAGACTAGGTAAGAGAAAATTTCTGACACATTGTTTGGCTTTGGTATTCCAAAAACAGAGCAGGTACAAAACTAACAACTTCAGGATGGTATTCTTTTGCCTTTAGTAGAAAAATTGAACAATGATAACATTTTAAGAGAAAATAACTAACATAACCAAGGCCAGAGAGCTACTGGATAAGTGTTAGGATTTCAGTTTAGGTGTTTCCTGCTCAAAATCTCTTCTCTTGGCTACCACTCTTATTATGTCTCTGCATAAAACAACATGGGTTTTTTAGACTCACATATAATTAGGAGGTATCTTTCCAATAGCACCAGTGAATCTATCCTTCATACATATATACAGATGAAACGCATCAAGTTTGAAAAAATCCAATGCAGATGTCAAGTGCTCAGGAAACAAGTGTATTTTCTCATACACAACCTGGGCATGGGAGATCATTGGCTCCCTGCCACCTCCAAGGATGTGACAGAGAAACACAAACATAAACGGGCTGAGCCCCTTCCACTGCCCTGCCTAGAAGGGCAGGGACGTTGTTTCTCTGTCATCTTAGGAGAAGATCTTCTGCATAAGCATGACTGAAATTAACTTTGATTACTTGAAAGGACAAGCCAAGCAGCAAGGCATCAAAAGGTTTTCAGTGAAGGGCACTTCGGTGATAGCTTGTCAGGGAGAGCACAATTGGAGTTGCGACCTTCAGATCTATGGGGAAATTCTGAGCAAACACTTCTTAAATAAGGTGGCTGAACTTTAACATTTTCAGACTGTGATTTCTATATTTTTTTTCTTTTGAAGGCAGTGAGAGAGAGTGAGAGCAAGAGTGAGAGAAAGAGGGAGGAGATAGAGTTTTTTTTTGAGAAATGATAAAGGAAATCAGCTCCTAGGGATAAACTATTCATATGTTACCTTCTAATATGAATTCTAAATGAGCAATTAGAAAAGGATACCTGCATCTTGCCTTCTTCTCTCTTCTCCAATGTCTTATTTACTCCTGTTGAGATCAGACCACCCACAGTTTGGTATCTCTTCTAAGAACTGGCTAAAAAGTGAGAATAGAGACTAACCACTCTAATTGTGTGTCCTTGGTGAGTTATTCAAACACCCAAAGTCTGAATTTCCTCATCTAACACATGAGGAAAACAGTATCTTTCTCACAAAGCCGCTGTCAGAAGCTGAGACATGTTCAAAGGGCTTAGTCTGTAGTGTCAGTGCATAAAGAGGACACAATGAACCAACACATCATCATCATCATCATCATCATCATCATCATCATCACCACCACCACCACCACCAGCATCACCTTTCTCAATAGTCATCAATAAAATCTTCTCTTTACACATGCGGTAAATCAGGCAAAAAAATAATGACCCCAAGATCATGTCGTTCCTATCAGAGCTCAGATGATAATGTCCACCTCTTGCCTATGAGATCGATGTCCTTTTTGCTCTAGAGTGGATGGTATCTACTTCCATTTTAGATGCTTCAGCAACAAAAATAGTTCCTTGAGGAATTCAAGAGTGTAAAGCTCTAGGAGGTTAGATGGGAGAAGGATAATAAAAGTTCCTAAATGAAACCCCTGCAAAGCTTTCTACAAATAGCATTACTGTTGCCTTCCTCATGAGGTCTTCTGAACATGTAAATATGAAAAAGAACTATTATTGTATATGAAAAATACGGAGGTGGGATAGGCTTTAGAGAAAATGGAATCTTCTTTTGTACATGTCAGCCTTGGAGGAGTCAAGCAAATTTAATGCACAATCTCCACCTGAGAGGCATTTCTTCAGAAGGAATGCCAACTGTGGGAATAGTACTGCCCTAGACTCAAAGATTTACTGGAATTTCTAGAAAATGCAGAGAAGGAGGAAATTAGTTTAAATTCTTGTACGAAGAAGTCTTTTTTATAGCTGCAGAGGAACTATATATTGAACAGACTGAAAAAAAAAATGAATGCCATACACAGGCCAAGCTATAAAAGTAATCAACTCTTCTCATTTGACAGGGCGTTGGGGAATCTTTCATTCATATTGAAGGAATTCAGATATCCAAAAGATACAGGGTTCACTCAGGGGGCAATTCTGGTCACTGTATATAAATTCATGTTGATTTCCTGAGGATTTTTATTGAAGTCCAAGACAGAGTGCTTAAATCTCCTTTGCTTCTGACTGCTTTATTAGCTTTTAAATATGTAGATTGATCTTTTGATCTAATTTTAGTTGATCGATACAGGCACAGGGGAAAGTATTGCTGGGGTACCCTATTAGAGTCCATATATTTCTGTTCTATTAAATGAACAAATAGGTGTGATCTAGAATGAAGATGAAAGTTTTGTCTCCCAAGAGTCCAAATGAGAAAGACCTCCAAAGTTCGGATGGACTTCAAAATTCTATTCCCAACTCTGCCTGCAAAGAGCTTACAAAGTCAATTCATAAGAACATGGCACAGAGTGGGTGCTTGGTAAATATCTAGGGAAAGAAGCTGTGGGCATGGAATTACAAATACATAGTGTCATTTGATTTATCTAACAGATTGTCTTTCATGCAGCTGAGAAGCCAGCCAGGGACCAGGGAGAAGGCAAATCAAGAAGAAACTAGTATTAACATCATGGTGGGGCTTGAGGAAAGCATTTTAATCTTTTTTCCTGACTATCAAGTTATCATATTATTGCTCTTGAATTGCTATTTAATTTTCTTTGAGAGAAAAAGTTTTGCTCAGAGATATACTCTAGTATTGGGGACGTATGTTCTATTAGAAAGGAAGGTTAACAGCAGCGGTGCTAGCAACATTAATAAAATAATTCAATTTTCTGACCTTCCTTGTAGCAGAAAGGTTAGACAAAGAGAAGTTTCTGAAATTTATGATGGCATAAATACACAGCTGGCTTACAGCTTCGCTCATCTATAGCCTAAACTCTGTTAAGATCTTAGTAAAAATTGGTCAAGGAAAGCTGAGCATAGAGTAGTTCACTAAAAAATGTATCAGTTAAGTTTCTGCAAATAAAGAAAGGGACAGATATCTATGTGAAATGTTAAACCATGGGATTTTAGACTTGGAAGTAGCCTTAGGAATAATCCTTTGATTTTACAGATGAGAAACCGAAGGCTCACAACTATAAATCCACTTGTTGAAGCTTCAAAGGACTGAAGCCTTCTGCACTTAAATATCAATGTCTTAAAAGCATTTAATTTTATTTTTTGCAATTAAGAAAAAATTGATGACTAGCTATAATTCTTCTTTGGGGGGCAGCAGAGATATTTTTTTATGGTGGAAAAAAGCCCCTTAAAATTAGCCATCTTAACCATTTTTAAGTGTACAGTTCAGTAATCCTAAGTACACTCACATTCTTGAGAAACTGATCCTCAGAATTCTTTCAACCTGCAAAACTGCAACTCTGTACCCATATAGCAATAACTCCAGGCATCCATCATCTTTCAGCTCCTGGTAACCCCCACATATAATCTCTCCTTTTGTGACTGGCTTATTTCATTTGCATGATGCCCTCAAGGTTCATCCTAGCTGTAGCATGTGTCAGAAATTCCACCTTTTTAAAGCTAATATTCCATTGTATGCATATCTTGCATTTTGTTTATCTGTTGATGTACAGTGGGACTTTGAGTTGCTTATACCTTTTGGCTATTATGAATAGTATATAATTCTTTTCATGTATTTTCAATGACCCTGATATAGGAGTTGACTTTCCTTTACTCCATCAAAACAACTGCCAGGTAAATTTTAGAGAGTCCCCCAAATTATCAAAATGGTACACGCTAAATGCATACACAAAAAGAGATGCACAGTGTGCTACTACTCTTCCTCCAAAGGATCTAAAACAATCCTACCTTTTCACAGGCTGCGAACCATGGGTAAGCTATTACTTTTAATTCAGTTTTAACCACCATTTAGGGCATTGGAATCAATGTGGCGGTGACTGACAGTGAGAGAAAAGACAGACATCGTTCACGAGCTTCTCATTTCACAACCAGCGCACTAAAAAAGTTATTGGTGGACATTTCTTTTGAATGGCCATTTAAAGACTAAACCATAAACTAGCAAACAAAAGTAAAAAAAAATCGGTTTGGGAGACTCATCTATCACCATCCAAAATGCCAATAAACTGGACAATTACTTTACTTTTAGTGACCTACAAATAAAGTAATTTAGTGCAAGCCGAGAAAGGCTAGAAATGCTCACACATATGCACAGTCAGGTTAACAAAAATGCAGGCTACCTATGTAGTATCAACTTCTTTCCTACTATTTTTAATGGCTGCATGGAGTCTGCTCTTAATTGCTCACACCTGTAGTTTCATAACCCTGAGTCTGATACATCCATTATTTGAACTGTTACCTTATTAAAGACCCTAGCTGGGGAGGTGGCGGGGGAGGAGGGAGGGGGGAGAAGGCCTCCTCAGCCATTCACATGGCAGGCGGGGCCACTGCAGCCATATGGCCAGTGGTGCCCAGCGCAGGATGGTGCTGGAGGCCTCATGGTTGGTGGTGTGAGGGGTGCTGTGGCGGCAGTGCCTGCAGATTTCCAGTTCAGAATGGTGTACCATTTTCCTTCCCTACTGGCAATGTATGTGCAGTCATCTAGCTTCTCCGCATCCTCACCTGCATTTCAGTGTTATCTCTGGATACCCATGGCCTCTTGAAGGGCTTTCTGGTTTATTCATAATCAAATCACTGGTTTTAATTTGTTTGTTTATTGGTTTGAAGATTTATTTGTTTATTTCAGAGAGAGAAGTGAGAGAGAATATGCACCTGAGCAGGGGGGAGGGGAAGAGGGAGCAGGAGAGGAGAAGCAGACTTGCTGCTGAGGGAGAGCCCCAGTGAGGCTCTTATCCCACAAACCTTAGATCATCCCCAGCCCAAACCAAGAATCCGAAGCTCAACTGACTGAGCCATCCAGGAGCCTCTCACAGGTTTTAATTTGCATGGTAGCTCGTCACCTGAAGAACCTGACATGGCCATGGCTTGACTCCACTGGTTGCCTTCCACCTCAAGGATACCTCACTCATGATTCCTCCCCTGTTGGTTCTGTGCTGCTTCAAGATACAGGTTGGAGATGCAGCAGCCATCTCCAATTCTTCCCGTCCAATGTGCCCTTTTACTATGTCCCTGTTGTTCTCATCAAGCCCATGAATTTAGCTGAAAGCAGTATTCAACAATTTCAAGAGAAGTTTTTATTTTTGTTCTGATACCTTAACGAGTTAGAGAGAGAGATGCATATCCAGAAATTTTATTTTATTTTTCCAGGTGGTAGGAGAGATTATATAGTCCAAGTTTGGCTGGGACTTTGCCTGGCAGAGACAAGTCGCTCTTAAGAACAAAACTAACCCAACCGTCTATGTATGAAAGTAAATGCGAAGCCATTTCCTTTGCCTGGCTATGCATCACCACCTAAAAATGGGATTGAACATAAATACATCTTTAGTTGGATTATCTTCAGCTGTGCCAAATCAGATTTCCATTTCTTAGGCATGAGAAATTGGGAAGAATTACTCCATGTCTGTATATGTTGTATGAGTTCACATCAGCCACGTCATTACAAAAACTAAAAATGAAGGTATTAGAAATCTTGGTCATCCTGAAAAATTAATTAAAGAAAAAATTTTTCTTAAAGATTATCTATCTATCTATCTATCTATCTATCTATCTATCTATCTATCTATCTATTTATGAGAGATAGAGAGAGAGAGAGAAAGAGAGAGAGAGAGAGAGACACAGGCAGAGGGAGAAGCAGGCTCCATGCAGGGAGCCCGATGTGGGACTTGATCCTGGGGTCCCAGGATCACGCCCCGGGCGGAAGGCAGGCACTAAACTGCCGAGCCATCCAGGGATCCCCAATTAAAGA
Source organism: Canis lupus dingo (assembly GCF_003254725.2). Lineage (NCBI taxonomy): Eukaryota > Metazoa > Chordata > Mammalia > Carnivora > Canidae > Canis > Canis lupus. Next base: position 5,429,534 of record NC_064277.1, read on the forward strand.
AAAACTTAACTGCAGCTCCGGATAGTCAAATTCCTTCAGATATCCTTGATGTGCCCTTTAAGGAAAATAAATGAGGCCGACAATCCCATGCTATGCAGTGCCTTATACACATCTATAGTGTTTTGATGCTGCCCTTTGTCTGCAAATGAATGAGAAGCCTGCTTGGATTTGTCTTGTGTGTGACAAAAAAGCTGCCTATGAAAAGTCTATTTTTAGATGGGCTTTTTACAGAAATTCTCAATGACTGTTCTGATGTGTAGGAGATCACATTCCAAGAAGATGGTTCTTGATATCCAAAGAGACAGAAGAAAGAAGCTATGAAAGTATCTGGCAATCATGTAACAAAATGAAACTTTCAAGTGTCTTCATAAGCCTTCTTCAGGGACTGTAGCCAATGAGGCAAGCAAGAAGAAAGTGATGTTACTGACCTAACACTCAAGAGCTCTTCCCAGAAAGAGGAAGACCCTCTTGCCAACAGAAAATGCATCTTGATGTCAGAAACACAAAACAGTTGAACTAAGGGAGTATCAGTCATGTTTCATCTGGGGGCCCAGTGATCAGTTGATCCCACTGTTATCCTACCTTCATTAACAGACTGTTCGGTACCATCCCACCACACACAAATGTAAAGGACGTCATCAGATCTGTGAGGTTTGGATTTTCTTCTTCTTATTCCACTTGATCCCTAGTACTGTTCTCTTATTGGATAGTCCTATTGGATATTGGTTTTGGATAGTCTCACCTCATCCTTAACAGGCAAGAGTACATCTGTTCCCACCACTAGCCTCCATGAAAACAGTACTCATGTTAGTTCAACCAGCAGCAGAGTGACACAGGGGTTATCCCCAGCAGTGGCAGCACCATTCCTGACATCATCTCCTCATTGGATTAAAGGAGGACTCACTTGATTCTGGGAGTCATTCATTAAAACTGCTCTTTTTGGGTCTCTTTCTGTGGAAGCTTTTTTTTTTTTTTAAACAATTACTTTGATATTTATTAAAACATCAAATGGACAAGAACCAAATGACATGCAAGGATTTTTCTTACTAGTGCTGTACTTTGAACACTAAATACATTCAGCCGTAACCGTTGTCTTAAGAGATGGCTTTCAATTTTATATGTTAGCGGATGAATTCTACAATTCAGTTTAAAACTTTTTTTTGTTGTAATAAAGAGTAATAAAGTTATGTAAGTATTCATGTAAAAATACTTTTCCTAATAAAAGAAGATGTAATCAGTGATTCCTAAATGACAGCATGTGAAGGAAAAGTTAAGGCAAACAAACTGTTAAGAAACAAAACAAAAGAAAACCCTTAACTCCTTCCACTCCCAAGCCAAAAAAACAAAACAAAACAAAACAAAAAACAAAACAAAACAAAACAAAAAAACAAAACTCCACAGAAAATAAAATGAAAACCCCCCCTTGGCTTAAGAACGACCGATGTGTAATAAAATGGTCATCACTGAAAAGCTGCTGGTAAGACTGGTATGACTCTAAAACCTTGTTGTTACCCAGCATGCCCAAACACATGCTATAGAATCAAGTATCTTCATCCAAAAACTGAAGTTACACACAAAAATCCTTTTTGGACGCCTCCCTTACTTCACTATATATACAACCCACCCCTGATATGGGAACCAAACATTATTTGGATGGAAATTTAGTGCTAAATCTGCTAGCTTACTCAAGTTGGTGGTTGGGAACTTCTCAATAGAGAATAGTTGTTCTTTCCCTAGAGATTATGATTTTGCCAGTCCGTAGCACATGCGGACACATGCACGCATGCACGCACACACCTCTTCTGTTACTCAGATGAGCTGCTACCTGAGGATCCAGGGCAGCAGCATGGCCTTCAGAGGATGCCCTCTGATGAACATTGAGGGCATCACATAGCTGGAAATAAATCCAAACTTTGCACAGATATACTAATTTTCACCAGGTATCAAGAAAAAGTTGCTACACATTTAGGCTATCCCTGAGTATTGCTAAAGTCACAATCCTAATTTGTATATTCAAGTAAACTTTGTTAAAGTACAGAAAGATTAGTCTGGCGATGCCTCCGCACATAGCCACAGTTTTCTGCCCTCAGCTGCTTCTTCCATTTCTTTTTTCATAGACATGTGGCTATTTAGCTAGGTATAGAACAAAGGTGACAATTCTACTTCAAAATGCCTGGAAAATACCTTTTACTTTGAAGAACACAAAATATCTGTGAACTACACAAGGAGAGAAGGCCTTTGGGTGATGGCAATGGTCACCTTGAGTAGCAAGGGTATATAGAGCACAGAAACAATGATATATAAGGCAGGGTTTGTTTGTTTAAAATCCAAAGGTACAACACAAATTACAATGAGTAGGGATGATTAATTGAGGGCTATTCTAATTAATGCCTTATAAATAGGAATCAAAACGAATACCTTCAGAACAGTGAAATGGAAGAAAGAACCAAGACGAAAAGCATGGTTGACCTTCTTGCTCTTCTTTCTGATATGAAACACCCAAGGGGCCTTGTTTACTGTCTGAAGTAGAAAGTACCTAGGTACTTCTCTGCTGCCCAGATTGTGTGAGAGCTGTTCGCCCAACCCTAGACATAGCCTAGCTTTTGTGCATCCTTTCTGGCACTACCTGGCACATACACATAAGGCCTCTCTCTTTTTTTTTTTTTTAAGATTTTATTTATTTGAGAGAGAGAGAGAGTGAGTGAGACAGAGCATGAGCAGGGGGAGAGGCAGATAAGAGAGGGAGAAGCAGACTCCCTGCTGAACAGGGAGCCCGATATGGGGCTCGATCATAAAACCCTAAGATCATAACCTGGGCTGAAGGCAAACTCTTAACTAACTGAGCCACCCAGGTGGCCCAGGCTTCTCCTACTTTTTGATCCCACTCGGGAAGCAGAGAGGGAAGCTAGGTTTAGTGGGGGCTGGTCCAGAACTTGCTTTCAACAGAGAGGAAATATTCATACAAGTTGCTAGGGTCAATCTGTCTTTATGGAACTATTTTATATGGACATAATGGGAATTTAGAGAAAGGGTGGAAGGATGCCTCTGCTACTTATGGGATATGAGATGATGCTTGTAGCTAGAAAGAGACTGACAGACTGGATTATAATTTTCAGGGGTGAGTTGGTTTAAGAATGTCAAAGAAAGAACAAGTATATGCCATACTTCTATTGAGTGGGTCAGGAGTCTGACTTATTCATAGTGGAGGAAAAACAACCTGCCTTGTTACTTATTGAAATCAGAATAATCCTTAGGAGTGGTGTGAAAGGCGAATGGGAAATGCTAATGCTCAGTAGAACCTTTCAGGGTTGCCACAATAAAGACAAAATCTCTTTGCACAGTAAAGATTCAAAGGAAGAAAGGCCTCTGAGGAGAGGCTGAGCTGGGTTGATGTTGTCCTTAACTATCTCAGGTACAAAATTGGAGAATGACTTAAGAATATCTTTATCCTTCAGTTTCACTGACTCAGGAGTTTATGTCCTTGAACTTCTGAGTTTGCTCTAAGCTCACATCTGGCTACTTGCCATGGACAAGGCATCCAGCTTGTACCTTGGTTTCTCTACCCAAAACAGCCAGAAGAAAATCTCTGCTCAGACACTTCTTTAAAAACTCACAACCTTACCAACGTGCACAGTTGTATTATTAGCATCACAGCTGATTCAAGGGACCAAAGAGACGTCTGCAGAGAGCAAGATCTACTTTAAAAACTGACAAGAAAGCAGGGAAGAGGTAAACAGTGTCGAGAGAGAAGAAAGTCAGATGGGGGTTCTACATTGAGCATGCCTTTACAATGCATATCTGGCAGCTGGAAAGATGGCCAGGGCTTTCTCATCCATGGAAGAGTGAAGCTGAGACCGATGTGCATCCGGGTGGATGGTCTTTGGCTACAAGTATGCAAGAAGAAGAAGGATCTGATATGAAGGGTATTACAGCTTATGTTGGTTATGTCTCATTAGATTACAGGCTAAGGGTGTCATCTGGTTTCCACTTTGCCTTCATGGTTCATTCTCTTTGAAGAGAGGTTCTGGGCAGCCAGCAAGATACCATGGTTTTGATGGCACAGACCCCCTAACTGAGATGTATGATCCCAGGAGCCAAATATATCTTCATATATTCCTTTACTCCACAGAGGATTATTAAGAACCCACTGCAGGTGGGGCTTTTCTAGATGCTTCTGAGAACAATAATAGGAAGAATTTACTACGTGCCAGCATCCTTCTAAGGGCTTCATGTATATTAGTTTATATGAGGCTCACCATAACCCATGAGGATTGGGCCTGGTCTCATCTGCGTTTTTTATTAGGGTACCAAGAGGTTAGATATCTGGCTCAAGATCACAGTTAGTAGCCTGAGTTAGGATGTTAACACAGTGGGGCAGGCCCCAGAGTCCATGTCTGGCCAGTCAGGTACTGGTGACCATGACAGGGGAGAGTCCTGTCCTCATGGAAGAGGAAAAAACAGACAAGGCAGTGAGTAATGTTATTTTTGGGACTGATAAATGCTGTAAAGAAAACCAAAGCAGGGTAGGAGATAGAGGGACAGAGGGAAGGCTATTTTAGATCGTGTGGTCAGGATAGCCCTCTGTGAGAAGGTGAAATTGGAATAAAAGTCTGAGTGAAAAAGGGAATTGAGCGACAGGAAGGTCTGAGGAGAGATATTCCAGGCAGAGGGTACAAAGCCTCCACCATGGGAATAAGTGGGGAGTGTAACAACAGCATCAGGAAGGCACCTGAGAGTGTGAGGGAGACATGAGCAATAGAAAGCCTTTGAGGACTTCTTAAGGACTTGAGATTTTATTGCCATGGTGCTATGAAGCCTCTGGAGAGTTCTGAGCAGGGGTATAACCTGCTCTGATTTTCCTTTCCTTTTAGAAAAAGATCACTCTGGCATATGTGGAGAAGAGATCATTCACGTGAGGGACTTCAGATAGGCACATTAGGAGGCTTATGATAGCAGCCGGCGTGAAGAAAATACAGACATTGCTTTACTTCAGGCCTTTAGGCCAAGGTCAACTCATACCAGCACAGGGCAAGGCAGTGCGAGGAGCCCCTAATGTCTCAGAGGCCAACTAGGGTAAGCGGTACACCCGGATTTGGGAAGAATCCTGACAAGAAAGGGAAATGAATGGGAACTTCTCAGTTGTTGACCTGTAATTGGCTAATGAGTTCTCTGATGGAACGGGAATCCTTTCATTTATCGTAACCTTTCTGAGCAGAGTCTTCAGGGCTAAAATCATCTGCTGCTCCCCTGGTGAAGGGAAGCCCTGGACCTGAAAGTAGGTGCACTTGCCAGGCTGTCCTGGGGAGGGTGCCCCAGCCCCCACCGGTCCACGGTCCACAGGCTGCAGTGTTGGGAGTCAGTATTTTTTTTTTTTTTTAAAGGTTTTATTTATTTATTCACGAGAGACAGAGAGACAGAGAGAGAAAGAGAGAGAGAAAGAGAGAGAGAGAAAGGCAGAGACACAGGCAGAGGGAGAAGCAGACACCATGCAGGGAGCCTGACGTGGGACTTGATCCCAGGACTCCAGGATCACGACCTGGGCCGAAGGCAGGCTGGGCCTCCCCATGGGAGTCAGTTTTGAATGCGGATTCACTGCAGATGTCTGATGAGAGCCAGTCTAGTCTTTTTGTTCTTGAAAGGGTGGTTTTAGCATCTCAAACTGGGAGGTGACATAGACCATTACGTAACAGAAGGAATGGTGGCACAGAGTACCTACAGGCACCTTTTCAAGGCAGTTTCTGCTCTGCGCAACTTTATGCTAAAGGATAAAGCCAGTCTGCTTGGGAGATGCTTGCCAATGTCTACATAAGAAAGTGCCAAAGAATCGAATCTGAGTTTATGTGAAATAAGGACTTAAGCCTGCTTGTTTTTTTTCCAAGTTCCAGGGCTAAAGAATCCCATAAAATTCAACCATTGATGCCTGGGAAATGTCATCGTCCTAGAGTTTTTACCTGCCACTATCAAAGTACATGCAAATATGGATGAATGTGGCAAAGTTATTCTGTTGGTAGATAAGTGTGGAACTAGAGGAGGGTTATCAGAATCTGAAAGGTTATTCTAGAAGGGATTGTTTCATGATACTGTCTTTTGAATTTGACATAAAGAGAAAACTACAGTATTTAGCATTGTTTCTTTTTTTAAATTGTTTAGAGTCACGCATGAAGAAGGGTTAGGGATGCGTGTATATATACGTGCATATACATGTCACATATTGTGAGATGATATGTTGTCAGGTAAGTTGGTATCTCCTGATGATGCTGAATAAGCCTTTTCTAAAACACCAAGCAGAATTGAGGGAAATATAAGGGGTTTGCCTTTGGCACTTTACAGACAAATTTACTGCAAGCAAGAGACAAGTGGAAGCAGGACTGGAGCTTATGGTGTGACTGTTGTTAAAAGAAAAGAAAAATAGTGAAAAGGACGATTTTTTAGAGGGTGAGAAAACCAAATGAAAGCGGGCCTTTGACTCTAATTAAAACTTTGCAGAAGGAGGGACGTATCACACTACCCAAGAGACCATGCTGCCGCAGATGCTCCAGTCCACCTCACGAGGAAGAGAAAAGCAAGCACAAATCAAGGTGATCCTTAGCACTTGTACGAGACAAAGACAAAAACACCTTCCAGGGTCTGTTACGGGGTCAGGAGCTGAGCAGTGCTTTACACCACCTGCACCTGCAGATACACCTTCCATGTGGCACCGAAATTCAGGTTCCTCACCAATGATAGGGTCTTCAAGAAAAAGGTAGTATCACCTTGAATTCTGACCTTAAAATACCAGGAAAAGTAGAATATATTTATGGTCCATGACATATGTCAATGCATAAATATGTAAATATATCTTACAAAAGGATAACATTTTTAAGTTTCTCATCTTTAAAGATCAATCTTTAGTAAATTCTGAGAATGCAGCTTCCCAGAAGGATGCCTTCCCTGAATTTCTGGAAAGCTGGTATTTTCCTTTATGTTCTCCTTGAGTTTAGTAATATAATAGGTCATCTTTCTGTGTCTATATGAGTAAAAGGAACAGTTTCATGACTCTGCGGTATAAATCATAAACACCAAAAGCAGTGATGTTCAATTAAGGGGGATATGTCAAAGTTTACAGCTCTTAATGAAAGACAGTACATCATCGAACCATCTTACCTGTCGACGAATTATTCCGAGGTCTCTTTTGGCTTTATTCACTAGAGCCTGAATTTCTGCAGGATCCTTTACATTCTTATTTTCTCTGAAGGCATCTCTTATCCTCCTGACAGCATAAGTTCTAAATGAATTCAGGAAAAAAGAAAAAATGTCAGCAGTCTCAAACTATGCTTTTAAATGAAATCAAAAGTCTTTCCTCACGAATTAACTGTCTGTATTCCCCTGTGGATAATCCACTTAGATCTTTGCTCTTGGGACAGGCCCATCTATTACTATTCTGGGATGACTAAGCAAACAGATTAGGGAAATAAATCTAGCACAAATAAATCACATATAAATGGCAAACTGCTACTAAGATTACGGGTTCTTTAGTTACTCATGTCTGAGTTCTCTTCATCAACGTAGATAATTGAACTTTTAATGTACAGAGACAAATCAAGAATTAAAAGAGGTGAAATGATGCACCCTATATTCATGCGCCCAGATAGTGATCTATGCCTGACTCGGGTCAGCTCTCCAATCTCGTCCCATCATTTAGCTGTTTATTCCTCTTTGTAATATAACATACAACGATTCATATTGGGATCCTGCCACAATCCAGAGTGGAGATTATACCAAAATGCTTTCTTCCATCTTTTTTTTTTTTTTCTTGATTCATTTGAGAAAGAGAGAGAGAGAAGGAGCCCACGCATGAGCACATGAGCGGGGGTGGGCAGCAGTAGAGAATCTTCAAGCAGACTCGCCACTGAACAGGGAGCTGGACAGGATCCCACAACCCATGAGATCATGACCTGGGCTAAACCCAAGAGTCAGATGCTTAACTGACTGAGCCACCCAGGCACCCCTGCTTTCCTTCATCTTTAAAGTGTATGCATGTGCACGTACATGCACACAGAAACACCCTCTCCCCAGCAATATAAATTACATGCAGCACAGGACAGCAGTTCAAGAGCACGGCTTTCAAATCAGACAAGCTTGGCTTTGTTCCAAGCTCCTACTGTTTGTGTGAACTTGGGCAAGATTCTTAACATAAGCCCGTGTTTCCTTATCTGTCAAATGGGCATAATACCACCTACCTCTCAGGGCTGCTGGGAGGATTCACCTTTATAATGTATGACTGGTATTTGGCACAGAACTGGCTGCAGAGGAAGATCCAATCAATGAAAGTTCTTCTTAACACCTTACTGCCATTAGTCTTAGCCTCATCTTTATCCTGTATCCTCAGGGTCATACCACAGTGTCCGGACAGAGGGCAGAATGGTCTGGATAACCAAGAGTACTTAACAGGATACACCCCACATGCACAGTCATGGCCATACCCCATGACCTCCCCATCTATGCAAGACTGCAGGAGACTAAGGAGGAGTCCAAGCCAGTCACATCAGACACCATTTTCTCTAGTCTTCTTATGATCTCAGATGTCTCTGCTTTTAACTTTAAACACCAGCTAAAGAATCCATGTGAAACTGATAATAACATTTGCACATAGGGGGAAAGAGATGAGAGAAGTGGAATATAATTTCTCTGGGAGTTGGGTGTACGTTTTGGGAGGTGGATATAATTTACTGGGAAAAACCGTTTTAGAGAAGACTACTTTTGTTTTCGATCAACTTTCCTAAAGTAAAGAGAATTTTTAAATTAAAAATCCAAATGTTAGGTCCCTTTGTGTTTAGAAGCAAAAGTAAAATGAAATCTTGTGACATTAAGAATCGTGATGGAGCAAGTCAGACACTTTTTAGTGTCTGGGGAGACTTTCATCCGAACCCTTGGTGCACCAAGTAGAGTATTTGCAGAGGCGCTCCTGGGTGCTCAGGATCAATCTTGGGGCAGCCATGACTGGAAATGGAATCCCTAAACTAGCAGACATTATGTAATGACAGGGGCTCCTTCATTATGAAGACTTGGAAAGAATTTTTACTAATAGACTATATCAGCTATTCCCCTCTTGTATAGCTGCTAATCTAACAAGGTTTCATATAATAGCTAGGAAAGCTAAAAGCAATTTCTGAGGTACTCTCTTGCATAGCATGATGGTTATTAACAAAGCACAACATCACTGCCCTTCCTCACACCCACACTCCTCAAAACAGCTTCTTTGTGGGTGATGATGGGAGCAGAGTGGACACTATAATTTAATTCTAATATCTTGTTTCACATGTACAACTGGTTTTAGAACCGGAATTTACCCCAGGGAGTCATGCGTTGTTTTAGTTCTTCACTCAGGATGTTACATGGGCTTTTCAGAAAAATAGAATGGTCAATAGTAGCCGTTACTACCTTCATTTGGCTAAAAGTGGTAACTAGCCCAGAATAGCTAGCAAAAAGAGGAATATGGCTCTGAACACAAAGTCTGATGTTCTTCTAAAGTTTAAGAAATCAGAAAATAACTTACGGTGCCCAATGATTTCTATCAACTGAGCTCAAGATCCAGCAAATTACATAGTCGGCTGGTATTCTCATTGTCTCCCCACATCTCCAAAGTCCACACCTAAAGGAATAAAGCTCTAGATGTTTGAATTAAATGTGTCTAAAGCTATCAAAAGTTGTCGTTCCAATTTGAGTGCACCTCTAACATGAATGATGTGACGGTGGCTGTCTTTTCTTTCTTATTCCTCCTCCTCCACCATCCAAAACACAAGGTGTCCTTTGCCCCAAGAGAAGTCATGGCATTGGCTCAGAACCATATAAACGATTACTATTGTGTGAACAATTTTTCAGTTGTGTGAATTATTTTTTTTACTAAAAGATGTTTAATTTTTCTTGAAGGGGAAGGAGGAGAGGAAGCAGAAAAGAGAGCGTTCAGAGAGAATCTTCAGCAGGCTCCATGCCCAGTGCAGAGCCTGTCGTAGGCTCAATCTCTCCACCCTGAGATCATGACCCGAGCTGAAATCAAGAGCTGGATGCTTAATTGACTGAGCCACCCACGCACCCCAGTTGTATATGAATTATTTCAAAGGGTTTTAACTTTGTGAGGGTAATCACAAATCCTCCTGAACCTTCAAACTTTGTAGGAAAGGGCTACCTACCAATTATTTCAGTTCTGCCCCTGCCTGGTTTTTATCCTTTGTGTTTTTTCTGCCACTACTATACTAAGGTAAACCATTTATTCTTGAACACATTCTGGCTATTGGCCTCCTGACCCTATGACTGAGCAAAAGCATTTCAAAGAAAAATGTGCAGCTGCTGCCATGAAAATGTGCAGCTGCTGCACAATGTCTTGCCTTAGGATGCTCCTGATATGAGTCTGATGCTGTTTGGAATAAGGCATGAAAAATTAGCACATAAAAGCCAACACTGGAGATCCCTGGGTTGCTCAGTGGTTTGGCGCCTGCCTTTGGCCCAGGGCCTGATCCTAGAGACCTGGGATAGAGTTCCGCATTGGGGTCCCTGCATGGAGCCTGCTTCTCCTTCTGCCTGTGTCTCGGCCTCTCTCTCTCTCTCTCTGTCTCTCATGAATAAATAAATAAAATCTAAAAAAAAAAAAAAAAAAAAAAAAAAAAAAAAGGCCAACACAACTGCAAGAGCTATCAACTCCGGGAAAGCAGGCCACATCCACAGAAACAGTAGGGCTATGCTGCTCAGTCACCTCTCACTCTACCCTTCCGAAGCTTTGCGGACCCTCTGTGCTTCTTTGTGTAGATTTCCATTTGGCTTTTCTTCTCCACCACAACCTTTGCCCTTTGGTCTGCCACGAGACCTTCAAGTGCACACCGGCTCTACTGACTATCCTTTCACCATGCAAGGATCAAACCCCTTTATGAGATTCTTCTAGCCATCGTAATTTCCCAGCTGCAAAATAAACAGCAGACAGTAATGAAGGCTCTGTAGTGCCCGAGGTCTTGCTTAACTTTCTCCCCTTCCAATGCAGGCCATGATAATCATAGCATTTGCAGGCTCACATTGGTTGTAGCACACGAAAGGTGCAATTGGGAGACAAGCTGATATAATTTGTGTCATCCTTCATCATCACCATCCCACCCCACATGCTGGTTTCTCTGCTTATCCGTCCTGTGAAAATACTGGTGCTTCTTCCTTCTTCCTCTAAACCCAAGTCAAGTATCCCGGTAATAAAACAACTAGACACTTCTTTCAGCCTCTCGGGTAAACTCCTTCAGTTGCTTGGAAGGACATGTCCTCCATTAACATATCAACTCAAATGTGCTTTGCCCCCCTGAAGACAGTGCTTTCTTTATAGCCACAAAGAGAAAGCTGCTTAATTTTGCTATGCCTCCAGATTCCAGGGCCAGTGTGTTCTGGGATCCCACTCCTGCTTATGGGTCATTAGTTCATCCTTGCACATCTTTGAGGTCAAGCTGCCTAATAAATCCATATTGAAGCCCCGATGACACGGTCATCTGCTGACTTCTTGATGTCAAGACTTAAGATTCATCGAGTCTTAATATCCAAATGGCACTCAGTGCATATGTAGGCTTACCTGTCTTAGGTAACTTGAAAAATTTTAATTTTTAATAAAAACAAGATCTTTTAAAGTCAGTAATTTTTGTAATGAGATAGATAACAGTGTTTGCAATCTTTTACTGAGTTATCTACATTTGCTTTACTGATGGAGAGTTTCACAGTGAGAGGGTGTCTCGTCTTGTTTTCTAGATCTACTCGTATTTCTTCCTAGGCTACTTTGTGATGTTGCCTCTTCTATGTTGTAGTCTCTAGGGCTCCCTACTGGACCTGTTTTCTTTTTAATAAAATCTCCTCCACTAATTGAATCTGTGCCCAAGGTTTTACTATCATATATATGACATTGGCTACCAAGTCTTTCTCTAGCCCATGCTGGCTTTCCGAGTCCTAAATCCATATAACCCAACTGCCTTTTGGACTTGCTAACAAAAGACACTCACTATACTCACTACAGCTTCTTTTATTGAACACTTTGAAACTGAAGTCATCATCCTATTTCCCCCTAGGCCCCAGAGGCCAGTATTTCCTTTGTAGGTAGGCGCATTTTCAAATGGCTATCTAAATCAGATGTTTGGGGATTCACCCTAAATCCCCTCCTTTCCCATAGCTCCTTATATGCAATCAAGCACAGTATCTCATTCTTTCAACCTTTTACATCTCTTCTGAATCACCTTCCACGTCTCTAAACCTTCAGCCCTAGTCGTGGTTCACGCTCTGATCTCTCACACTAATGCAATAGCCTTGGGATTACGGTGTGTGTGGTGTACGATAAAATGGATACTAACAACAACAGGAGAGAAAGCTCAAGGACTATTTGAAGGTCATGAGTACTCTGGGTAGATAACAGGATGAGGGTCAGATCAGAAAGCTTCCTTCTTATGAAATTAAGTTTCCACTAGAATATAAGCCCCATACAATAGAGACCTTTATCTTTCTTGTTACCCCGGATCTCAAGTGCATAGCTCAGAGACTGTACTCAGTAAATATGTGGGGAATAAATAAACTTCTCAAGACATCATAGGTGGTATTAAAAAGATCTTTAGGAAAAAGGCCAATAATCAATAAGGAAAACACAACGAAGTGTTATACAAAAGGAAAGAGAATGAAAAGGGTTTGCAGCACAAAGACTGAAATAACCTTGGAAAGGTAGTGGTTACAAAACGTGCACTGAGAATTTACTTAAGAATTAAGTACTGAGGGATCCCTGGGTGGCGCAGTGGTTTAGCGCCTGCCTTTGGCCCAGGGTGCGATCCTGGAGACCCGGGATCGAATCCCACGTCGGGCTCCCGGTGCATGGAGCCTGCTTCTCCCTCTGCCTGTGTCTCTGCCTCTCTCTCTCTCTCTCTGTGACTATCATAAATAAGAAAAAAAAAAAAAAAAAAAAAAAAAGAATTAAGTACTGAGTGCCTATTATGTAAGCACTAAATGAGGTACTAGGCCTACATTGGAGAAAAATAAGGTTTTGGACTCAGGGACTATATAGGATTCTACACAGAGATGAAAGAGGAAATAGAAATTATTTAAAGTGAACACAGAAGGGCTAAGGAGAGTTCCAGGGGGCAATGGAATAGTTCTTAGCTCGACCGGGGTGGTATTTTCACAGGCCTTTACATTTGCCAAAACACTGAAATTGTACACTTAAAACATATACATTTTATTGTAGATAAACTTTTTCTCACTACGGTGACTTTTTTTTTCTTTCAAGATTTTATTTATTTGAGAGAAAGAGAGAGAGAGAAAGAGAGAGAGAGAATGAGTAGGGGTGGGGAAAAGAGGGAGAGGGAGACACAGACTTCCTATCAAGCAGGGAGCCTGACGTGGGACTTGATCCCAGGACCCTTGGGATCATGAACTGAGCTTTAGGCAGATGTTTAACCAATTGCATCCTCTCCCTAGGGTGACTTTCAAGGGACATTGAAAAAATAAATAGTATAGGAGTCATATTACATTTGTCTACTTTTAAGAAAAGCAGAAAGATACCACCAAATTAAGACTGCAATACTAGAGAATGATTATGTACATGGCTGAAGTAGAAATTAATGCTGCATTCTAGAAACAGGGTGGAGGACAAACTGGAAAATCAAATCTGAAACAGAAAAATTATGTAAGTTGAGAGATATGTAAGAAAAAAATTAAGCTTCAGAGCAAAGATACATAACCTATGAATAAGTGTGAATAAACTGAACTGGGTAGGAAATTAAAGTTATAATGGAAGAAAATGTCCCAGGAGTGATTATGAAAAACTGAGAAGACTCATTGAGATTTAACCACCAGAGTACAATGCCAAGATATTTACTTTTAAAACCCTGAACTCCAAGGTCAGAGAAAATGTACTTTAAGAAAGGGTAAAAAAAAAAAAAAAAAAAAAAAAAAAAACTTTAAGTAGGTAATAGAGAATGGAATATAGATTTCTGTTCTCAAAGCTGCCAAGAGAAAGGCTGCTTTCTGCAGTCATTTGCTGTCTTCAGGGCCCAAAGAGGGGAACAAAATAATATCTATGATTGGTGGCACAAGTACCACACACAGGGCACTATGCTTAAGTACGTGGATATATATGTTCTCATTTAAACCTTACAAACTATGGGTCAGAGAGAATTAGAACATTTAGGCCAAGATTACATGTCTAGTAAGTGCAGAGCTGCGTCCTGAACCCCATTGACTTACAGTCTTATTTTCAACTCTAAGCTATGCCTCCTCTAGAGGTCAGTAAACTCTATCCAAATTTCGAAAAGAACTTGGTATAAGCCAAGTTGTTAATCCTTTGAAAAGGCATTAAAAAAATGGTCTCTTGCATCACAAAGCTTAAAAAGATCATCTGGTTTCTCAACATTGCTTCAAGAGTTCCTATAGTTCAAGGACCAATCCTGTCTTATGAAAAGAGAAGCAGCTGAGAGCATTACAAGGGAAAGAGCTATTGATATAAGCAGTAAGAGTGAGTGAAATAATCGAGATTAATTATTTTAAAAAGGTGGACAGTGATCAATAAGAGGAGTTGTGGACTGAGGAGGTGAAGTTACTACCAGAAAACCTACTTTGGAGACCAAAGCTCCTTAGTCTTGGGGCAGCTGCTATAAATAAAACCTACTTCATACTTCTCTGTTAGAATCCCCTAATGGCTTTTCATTATCTTCAGGATAAGGGTCAAATGCACGGATGGTATACCCCTGCTCATCTCTCCCACTCTATCAAGCGCCACTTCCAGCATGGACCACCAACAAGATGTGTCATGTCCTCAGTCCTCTCTCCTTCAGGCCTGCTACTCCTCTATACGAGGAATGTCCTCCTCCAGCTTGGTTTCTTGGCTAACTCCTACTCGTCCTTAAAGACCTAACCCAGTTAGAAACAAGTATGACAAAAGATTAATATCCTTAGCATATACATAGCACATATAAATCGAGTGCAAAAGATGTTAGGACCACAGTAAATAAATGAGTAAGAGTCCAGAAACAATAATTCACAAGAGAGCACAGTGACTAAATTTAGAGAGATAAATGTTCAGTCTCCATCATAATTAGAGAAATGCAAATTTAAACAAGCTATGATTTTCTGCCATCAAATTAGCAGATTTTTTTTTTTTTTTAAAACAAAGGGCCAAAAAACCAAAAACAAAAACGAAAACAAAGGGCCTTTACGTACTGCTGGTAGATGTACAAACTGTACTTCCTGTGGGGAAAATAGCATAATAATGTGTAATAAAGTTCATAATTGTTTATCTAGTAATTCTACTTTTAGTAATCTTACAGAACTATTTGTAAGCATTAAAAACAACCCTAAATGTTCAACAATGGAGAAGTGGCTACATAATTTATGAAATTATGCTTTTAAAATCAATGTTTCAAGAAACTTAAAGTCCCAGGTGCAAAAGTCAAAGGTGTAAAAAATGTGAGAAAGATTAGTCTCCCTCCCAGTTCACGCTAGATGCAATCACAGCAGTTTCTTACTAGCTGTCAGAGAGTAGGTTCTTGACAAAACCTCTGTATTCTTTTCTTCCTCAAGTGGCAGCATTCTACACACGATGGGTACCTTTAATTCTTCTATTGGAATGTTATCAGTGAACATTTCAGATCAATACAAATGGATGGAGCTGACTCATAAAAGGTTGTGTCATATTCCACTGTATGGATGAAGTAGGATTCATCCACCCAGGCTTTTATTAATGGATATTTAGGTTACTTATAATCTTGCTCTTACAAACAATGCTGTAATTAATCAATATCCTCGTTTACTATAGCATCACATATGGGTGTCTACGAGATCAATTCTGAGAACAAGAATTTGTAAGGCAAAAGACATATGTATTTACGACTTTGATAAAATATTGTCCAAATTCTGTGTAGAGGTTCCATCGGAAATAAATGTGACTCTTTCCTAACATCTTTGCTAAAACAATGTATTATCCAAATTTTGATCTTTGTTAATCTAACAGGTGAAAACAGTATCTTATTTTATTAAAATTTTTTGTTGTTGTTGTTGAGGTGTAACATATAACATTATATTGGTTTCAGGTGTATAACATAATTTGCTTCCTGTATACACAGTGAAATGATCACCACAATAGGTCTAGTTAACATTTGTCACCATACAAAATGAACTTTAAGGACTTACTCTCCTGGCAACTCTCAAGTATGCTCTGTAATATTATTCACTATAGTCAGGATGCTGTATATTACTTCCGTATGACTTAGAACTGGTTGTGTCTCTTGACTCTCTTCACCCATTTTTGCCTACTTCCCAACCCTTTCCCCTTTGCCAACCACCATTCTGTTGACTGTATTTATGATATTGGTCATGTTTTGTTTGGTTATTTGTTTTTTTTTTTTAGATTCCACATGTAAGCAAAATCATATGGTATTTGTCTTTGCCTTACTTAGAATAACTACCTCAAGGTTTGACTGCATTGTCACAAAGAGGTAAAATGTTACTCTTTTTTATGGCTGAGTAGTATTCCATTGTATATGTGTATATATATATATTTTACATACACACATATATATACACACTTTACACATATACTTACATATATATACACACACACCCCACACCACATCTTCTTTGTCCATTCAGCTACTGATGGACACCTAGGTTGTTTCTATACCTTGGCTATTATAATGCTGCAATGAACACAGGTAGGTGCATATAACTTTTTGAATTAGTGTTTTCATTTTCTTCAGATATATTCCCAGAAGTAAAATTGCTGAATCATATGGCATTTCTATTTTTAAGTTTTTTAGGAACCTCCATATTGTTTTTCACAATGGCTGCACCAATTTACTTTCCTACTAACAGTGCACAATGGTCCCCCTTTTTTCCATACCTTCACCAACACATGTTATTTCTTTTCTTTTAGAGAATAGTCATTTTGACAGGTGTAAGGTGATTTCTCTTTGGGGTTTTGATTTACATTTCTCTGATGATGAGAGATGTTGCACATTTTTTCATGTGTCTATTGGCCATCTTTATGTTTTCTTCGGAAAAATGTCTATTAAGATCTTCTGCCCATTTGGGGAGAATGAAGCTGACCACCTTTTCACAAGCTTAAAGCCATTTGTATTTCTTTTTATATCCTTTACGTTTTTTTGAATGATTTTTTCTTTTTTACCCCCAAACCTGGGTTTGGTGGGTTTTTATTTATTTATTTTAAGAGTTAAGAGATTTATTTATTTATTTATTCTTAGAGACAGAGAGAGAGAGGCAGAGACACAGGCAGAGGGAGAAGCAGGCTCCATGCAGGGAGCCTGACGGGGGACTCGATCCAGGGTCTCCAGGATCACGCCCTGGGCTGAAGGTGGCGCTAAACCGCTGCGCCACCAGGGCTGCCCTGATTTTTTTTTTAAATTCATTTGCAAGATCTATTGTGAGTTGAAATGCTCTCCCCAGTTTGTCCTCTGGCTTTGTTTATGATGTTTTTGTCATGTAGAGATGTTTAGTTTTTAAGGAGTCAAGTGTTATCAATTTTTATGTTATGGCTTCTGGGTTAATTATATGTACAAAAGCTTCTCTACTGTGCGATCACACAAAAAAAAATTCACTCATGTATTCTTCAGAATCTTTATGGATTCATTTTTTTTGTTTCACTCTTTCTGGAATTTATTTTAGTGGGAGGTGTTGAATATGAATCTAACTTTAGCCTCTAAGGGTTAGTTTTTTAAAATGAAGGCTATAGCTATATACCCAGAATGACCTCCATTGTGGAATATATAGGCACAGAAAAACTAGAAGGAAATATAACGGCATGCTAACAATAATTACTTTCAGTTACTAGAGCCTATGCTTTCTAAATTATTACACTAACCATAATTTCTTCATAACTTTTCTTTGAGAAAATGAGAGCATGCCCAGCTCCAGAACTTGCCAAATAATGAGAAGGGGCCAGTGGAAGTTGGAAACATCCAGAACGATGGTACCCATTTGCCAAACATGGTGATTCTTCTTCTCCAGTTGTGGTTGGTGGCCCAGGTCTAGTTATGGAAAAGACAGATGTTTGAGTAAATCCTATTTCCAGGTTTGACAGATGAAAGTAACAGAAGGGCAAGACAGAGAAAGACTGAGAAAGACAAAGTAGGGGAGAGAGAGAAAGAAGAGAAAAAACTGCCTAGGGCTCAAAGGAGGTGGTGCTAGGAGCTTCTTCCCCCATGGCATGAACTTCTGAAAGTTCATGAATTTAGGCTTAGGTTCATGAACTTTCATCCCACTCAGCCCCCTTTTGTGGGATTTAAGTTCTAATCTACATGTCCAATAATAAACAAAGAAATTATGATAAATTAATAGACTATATCTATTAAAATAAATTTGATAATTATGTACACATGAGAAAAAACATATTCAAAAAGCACTATGACCTAAAAAAACAATTTCATATAATTACAGATTTTCAGGTTTCTGAAAATAGGGAATTTTATTTTATTTATTTATTTTGAAAATAGGGAATTTTAAAAAGTAATAGTCTCTTAAAAAAACAAACAAACCACTAAACTAATAAAATAACAGAAAGAAAGGCGCCGTCATCCCGTAGCAGATGTTCTGAACCACTGGCCCTAGAGGAAAAATGTACAAGCATTCTGTCCAGGTTTCCTTTTTGGTGCTTAGAAACCTTTAATATCTTTAAACTATAATTCATCAAAGTTGAACTTGTAATTATCACTTAGATACTTCCTCATAGCCACTGACATTTTGTTGCAAATAAGATTTTTCAAAATGTAAACCAATTTATCAAAGTAAAGGCCACCTATAAAACTGTGGCCTAGCTTTCTGCAGTAAAGCATACAGATCAAGTAGTGGGTATGTCCTGGCTTCTCTTTTATTTGGTTTTAGACATGGGTGTTAGGCAGTCCTGCACAAGCTGGAATCTAAGAACTGGTGACAGAGGCTCAGATCCCCAGTTCTTTCTTCACATATTCCTGGCCTGAAAGATGAACAGGTCCTTCATTTGTGGAATACAGCAAATGCTCAGGGGAAAAACAAGATAATACTCAAGTATGAATTATTTTCACATCCACAAATCCTCTTCTTATGGAATTGGCCGTTTCTCTTTTAAAAGTTATCACCGTGA
Source organism: Canis lupus dingo (assembly GCF_003254725.2). Taxonomy (NCBI): domain Eukaryota; kingdom Metazoa; phylum Chordata; class Mammalia; order Carnivora; family Canidae; genus Canis; species Canis lupus. The sequence goes on from NC_064277.1 coordinate 5,448,642, forward strand.
CATAAAGGCTCTGTGTGCAGGGACAGGGTTTTCTGGCTCTGTTTACCAAAAATAAGCTTTTATTTATTTACCAAAAATACACTACATTTACCAAAAATAAGCTTGACCTTGTCCCACGAAAGCAAGTTCAAGTTTTCATTATGTAATAGGGGATAAAAGTCAGGCTACAGAATACAATTTTAAGAATTTTATTTTAAATTATAGTGTGAACTAGCCAGTGTAAGACATGACCTTTAGATGATTTAAAATTTATGGAGAATAACTATCCAGAGTAAGAATATTCAATTAATTACTTCTGGATTTTCCATTTTTGGGGGGTATAAAGCAGGAATGATGGAAATTACTATTGGTCATTAAACTCAAATGTCTCATTAAAATTTCCTATCAGGGCAGCCCAGGTGGCTCAGTGGTTTAGCACCACCTTTAGCCTGGGGCGTGATCCTGGAGTGCCGGGATCGAATTCCACGTCAGGCTCCCTGCATGGAGCCTGCTTCTCCCTCTGCCTGTGTCTCTGCCTCTCTCTCTCTCTCTCTCTGTCTCTCATGAATAAATAAATAAAATCTTAAAAAAACCTAAAATTTCCTATCAGTGCTGCTAAGGAGCCAAATAAAATGCATTTTGCTTTATCCTTTCCTCCTGCCATCAGTCACCAGCAACAGTAAATGAGCAATGAAGGAAAGACATGAGGGAACACAGAAAGATAAGTCACTTGGTTTGTGCTCAATATATTATTAAGGATAATTCACATACCAGAAAAAAAAATGCAGAATGATTCTACCTATGTCTTCTTACAATGTACAAAATAGAATATTTTCTGTGTTATTCAGAAGGAAAGAAAAATCTACATAAAAATATTCTGGGTATATAGGACCCATACCCATCCGTAAGAAAACTAGAAACCAGAAGAGAAATAAAAAGGATGTCAGGGCCTAGACACGGCTGCAAAGTACAGTCAAAATCCTGGTGAGCTTCCCCTGAGTATCCTGGCTTTGGAAAGGACAGTAAGGGACAAGTTGGGTCTCAATTCCCTCAAACTCTGAATACTGGATTGAATTCAGGGTAAGGGAGGCCATTAGCTAACTTTGCTTTGCCTACTTGGAGTTAAAGGGCTCTGAAAGCTATATGTAAATTTATGCAAATTAAAACATTAATCACAGCTCTAGATTTACTGACAAAATCTGGTAGCCCTTTCTCCCTTTGGAGAGCTTTAATTTTGCTTTTCATAGAGAAGAGGCATCTCTAAAGTCTTGTCTAAAATTCTATGAATTTAAAAATGCAATTAACCTCTATGTCTCCTGGGATGTCATAAGCAGCATGAGGCACAGAATATCATGCACTATAATTAAGGGATGGTTATTTTGATCTAGGTGCTATACTGCCTTGAAACAGAGTTTGTTTGCTTGGCCATCTATAATACAAACAACTTGTTACTGTATCTTTCTTCCAAGTAGGTCAAAATATTTCCATGCATTACATAATTTCCATAACATCTTTGTGAATCATCTAGTAGGTGTTTGTGTGTTAAGATTTAATTTTATTTTAAACAACTTGAAGCCTTTAAAGAAAAATGAGCAAATGTCTGTATTTACAAATTTGGTTGCTGTTTATCATACTAGTTTTTCATATTAATAGTGACTAAATATTAGAACGACACTTGCCATTTAACTGCCAATACAACAATAAAGTATACATGGTAGGTCAAACCACACATGCAGTTTCAAAATAAACTCTGATGATTCATATAAAACTAGCTCTCTTCATTCTGCCGAAGGACTGGAGGCAACAGGCATCTTTAGTTGTGAGTGTACTACATCTTTCCCTTCAGGGTATGCTGTGGCTGAAGGAAGCTGGCCGTAGGCTGTCCCTCTAACCTTCCATGTCTTGGTTACTACCTACAGCTCCTGTCCAAAGTCAAGTGTTGGTAATTCTCGTGGGATACAGATAATTCTGAAAGGTAGTGACACTTTCTGGACACTTAAGTGCATGCCATGGTTAGGAAGACATGGTATTCTGAAGATAGGCAATTAAATGCCATTACATTGACAGGAGCCAAGACACTTTACAGAAGTGTAAAGAAGTGCAGGAGAGGAATGTACTGCATTGCTAATAAAACCCTGCACTATAATGTCACTGGGCTTTTTCCTTTAAAATTTGATATTCTTCTTCTAACTGCTTAAGTCCAAGGTCTTAGCAACTGCTGCTCTTTGGATGCTGACCACAACTGTGATATACCAGGTCTAACTGGTAAAATAAAATATGAAGGGCTTTACTCCCTGCCACTTAGATATTAGCACTGAAAACTCAGGGATCAGAAATCTGCGATAAACTTTGATTTTGAGTTGCATGAAACTTTTATTACTTGGCCTAAATCTAAGGCTGACTTCTCAATATACATAAATGCTCAGAGCACGAGGGCAATTGGCCTCAGTATTGTCTGTTATTCCATGATCCAATAAGCCCAGCCCAGAATCCACAAACGGCACGTTCACGGTGAATACTGGGCATACAAACTGAAATCAGTTCCATCTTCTTTAACTACCTCCTAAAACCTTAAAAGTGTAAATCTTGCATTAAAAGCCACAGGAGTGTGATAAACAGTATTTACTCAGAACCACTATCCATGGATTAAGAAAAAAGAGAGGCCCCAGACAGCCTCTTGGCCCATGTTCAATACACTGAGGTTCAGTTGGGAAGCCTTTCCTTGCTGCATTCGTTTGCAAAACATGTTTCCTAGAAATAAGGAGTTCGGTGTAAATGATCAACCACAGCCACAGCCGGCAGAACACGGGTGACCTGGTAGGTTTGGGGAGGACCTTCCAATTGCCTAGCTGAGCTTTCAAGAGACTAAAGCAGGTGAAAATCAGATCTGACAGCATTTCCTAATATGTGTTATGTGGGGGAAAAAAATCCACTAGTATCCCCTTGGGAAGAGTTACCAAGAATAGTTGCATATTAAAACAGTAAAGAAACCTGGAAACATGGGAAGACAAAGCCAGGCACCCAGATTCATTTACGGAACCTCTTTGCACCCCGAGTAATACCCATTACATTTTGGGAAATGTTGATCTGGGCAAAATTTCTACTGAGGCTGCTCTTTTAAGGTTCAAGAGCTGGAGGCTGAATGGGCAGGTCCCTCACCTGCGACAACAGTTCCCACCTGCAAGTCCTGCTCAGTCATTAAAGGCTACTTACTGAGCATCACAACTGACCTCAAACCCTTCTCTCCCAACAGCTAAGTGGTCCAGCACACTGACTACATACCAGGCACAGCCTTACTACTTTACTTGTATCTCCATTAACCCTCCAGCAACACAGCCTAAGAAGGGTACCAGCTGTGTGTGAAATCCATTAGTTACAGCAGAGATCCTTACCAGAGGTCCCCAACCTTTTCTCCCCTAAAGTCCCCTGCCACCCAGACCCCACAGCCACCCCAAAGTCAGGTCACAGTAACAAAGAGGATCAGAACATTCTGCCCCCAAATATGCCACTTTGGCATTTGGTTACTTTGAATGGCAGGCAGTTGAGAAACAGGAGATGCAGGAAGGGCACTCTGTCCTCCTTCTGTCCAGAAAGCAGGGGATAAATTTCCCACGAGAAAGGTGTCCTCCCAGTACCAGGAAAAAGAGAACATTCTTATTACTGGAGATGGGAGTCTACACCAAGACGAGTCTGAACAAAGAAGCCAAATGAAAACATCCCTTATAATTCATTAGTTCCCTCCAGGTGTTTCCTAGTCACTTTCCTATAATACGCTACCCGCCAAAAGCCCCAGTCCTTTTCTGTGCCTCGTCACTTCTCCACAGTTCATCACCCTTTGTAAAAATGGCATATGAGTCCCCAAGTCTAACTGCTTTATGGGGGGCTTCATTCTTCTATGTAGCCATCCGCATGCCCTATAAAAATACTAATATGAACAGAATTTGTATACTTTGTCTCCTGCTAATCTTTCCACAGTTTAATTTGCAGATTCCAGGCGCAGAACATTAGAGCTCTCTCATGTTTTTCCTCTGCTACAGTGGCCCGTGGGATTGCTCAGGACCGTGGGCTGTGGCTGGTTGAGGCGATGCTGGTTGACCTGTGGATGTGCCACCCAGTCTTGCCTGAGTATCTTGGATCAGGCTGTGATTCTACAGCTCTTCCCCCAGCTTGTCCCTTCACTCCTCCACTGTAACTAACCACTTTGTTTTGCTTAAAGGTAGTAAAAAAACGTGACTCCAATTTCAACACCTATTTCTTAAAACAGCCTATACTATATATCTTTCTATCATGATGTTATTAAAAAAGTAAAAACTCACTGTTATTTAAGATGACTAAATTTATCACTACTTTATTTATCACCACTTTAGTTCTGAAGTATTAGTTTTGGGGGAATCTTCACCATTATTTAAAAATAGTTATTTTATTTGTAACCAATATCTCTGAGGTGCAAAGAATGACATTTTGGGGCACGTACTTATTAGTCAAAGGAGAGTCACTAGCCCATGTGTCTGCTCGCTTGCACACACACATCCATTTAGGCAGCAGGTACTGGGTTAGGTAGTGAAGGTTCAAGTGGAAGTAGGCCAAGGCTTTACAAAGCTCATGGTGTCAGGTACATACTCTAAATTATTCTAACAGGGATATTTATGAGGAAGGAGGGAATAACTTGGCCTGCGGGTTTGGCAAGTCTTTCTAGTAGAGATAAACAGATAAACATCTTTGAAAGATAAACAGAATTTTACCACAGTGCAGCAGCCATGCTACAAAGGGAGGTCGATGACAAACTCAGAATTCAAAATCCCGTATTTCTAGATGACCGGGAAAATGTATGGAAAAGGAAAGAGGAAAATATGGAAGAAGGAACAGAGTTTTTTTTTTTTTTTTTATGATAGTTACAGAGAGAGAGGGAGGCAGAGACACAGGCAGAGGGAGAAGCAGGCTCCATGCACCGGGAGCCTGACGTGGGATTCGATCCCCGGTCTCCAGGATCGCGCCCTGGACCAAAGGCAGGTGCCAAACCGCTGCGCCACCCAGGGATCCCAGGAACAGAGTTTTGGAGGAAGGAGAGACGGAAAGAGAAAAACTACTTTTTTTTTTAAACATGAGTCTCTGAACACAGGATGGAATTCTCTGGTAATATTTAGTTGCTAGATCAAGGGAGAAGGAAAATACTCTTTGCAGTAAAGTTGTGGTTTTAGTATTATAGCTTGCAGGGAAAATTTCGTTCCCACCAGTGAGCACATACATCCAACTTCCGTGCCCCACAGCTTCACGGCAGTCCCATTTCCAGGCCACCTCTTGGCCTCTAGCATGTTGTTTCTAGCCTTACGGCGTACCTCCATTCCACTGCCTTGTCCCCGCGGGTTTATGGATAGTGTATCACCCCACCAGGTTCTCCATCTCTTCATGACAGGCAACCTGACCCTGTTCATCTTTCTTCCCCACAGGCCATACTATGCTTTGCTTATAATAGGCACTCTACAGCTACTGTTCAATCAAAAAATCTTACTAGAAAATGAAATACCAAAAATTGTCATAAAAATCTGTGACCCAATGGTACATGTAAGATTTCTAAACCAATAGGAATAAAAATTCAATTATATTTAGCCAGAATTCTATGTAGCAATTAACTGACACTTGCTATTATTTTTTAACCTAACAAGCAATTTTAGATATTTTTTATTTCACCTACTAACCACATGTTTATATCTTTTCCTCACTATCATTTAATAATTATTGTAGTGAGTTACCAATGTTAGACAGTTCTGGAAATAATGTACATGTATCTCCAATTACTGTACATTATTCTTTAACATTTCCTATATTAAGCATAATTTGGACACATCATCACAAGTCTATTCCTGCAACAACATCACATATGTGGTTAAATTACTTTAGAATATGTCAGACAGAAAAAGTCTGGTTGTGGTAGTTTTAAGTACGTGGTTTAAGGCCTATTCTTTTATCTCTGCGTCCAAACTTGGTTACAAAGCAGTTTCACTGGAAAACAGTGTGTTTATTGATTGACTACCACTGAAAAAGCTTTTAAATATAAGATGTTCTCACTAGTTTAGAGATTACTAACACATAGATTAATAGGGTTGGCTTAGAACCAGAGAAAAGAGGTTATCCCCGTGCTAAACGCTCAACTCTATCCTTCTGAGGGACACCGTGCTGACAAAGCTAGGACTGTTTGAAAAGAACAAAGTCCAGTAGTCTCTCCTTATCTGTGGTTTTGCTTTCTGTGTTTTCAGTTGCATTTGGTTAACCAGTCTTGAAGCAGACGATCCTCCTTCTGATGTATCCTTGGAAGATCAATGTAGCCTAACACTACGTCACAATGCTGACATCGTGCACCTCACTTCATCTCCTCATATGGGCATTTTATCATCTCACACCATCACAGGAAGAAAAAGAGTGAGTATGGAACAGTATTCTGGGAGAGAGAGACCACATTCACACACCTTTTGTTACAGCACATAGTTGTAATTATTCTATTTTATTACTAGTTACTGTTTTTACTCTCTTACTGTGTCTAATGTATAAACTTTATCAAAGGTATGTACATATAGGAGAAAAACTGTGTGTGTACTATAGGGTTCCATATTTTTTTAAAAGATTTTATTTATTTTTCATGAGAGACAGAGACAGAGAGAGAGGCAGAGACACAGGCAGAGGGAGAGGCAGGCTCCATGCAGGAAGCCTGATGTGGGACTTGATCCACCCTGGGATGGGACTCCAGGATCACACCCTGGGCCGAAGGCAGTGGCTAAACCGCTGAGCCACCCAGGAATCCCAGGGTTCCATATTATCTGTGGCTGCAGGCATCCACTGGAGTGTCCCCTACCATGGATAAAGGGAGATAAAACATCTCCCTACTTGAGCACAAAAGGAAAGGTATACCCGTAGGCAGATAGGTTTTGACAAACATGGAGAATGGTCTTAAGAGACAATGGTTTTGAGCTCAAAATACTATTTTAAAAAATCAGCCTTAGATAACATTTTCTGAAATCGAAGTCTTAATTTTTGGTACATGTTAAGTGGCTTATAGCTCAAAATAACCCTGTAGGATAAACCAATTTAGTTATATAGGGGTTCATTCTATCACTGATTTGAATATTTCATCTAAAAGTTATTTTAAGAAAGATGGTCCACTGAAATAGCCTCTTAAGAAAAACCTTAAAGGTATAGAACTAGAGTGGTTCCAAAGTTCTTAGAAGTCTCTGGTTCTGTCCATGGCCAATTCCCTCAAAGTAAAGTTAAAGCTTTCATTTTCTATTCAGTTTAGACTTTGCCTGGGAGTGTAATTCCACTCATTGCTGCTCAAAACATATCAAGTCTCTGACTGAAGTAAGTACAGTTTACGTAGGATTGACTAAAAGGCAAGCCCTCTATTCCTCTGGATACTTGGCTCTATCTGTGGGTTATGTCAGGACCTAATCTTGGGTCTCTTGTGGAGCTGCTTCATTGCCTGTGGTCTGGTACCATTAGGCTGCACTAGGAGATGCCAGAAGAAACTGTTCTTTGAAACTGATTGTATTTCTGCTAAGGATGTAGCCCTTCATGAGAGTAATCTCTTGAGTTTTCATGCCAGGAAGAGTGTATTTCTAAGCAATTGGGTGCTTATATATCAGACACTGTGACTCACATTACCATTCATGGTCTTCTCTTTGCATAGGCTAGTAGGAAGCTCAGAGCCAGACCAGAGGCTGCTCCTGGCTGCCAAATGTCCTGTCTTCTCAGCACCCATTTTGATTGTTAGCCTCATTCTAGTTTTCCTATCCTTATTTTCCTGATCTTCTTACTTAAGACACACATCCTGATTAAAAACACGTTGAAATAAATTAGGAATAAAATACAACACAGCTTGTTTCAGTTTATTTGAGAAAAGAAGTTATTTGCAAAGCTTCTTATTTATTGAGAATTTGGAACACTGCTAAAAGACGATAAAGTTCCCAGGCTAGCCCAAGGAAATTTAATTTAGCCACAACATAGCAAGATGTAGTGTGAAGAGAAGCTACTGTCATTCAAAACGAGTTCTGAAGGATAATTCCATATTCATGTTAAAAAAGAAATCTCTCTCATTAGAGAATTTGTGTGTAAAGACATATCACGGATTACCCAAACTCATACAGGCACAAGATACATAAGTTAAGTCAGCTAAGAAATTCATAAGCATTTAAATAAGAGAAAGTCCAAGGGCCTTATAAATAATCCATATTTTATTCAGTTAGGTTGACTTGCTCTTTTTTCCCTTATATAAACAAATAACTAAAGGTAATTTAATTCAGTGAAGAGTAGTGAAGTGAATACAGATCTTTGAAGAATAATAAAATGTTAATTTTATGATCCTATTTATTTTGCTAAAGCTTCATGATAGGACACAAATGCAAATTTTGACTCAGGGGTCAATTCTTAATTTTCCAGCAGTAGAAAATGAAGTCTGAACTTTATAAGCAAATTCGACATATTTCATATAGATAAACATAATAATGTCTTGGACATATTCAGAGGTCTAGAGTGTGGCTCACATTTACTGGGCTTTCATTCAGCATTTATGCATTTGAAGACTACCTAGTCAAATTTTCTTGACAGATCTTGGCTTCTAGGGGAAGAATTCTGCTTCTTTTAACCCTTGGTGCTACTTTTAAATGCATGACTTCAGAGAGTGGCACCACTGGATTTGGACTTAGAGAACCATGCTGGTGATGAGAAGAAGGATGCCTGGTAGCACTAAGAGCAGAAGGTGCAGAGATGAGTAGGAGGCTGCTATAAAATCCGGACAAAATCTGATGAGAGCCAACAAAGGGGACACAAAATTTCTGCCAGTAAGAGAAATATGTGAGAGATAATCCACTGGGCAAAAAGAGGGCCCTGTGGATAAAATAAGGAGAAAAAATGAAGTGATTTCTAGCTTGAGAGCTGAACATCCAGACAATGAGAGGGAATGCAGGATGGTCATGTTTGCCGGGGGGGGGGGGGGGGGGGGGATGCAGGATTTTGTGCAGACACACTGAATTTGGTAGCATACCCAGAAGATGAAGGCAGGCTTTGGAAAGAAGGGTTTGCAGGCTAGGGGAAAGCGTAAACCAAGGGGGAATCATCAGAGCACACAGGGTTGAAGCCACAACTGATTAGCACATGTGGGGGTGTGAGGTCAAAATGCAATGTAAGGGAGCTTTCATATTGAAGGAAGAGAGATAGCGGAGGAGGAGTGTCTCAAATGGGGAGGACACCAGGAGACAGTGGTATCCTGCGTCCCAGGAGGGAAGGAAAGATGATCATGGTGGTAAATGGGCCAAAGACAAAAAAGTAACAGAAGGAATTTGGCAGGGCAGACTGCAGTGGAATGAGGAGTAAGCAGAAAGCATGTGTAGACCATTCCTACCATGAGCAGGCTATCGGGGGATCATCTATGTTAAAAACAGACAAACCACACTGGTCTTTTTTTCTACAGGATTGGCTACTGGCTCTTTTAGAGTCATGATGTTTTCCTACAGAAGCTGGTTGTCTGTTCTATAAGGTTCCTTTGGCACAAGCCCTCAGCCACCATTCTAATCATCCCCATAAAGGAACAGATGCAGACATGGGGCAAGACAAGAGCACGAGCAACCAGAAGCATGGGAGGGAAGGTGATGACAGCAGCGGGACACTCACAACTCCACAGCTCCCATTCTGTACCAATCAGGAAGGAACTGGGGCCTCTGGTCCAGAAAGATTTCCTTCCCTTAAGGTAAATGGGGCCATGTGGCCTTGTGCATGACTCATAGCACCACACATCTTCCTTGGGAGGATGGCCTTTTGGTAGTCAATCCAGCTCTGCCAAAGCTAGCCTCACCTGTATTCTACTGCTAAAAACCTCTCCTCATGGCACAGTGACCCTGCATGCTCTTTCTGCTTGTTTTGATTAATCTCTTTTTTCTGATAAAATCCTGCCTCCCATCTTCCTTTCTTCTTCTTCTTTTCTTTCCCCTCACTATTATTTGGCAGAAATACTATCTTTCAATAATACTGCTTCTACCCCTCATTGATATTTTAGAATACGGCAAGTTAATTATTTTCAGTTTATATCCCCCTTTGTGATAATATTGCCTTAGAGTATGCACACACATTACAAAATATTTACTTAAGAGACCTAAAACAAAATATCAGTTGGGAGCAACGTCTATTAAAATATCAACTGTGGAATGACAATTTTAAGCATATGTTTTGTCTTCTGTCTTAAAAGGAGCACACAATGGGGTCATCAACCTGGAGCAAGAGAGGCGCTCCAAAGTCAAGGGGGCGTCCTGGGGGATTCCCACAGAGGACTGTAATCCTCAGTAGCAGCATTCAATGGGAGTTTCAGATTTGTGAGCAAGGCCAATGGAAAGCAAGATGAAATTATTTAGGGAAATTAAAATTACACAGCCCAAACTTGGACCTGGATTTTGAAGTCAAGAGTTACTAAGAACAGAAGGTGATGTCAGTAGGTCCCCAGGAGAGGTTTCGACAGACAGCTTAGGTGCACCTATTGATGGGACACCAGAACACTCTGATCTATCTCTTATGCCAAGAAGTCCACCCAAAGAGAAAGAGCTGCATCTTACTGTGGAGACAGGTGGAGGCTGAGTCATCAAGGAACATGGGGAAAAGAGTTGGTACTGGAGGTACACAGGAACTCATTAACTCAGTTCCCTATTGGCTGTATCATCTTAGGTTTGCTGCTTTACTGCTCTGAGCTGCAGCTTCCTTACTTGCAAATTGGGGGAAATTAAAAGATCTGCTTCATGGAGTTTTTATGATGATTAAATGAGATGATGCAAGGAAGGGCCTGACGAGTCTGGCTCATGAGAAATGTTGAAGTATAAAAAGGCTGCTATTAAAAAAAAAAAAAGGCTGCTATTACGGTTGTATTTGTAAAATGGAGTAGTAATATCTATTTTACAGTAATTCGACACTGAACAAGACAATGCATACTAAGGATATGATATACAGTGCTTGATTCACAGCATGTGATCCACCGATGTTAGTTCACTTTGGAGTCCCCCTCTCTTCTTTCCCTCTAGACACTAGGGGATCTGTGTGAATATGGAACAGATACCCCTGAGGCAGTAAACAGCCTTTGTGCGAGGACTGATTTTATTAACATTATTTTAATCAGAATTTGAATAAAATCAGTTCTCCCAAAGCTTTTGACCACTGGAATGAAACTGTAACTAAGCCTCAACAGAGTACAGAATTTGGTACAACAAACACATGTAAGACTACTACCTCCAATGGATCTAGTTAGCAAAATGTTGGAAGGCTTCTGTCATAATACGGTCTTACTGGAACAGAAACTCTATGAACGCAGGCCCCGGATAAGTTTTACTCTCTGCTGCATCTCTAGTGCCCAGCAGAATGCCTGATACACACTGGAACTTCAATACATATTTGTTAACTGAATGAATACGGCTTCCAGGGATATGTTATATGTCAGTGTCTTTGTGAAAAAGTTACCATCCACAAGGATCATGGAGAGGAAAGCAGGCACAGGAGGAGGCCCAAAGGCAGCTCTGGTGGTGACAGTGGACAACTGACATACCACAGCATAATGATACATGGCACTGGCCTGACTCAGGAATACTGGGCATTCCAACAGAGCCCTTCAACCTTAACCAGGTCATAAAAAGAAGATAATTTCAACCTAAGTAAGACAAACTCAAACACTCCCAACCATATTACCACTACCTTAATTTGAAAGTGCTTCACAGATTATAAATTCTCATTTAATAATTTGTTGGCCTGTGTGTACTTTTTATTAGAGTCCCTACTAAGTCAGTGGGGGTGGGGGGGAGGTCTAAAAAAAAAAAAACACAATATGAATGTGACAAGATTTCTGCTCTTCACAGATTCAAAATATAACAGGAACCAGCAAATCTTTTTTCAAGGGCAAATTCTGTTAATTCATCCATCTGCTCTACCCATACTTGACCCAGGTGTTCTGGCTCCATTACGGAGTCAGATACTCAGGACTCTAGAGAGATTTATGACCCTGGAGCACAGAACGCAGGTCTCTAAACCTTCTGTCCATAGCTCCCATTCTCTTGCACATGTTAAAGACTTAAAGAATAGAAATCAACCAGATTCTCTTTTCTTAGGTTCCAATATTCTCAACACATTCGTTTTCAGGCTGGCAAACGAAAATATAAAGGAACTGCAAAATGAAACAGGCTGTGCTGTAAGGTAGTAACTCTTTCCTCCATCCTTAAGGAAGAAAAAAAATGGAAGATACGGTAAAAATAAGCACTGGGTTCTCTCTTATTCCTCAGCGTTAGGAGGATGCCAGGGAGACACTCCTCTGTGATAATAACTGTATGCATGAAATACAAGAGGCTTTCTGGGTGACTGTGGATTAAAGTTAGTTATTGTAGAAATATGATTGCTAGTAGACGACTGCATAGGTTAGTAGCTGTGGTCATGAAACAAGAGGTAGTTTTTTGCATTTTGGTTATTTTTAATTATTTAAAACAAAGAGGCTTATTTTCCTCTTTACTATTTTGCATTGGTTCTTCTGACCTTTGGAAAGTCTTCTCAGTGAAACAGATGGTGGCATCTTAAGAAAACATGTTCACAATCACTACCAGTGACAGATATTTCTGACAGTATGGACTTGTCTTCTTCCCATACCAAGTTTTGTTCATCACCTGAGATATCTCATTTATTCATCGCCTGAGATGTCTCAACGTTTTGGATTTTTCCTGGTGTTTTTATTTTTTTTAGAAGGAAAAGGAACTAGCTTTTAAGAAACTATATGTCCCACATATCTTGCTCTCTGAATTGAGTCTACTACTTAACAATGCTATTGACAAGATATCCCTGTGATAGAGCCTCTTCCCCCATTCCTGCTCGTCCTTTAGGGGACGGACCAAGTCTGAAGGTCTTAGGGCATGGAGAGCATCTGACTGAGGATGCAAGAGCAGGGGTGCTGGGAAGGAAGAAGAGAGAACTCTGTCTGACGTAGCTCATGTGTTTAGCCAGAACATAGAGAGAAATAGTTCCAAACCTGAGATTGTCACTCTGTGGTGCTCTAGCTTAGGGTAGAAGCTGGGGCTTGCTCTTTGAACATTCATCTAGTCCGAGGCTCTTAGAGGCCTCAGCAATGGCGGTGATGCGGATGGGCAGGCCGGTAATGGCAGCATGTACACTCGAGCATTCCAAACAGCAGACACAGAGAACCAGCCTGTGCTGCCAGTGGGCTGGGGAGGGGAGGCTGGGAGCCCCTTTCTCAGGGCTCCTGCTGTAGCTTACTCCACCTAATGGTCTTCCTCAAGCCTGGTGAGGCAGCTTGGAAAACAACTACCCTAGTAACCATGTGATCACTTGTTAGTAATGGGCTTGCTATACACACCTTATGGTGATCCCAAAGAGAAAGGAATCAAGCTGGTTTCATTTGCAGGAAGGCCTTTTAAAATATAATAGGTGAATTTCTGGGGGAAAAAAGAAAGGCTAGATATAAATTTGGTTGGGGAAAACAAATCTTATCTTAAAATTCTCTTAGATTTCTCTCTATTCAGATATGTGAAGAGGAAGAAAGGAAGATTAAATTATGTGACCTTCTGTGCCCTAAACATGGTCACCCTGGTAGTTAATCGGAATCTTTTCACTTATCCTTATTAATAAGGAGTTACCTATACACACAGCATTCACTCATACGTTTCTTTTGCTTTTACAGTGTGTTATCATGGAGAAAGCAAAGTTGACTCAAATATGCTCCCTACACAAGAGTGATGGGGCAGGATTTTACACAAAGTGTCTGGAAGACAAGGGAGGAGCCATCATAAATATGACCCATACATTTGCCACATACTGTTGCTTTCATTAGTGCCTGGCTTGGATGCTGCGGTGAGAGTGGTGAGCAAAACCACATATAATCCTTGACCTTCTACAGCCTGTGGTCAGAGTAGTACGGAAGGCATTATGGAGGTAATTACAAAGTTCATGTAGAATGACATCTGGTTTAAGTATCATGACAGAGAAGTCACGGGGCTGTGAGAGCTTGCAAGACTGGGGAGTGCCCTTCCTGGGGTCTAGGCAAGTGAGCAGAGAGCGGTGATCTATATGAATGGAGAAAGACCCTGGAGACACAGAAATAGCATGGGTTTAAGGTAGTACAGTATTTAAGGACATCAAGAAAAGGCCAATATAAGGGGAGCACCCCCAAAGTGGGAAGGTGATGGAATGTACCCCCTAAATGGGAAAGTGACCCTGTGGCAAACATGGGCCACGGTAAGGATTTTGAACTTTATCAAGAGCAGTGAGAAGCAACTAAAATTTTTTTCTTTTTCCTTAATTGCTTAATAAGGAATAGAGTGGGTTTGGGAGGTTTCAGAGAGCTTATCAAGAGTCATTCTATTAGCTGAATTTTGAAGGATGATTAGAGATTTGCTGCATGAAGGGGGGAAGTGTTTCAAACACAGGACCCAGGAAGTGATCACACGAAAGCCTAAAGCCATGTGGCACCATTAAGAAAATGGGAGACATCTGATCTGGATGAAGTGAAGAGAGGTAGAGAGGAGGTGAACACGGAGAGGGGCCTGTGAAGCTAAGGAGAAGGAATTTTACTTCAAAAGCCACATCAGTCCTCTGGTGCACTTAAACAGGGGGTGAGGGTGGCTGCATTGGAGCATGCATATCTTGACTCTGTTCCGTACAATCAAGGCACCCCTTCTGCACAAAATCTCTACCTAGCCTGCTTCCCCCAGTGCCCAGCCCTGCTCAGCAAGTTAGGCGAGGGTACAAAGGGGACCGATGGTAGATTATGGGTTCAGCCAACCAGATGAAGAGTAACGATGAGCTGGGCCAAGCTAGTGGGGGTGAGGAGGAGGGGATGGGCCTGAGTGGTGTCGGGGCAGAATGTGGGAGAACAGAGAGCTAGGTAAAGGGAAGGGATCTTGGATGAATGTCCAGTCCCCGCTCAGCTGGGCAGCTTTGGATATGTGTGAACTGTCTACTGCACCTGGTGCTTGGGCTAGAAACAGACCTGGGAGTAAACATCAAATCAAGGTGGCAAATGAAACCACAGATTATATATTCCATGTCTCCACAAGTTTAGAGGTCCACCACTGTCCCAAAATCTTTTCAACCTTGGTCTGAGAAGGAAAGAAACAGAACACCAAACTTGAGTACATTGTGAATATTCAATAAAGAACTGCTTAATGAATGAGAGACAACTGGACCAGGATAGAGGCTCAATGGTTTGTTCTGGCTCCAGCATGGCTGCAAGAAACTACACTCTTAACTTAGCATTTTGCTTAGTAAAGGAAGGGCAAAGGAGATTTTAGATAAGATGCTTCTGCCTGCAGAAATGATTTCTGGTTAAGACAACATCACCATGAGGGATCAGATGCCAGGGAGGGATATTATATAGGGAAAATATTTGTATTTATTCTCAAACTGTGGATGAGGAAAAAGAAATGAGGAGGGCATGAAATGAATAATTATGCTACAAAACAATATATATAATGAATTGATTACACAAGTAATTTTACACTAGGCAAAAGGGGGGTGTACTAAATCCACTCAAAAATTACTCCAGAAACAAAAGAATATAAGGCTAATAGATGCATTAATGATATCTAATGAGCCATCTATTAAATAAAATAATTACCTTGAGAACAGAGAAAATCAACTAACTGAACACTGATGAATATTAACTGGCAAATTAATATATGAAACATATATAATTGGAGAAACAAAAGTGAGCTAAGTGTATATAGTGCTGCAGATTAACACCTAGGGCCAAAAAGATGCTTTAAAATCCTGTCTAAAGGGGCAGGCTCAGTGAGTTAAGCATCTGCCTTTGGCTCAGGTCATGATCCCAGGGTCCTGGGATTGAGCCCCGAGTTGGGCTCTTTGCTCAGCGAGGAGTCTTCTCCCTCTTCCTCTGCCCTTATTCCTGTTTATGCCCTCTCTCTCAAATAAATAATCTTAAAAAAAATCGTCTCTAAAATGTCCAGATACTCTCCTGAAGCTGTATCACTGCACACAAATGGATGCACATAAATGTCTTCCTTGTACCAAGGAGGCACTGTCCCTGCTACGGGAGTTTCATTTGGAATGGTCTTTCTCCTTCCGATTATATTCTGCTAACTGCAGTTTGAGTCATTCTCTCTAATCCAACATACTCAACCAATCACTAAGACCAGCTAATTCTATTTCTCAATAGATCTCAAAACCAGTTTCTTCTTTCCTTTACTCACCATTGCTCCAGTCTGGCCTTCACCATCATGACTCAATGAATCAATGCCATTGGCTTCTAACTGGCCTCTGTGTCTTCAGCTTCCTGCATGTCTGGAGTGATCCAGGTAAAGGGGACCTGGAGTCTGCTTAAAATACCTAATGGCTTTCCTCTGCCTAGCAACACATCCCAGCAGCCTGGCAGGCCACACAGGGCTCTGTCTTCTGTGGTCCCACCTCCGGGATACTCTCACTTCGCCTGCTGTCTGCCACAGTGGCACCAAACTGCTGGCACTTCCCCATGCCCAGCACGAATTACATTGTTGTCGTCTTCTTATTCTTTTATTTATTTTAAAACATCTGTCCCCTCTGCTTTTGCCTCCCTTCACCAGCAAATCCCCACTGGATCTTTGCAGCTCAGACCAGCTACCACAGCTTTCTAAACCTCACCCACAGGCTGTGTTGCATCGCCTGTCTGCTCCCACGATACGCGCTCACGTCTCTATTGGCGTGCTGCCACCACCCTGTTGGAAGATTCGCCATGAACGTATTCCTGTACGGGCTGAACTGCGAAGTTCCTCTCAGGCAAAGATCATGTTCTGTTTATTTCTGTACCTCCAGCAGGGAGCAAAGGGTCTGGCATATTGCAAGTATCCTAAGAAGGCTAGCTGAATGAAGGCTCAAACCAATCTCACCATTTTGAAACTGTGTATTATAGCGATAGAGATTTCTGGATTGCCAATAAATACCTGGTGCAGAATGTGACTCCACAAGTTTAACCGGGCTGGCTAAATCACTGTTATCGACTAAAAATTTCAAAGATTTGGCAGTTGGATTGCCAGTGTAAAGGTTAATCCATAGTAGCTAATTTACTTGTATTTGCTGAAACAAAAGACAGGACTCTGGAGTACCTGGTGTATGCCAAACGGTCTGCCAGAAAGTTTTGCACCTTTAGCATTCTCATTTTATAGATGATGGACTGGGGAGTAAATTATTTATACCAAGGTCACAGAGCTAGTTGACCTTAAATTTGAAAGAAGTTTTCTTTTCATTCTTTAAAAGTAATCTCCATATCTAACATGCGGCTTGAACTCACAACGCTAAGATCAAAAGTGGTATGCCCTGGGGTGCCCAGGTGGCTCCGTGGATTGAGTTGTCTGATTCTTGATTTCAGCTCAGGTCATGATCTCAGGGTCCTGCTATTGAGCTCCATGTTGGGCTCCATGGTCAGTGGGGAGTCTCCTTGATATTCTCTCCCTCCCTTTGCTCCTCTCTCCATGCCCCCCAAATCAATCAACCAACCAATCAATCAATCAGTCTTTAAAAAAGAGTGGTATGCTCTACCAACTGAGCCCTCAGGTGCCCCCAAAACAAGTTTTCTTCGTTCCAAGGTCAGGAATCTTTCTAAGTCAAGACTGTCTTGCTCATAATTCTCATTCATAATACTGAAAACAGTATTTAAAGCAAATTAGTTCAGGAATGAGACTATTAGAGGAAGAAATAAGGTGTAAAACAATAGAGACATCCTAGCAAGTCATTATAACTTTTGTTTCTGTTTTGTCATGAAAAGACATTTTTGTGAGCTATTTTTTTTGAATCTCAAAATAGGAGTTAAAAAAACTGCTATACTTTCAAAGACAATTCCAAGAATGAGTGGCTATCAAGTCATGTAGCAAATCAAGATGTGACAGTGATACATTATTATGTCCTAATTTGGAAATTCTAAATCTTCTTAAAACAGGAGGGTAGAGATCAGCTGAAGGAACCCCATTCAAGGCATTCTTATTACTAACACAAAAGCCAAGAGGACCCATCTTGATTTAGCTGACTCTTATTAAATCTAGAGATTCACAGCTTGGCTCATGTAACTCATCTAGTTTTATCAGCTAATTTGGTTTCTGTAAAATCTTCCTAAATTCGCTAGGTACCAGTTAATTGTGAAAATAAACGCTAAGTCATATGTAAAAATCTATTACCTGATGAAATGGGATTCAGTGTTAGGAAAGGGGTCATAGAAGAGAAGAAACAGGAGATAAAGTATCTTTTACCCATGACAAAGTAGTCATTTGGCTGCTGATGCAAATAATTAAGAGGCAGGCAATTTTCTACGATGCTCATTACAGTAGTTTTCAAACAGGATATTTTGTAAGTATACTTGTGTTTTTTTTTTTTTTTTTTAAAGGATTACCCTAGTACAACACAGAATTAAAGATACTTTATAGGAATCCCACTTATTTATAATTGCATTTTATGGTCTACCTTTACTCCTTACTTTCTTATATTCTTTACTTTTATTTCCTCTTTGCTCTGATTCTCTCGTTTATTATTTTTTAATTATAACAATTATTTCATTTTATTATATGTATTTTTATAAGTTTTTTAAATGCTTTAGGGGCCAAGAGAATGTATAAATAGATAAGTGCAATTTGGAAACTTTTATAAACTAGACTCAGTAATTCAACAGTGACACTTAGATCTAATAATTTTTTAACACTTTGCTCCACTGTCAAGAGTAAAAAATGTTATTTTTCCCCCCAATTCAGGCTGTTGTATATGTTAAATATCTCCTTCTCTGAGTTAGCTATACAATTTTTACTTATTTTTCAAAACAATTATCATTCAAAATAGTGGAACTTAGCAACCTTAAAGGAATTTTTTTTCTTAAAGGAAAAATTTTTAAGGAATTCCTTAAAGGAATTTTTTTATTTTGAAATTTCAAGCATATTTAATGATAATAAATAATCCTTCCTTGAAGAGTCTAAGAAGCTGTTTTTCTTCAGCACAAATGAACTGTCTGTAGTTGTTGTGGGGCTTTGTTAGAAAGAAGGGATCAGGTAACAGTAGTTCTACTCAAGTGCCACAAGCTATCCCATGAGTTCAACAGTATAAATTCAGAACAAATTTAAGAGTAAGTTTGGGAAGAATTTAGAAAATTTGTCTTTTTTTTCTTATACTCCTCTCCTCCTTCTCTGTGTTCTTGAATAGTCTGTAATATAAAAGTTAAAAAGCTTTTCACAGAGAGGTATGATTTATTTAACCCTTGTATAGTGAGCAAAACTCTACTCTGGCTGCTTATTAAACCATTCTCTGGTTTCTTTGATTGCTTATAATATACACATCCATTTCAAGACTTAAAAAAAGAGAAAACTGTTTTGGGGTGGGGGGAAATCCTAATAATCTTGTTAAGAGTACCAAAAAGCAAAATGCAACACTTGATGCTCACCACACACTTAATAGCTGTCCCAGGTGGCAGGTCTGTGTGGCTCTGAACTGAGCGAAGGAATAAAGGATACAAAAGAACAAGAGTTCTTGTGGAATATTCCACGCACCAGCAAGTTCTGATTAAAGGCAGGTTTGTATTCTATCTGCTTTGAGGCTTTAGTGCAATAATATATATACCATGAGTTTTCAAGAACTGTTAGGAACAAACTGGATTTGTCCATTTGTTCCAAAGCGAAAGAATACTTGGCAGTTCATGTCTTCAGTGTAGCTTATTTTAGAAAGAGAAAGGTGCTTGGTGTTAGTACTCTTCACATTAGATTATTATTCACCTTAGCCTTCTTGATCAATCAGTGGCACATGGGCGCAAAAGAGGCAGTCAATGTCAAAAGGTCTGCAACAGTGAGCACAGAAACCTGTGGAGGAAACCCTCTGCCTGGTTCCTGTCCTGTCCAGGAGCTCAGGGTTCCATGTCCTCAACTTCTAGTTCCAAGAGAGAACAGACTACTAAATAGGAACCATCAGTCCATTCATTCAGACTACAATCAAGAGGCTTCAATAACATTGCATTTAGTGGTGTAGCAGGTAGTAATTAAGACCTGACATTATCAACAGTTAGTAATTTACCAGTCACAAAACTAGAGAATGCTTGTTTGGCTACTTTGGCTGTTAAAAAGAAATTGTGAAAATAAATATCTTTGATGTCTACAACTTTTTCTGGCCAAGCCGGAGGATGCATGGGGTTGCAGGAAGCTCCCACACCACAGCAGAGTGTGGAGTCCTGGAGAAAGCAGCGCACTGGGGGCTGGGAGGCAATCTAGTTCCCACTCTGTCATTTACCAGTTGTGAGGCTTGAGTCAAGCTATTTATCCTTTCTACCCTTGTCTTTGTTCGAGACCCATTTTATCACTTGCTGGCTATTTCGCCCACACTTGAAGTCACCCATGCTGGAACACCAATGCAGTGCTTCTGGTTCTGATGCGCGCCCCCTTGGGTCTCACGGTCGGCCCGGAGTGCTCCTCCGCACAGGTCTCTGGCCCCCGCTGTGGCAGACACTAACTGTTGGCTGGCCCAGCAGCCACTGCCCAACCCTTTTCTTTGTGCGGCCTCCTGCTCCAGAGGCTAGACTAGCTAACCTTCCTTTTTCAGCCTCACGCTCAGCTAGTGATAGAAGAGTTCTGGCCAATGCTACAACCAGAAGTCCACCAGAAAGGTTCCAGGAAGTTTACCCTTTCCTTACGAAAAGGAAATGTACTCTTTCCTGGTTGGGGTGCCCTGCTTTCTTCTTGCCTCAAATAGATTTATCTGGAATGTCAGGAGCCATTTGCAACCATCAGGCATAAGCATCGGAGGAAAACAAACATTCAAGACACCTTGACATCATCTAGCAGCTAAATCAGTTGGAGCAGCTCCTTGTCTCTAGACCTTGTCTATGTGAGAATAAACCCCTTACTTACGTACCGTGTAAAGGTTTTCTATTACTTGTCAAAAGCATTCCTAATGATATTTATTTTTAAGGTGGTGCTTATGAGGTCAGATCCTCTACACACGTTTTCTTCCTTTGAACTTTATGGATAAACTTCTGATGATGTGAATATAATAAAGGGAAGTCTCATTTAAAATGTAGTCGGGAAGCCGTGTAGGGGCTGTCTCTCACCTGCTGTCTAGCTTATCTCACACTAGTGGACAGGAAGAAGCTTACTTTACTACCCCAACAGAAGAAGGAAGATTTTCTCCTGGCCCAGCAACAGCCCAGCCAACGAGAAATCATCACCACCCAGAGCTCTTCACTTTTCCTCCAACTGCCTTTTGTTCCAAGCAGCCCTTCTAACCTCATCCTTTCTCTCTACAATGTTTCTCTCCTTTGTTCTCCAGACTGGCCTATGGTTTGCCCTAGCCTGCATGTTCTGAGTTGCAATTTCTCTATTCCTGAACAGACTCATTTGCCGGGTAAAATAAGGGGCTTTTTGGTTACTTTACTGCTCTCTACCTTTAATGGGAGGCTCATTTTGATTTGCAGTTCTCACCACAATGCTTAATGTACGGGAAGTGTAATACTCAAACATTTAATGAAGAAAGGAGGAGTTCTGACACTCAACTTGGTAAGCATTTGGGCATTATTGTTCCTTTTTCTCACATTTTACAACATTTTTAACCTATAAGAGGAATTGGCTGATAAAAGTTACCTCTGAATACAATTTCCTCTTACTTTTCAAAAAGAATTTTTTTTTAAAAGATTTTATTTATTCATGAGAGACACACAGGGAGAGGCAGAGACACAGGCAGAGGGAGAAGCAGGCTCCATGCAGGGAGCCCGACGTGGGACTCGATCCCGGGTCTCCAGGATCACGCCCTGGGTGGAAGGCAGAGCTAAACCACTGAGCCACCTGGGCTGTCCTGAACAAAGAATTATAAAAATACACTGGATAGTTATTGTGCTAAGCACTAGAAAGGAAGACATAAAACAATTTTTGCTTTCAAGGAATGAATGGCAGAGACAAGTAAACCTACAGCTACAATAGTGTTTGACATGTGTAATAATAAATCTGAGAGCATAATGCTTCCTCAACATTTACTTACTTTCCACTTTATCCAGAAACTGGCTCTCAGGCACAGCACCAATCACCTCAACTTCCTATCCTTCCTGCATCTTCGCCTCCTTTACCCACCGATAAAAAAGTGTCTCTCTGCCTGTCCCAGGACCAACTGTGCTCTCAGATACACCACTTCTCACCTCTTGTGGGGTCTTGCTCTAACAGTTATCTGAACTCCCAGATCACGTTAAACAGACTTCCTGGGGTGGTGGGTTGGTTTATACTCACTGTAGCTGTTTACTTCCTTCTGATTCACTTCTCAACGCCCATAACCCAGGTTCAGCCTTGACCACCTCACTAACACTGCTCTCTGGTAAAGGTCCCTAGAGATCTCGGTACTGCCAACACCAGGCATCACATTTCCATCTTTATTTATTGGACCTTGCTGAAGCAAGTGACCTTGGCCACAACTACCTTCCAAAAACATGTGACTATCTTGACTTCTGTGATACTGCTTGCACTGCTTGTTTTCTTCTTCTTTGTAGATACTACAGTAGTTATCCAGGTGTGGCTAGGGGCCACTGGGGGGGTCTGAGACCTTCCAGCGGATCCATCAGGAAAATTATTTTCACAGTACCACAACTGCCTGTTCTCACTCTCTTAAGCGTGTCCAGTGGAATTTCCCAGAGGCTAAATGACATGTGGTATAGCAACAGGCTGTAGGCAGCAGCAAATATAAAAATCTTCTCTTCTTCTATTAAGACATTCATTGAAGAGATTGGCAAAAATGTTGAAGAATGTCACTCTTGTCACTAATTTTTTTTCTTTTTTGGAAAAAAAATGGTTACTGTTCCTAAAAATGTCATTTATGTTAGTATGTGATGGGCTTATTAATTCATTCACAAATAGATGTTTTAGTTTTGATTTTCACCATGATATTGATAACTATGCCACACATACACAAAGCTTTTGGGTCCTCGGTTACATTTAAGAATTTAACAGGATCCTGAGACCATTACGTTTGGGACCACATTCTTAGACGATGTCTTCTTGGCCTTCTGTAGCAGCAATTCTTTGGCCAACTCCTTACATTTTGATGTTCTCTAGAACAGCATCCTTAGCACACTAATTTTCTCACCATACACTAAGATTTCTCAATCTTGGCATGTTTGACATTTTGGGTCAGATAATTCTTTATTATGGGGACTTTGTGTTTAGACCAGAGACGTCCCTGGTCTCTAACGAGACATCCCTGTTTCTAACTACTAGATGCCTCTAGCATCCTCTCACTCAAGTTATAACAACAAAAATGTCTCCAGGTATTGTCAGATAAAATTGCCCCTGGTTTAGAAGAACTGTTTAAATACTCTTCCTGGAAATTTCACCTAATATCAAAACTCTTTTTTAAGAGAGTGTGCATACATTGGAATGGAGGGGAGGGAGAGAGAGAGAATCGCAAGTAGGCTCCACGTCTAGCACGGTGCCCCATCACACAGGGCTCCATCTCACAACCCTGAGACCACGACCTGAACTGAAATTAGGAGTTGGATGCTTAACTGACTGAGCCACAGAGGAACCCCAGGCACAACTGTAAGCACCTGACATGTATTAACTCATTTAAACTTCCACTTGAGAGAGAAATCATTATCTCTGCTTTACAGAATCTGTTTAATAGATTAAGAAACTGCAGCACAGAGAGGTGAAAAGACTTGCCCAGGGTCACAAGGCAAGTAAGTAAGGACGTTAACTCTTGCCCTGTTTGCTCCCCTGAGCTGTGGACTCTTGTGAATAACTGCCTTTGCTGGGCATCACTGACATTTACTCAAGATGTCTGAAGATGTATTTGTAAGTCTTCTTGTCACAAGACCAGCTATTTCTGTATTTCTTAAGTCCGTTAATGGCACAACGTCCCATTTAATCTTTCTGTGCCTCAGCTAAATAGTAACCTGGAAGTGATTCTAGACTTTCCTTGGAATCTCTTCTTCCTTATTCCTGAATGCAATCATTCACAGGTTTCTAACAAGTTTACCCTATAATTATTAATCAAATATGTCTTTTTTCTCTATCAGCCACTATTCCTACCTTCATTAGGAACCTAATCTCTCCTCAGCACTGCTGTAATCAGCTCCCATTTGGTGTCCTTTTTTTTTTAAATTTTTATTTATTTATGATATATAGAGAGAGAGAGAGAGAGAGAGAGGCAGAGACACAGGCAGAGGGAGAAGCAGGCTCCATGCACCGGGAGCCCGATGTGGGATTCGATCCGGGGTCTCCAGGATCGCGCCCTGGGCCAAAGGCAGGCGCCAAACTGCTGCGCCACCCAGGGATCCCCCCATTTGGTGTCCTTATATTTAGTCCCCAAATTTATTTTCTACACAGCTACCAGTGACCTACCTAAAATGCAAATCTGGCCATGTCATTTTCTGGTTTAAAACGCTTTATTGGCTGCCTGTTAGCTCAGAATAAAGTCCAAGTTCCTTAGCATGGTGCCCAGGCCCCTGAATATGTGGGCTCTCCACCCTTTGTCTCATTCTCTGTCACCCCCTGAATCACACTTCACTCTCTAGCAATTAAACCGTCTACTGTTTACTGTTATTTGAGCACACTATGTTGTTTCATGCTTTTGACCCAATGTCATCTTCTGGGAAGTGTTCCTGATTCTACCCCATGCATACCCATTACAGCACTTAACACAGTTTGTTAAAATGATTTCCATAACTGTATCCTATGGAGGTATGTTAAAAAAGCCACTGACGGTAGATGCCTTGCTGAGCCCAAAGCTCTCACCTTTCTACCTCCAGGTTTTGGTATGGTACGGAGCAAAGTAGTCTTTGGACGTTTCTGAAAACACTGAAGTAAAATAACACTTTGTCCTGAGAGGATCATGATAGAGCTGACTCTCAAGAGGATGAACTAAAGACAAGAGGGTTTAAAGGGCATGCCCACCAGAGAGAACTTCACAAGGGGAAAGCACTGTCTTTGAAATTCTCAAGACACAGCCTAATACAGAAGGACATTTTTTTTTTTTTTTAAAGACTTTCTTTGAGAGAGAAAAAGCAAGCACGTGCAGGCAGCAGAGGCAGAGGGAGAAGCAGGCTCCTCAGAGCAGAGAGCCTGATGCAGGCTTCAATCCCAGGACCCTAGGATCATGACCTGAAGCCAAGACAGACGCTTAACCGACTGAGCCATCCATACGCCCCCAGAAGGGCATTATTTCTTAACTATTAAGTTTATTATCTGAGACCTCATACCGGTGGGAATCTCAGGTTTTAGGTCCATGATTTCAAGAAAATGTAAAATGATTACCAGATTCCTATAGTTAGTACATTTACATGCATATTTTAAACTAAATAAATTTAGTTTAAAAGCATGATTCAAAGTATAATTTGAACAATTATTTACTAAATGTGTATTACTTTACAGTGGCTCATACAGAAACCCATTTCCAATTTTCTGCCCACCAGGTACAGCTTTGAATGATTTTCCTGAGGTTTACCCCTGTTGACTTGGCATTTATTCACTTGAAAAAATTTTGCCTCAAATGTGGATTTCCCCACCTGGCTCATAAATCATTTCCAAATGGATTTTTAGTAATGTAGCAGTCCTCAGAGGTTACCTAGTCCGACAAGCTAATTTTGTAAACAAGAAAATTGAAATACTAAGGTTGAGTGACTTGTTGAAGGTTATATATTCTCTGAGGCCCCCTCTTGACCTCTCTACAGTGTGCTTTCACATCGACCCCATCCCCCCCTTCAGTGTGGGGCCTGTGTACTGATTCCTAGTTCTTATTTATTCTCAGCAAATTTAAATGACAAAATATCTTCTTCCAGACTGTAAACACCTGGTCACCACTTATTCACGTGCATATTTTGTAGGTTTCTTCAACAGACTTGGTGAAGTCCTTGGTGCTAAGTACTTGATTCAGTTTTTGTTAAAAATTCCACCCATACCCCTCATGTTCGAAAACTTTACCTTCCAAAGACAAAGTCACTAAGTAGAACCAGGCTCTCCCAGGAAACGTATCTTTCAACCACCTGACTGGTCTTACTGGTAGGACTCGATGTTGCTCTCGAATTTACAGGACAGAATGACTTTTCTAAGCAGGTATCTAAAAATTAGTCACTGCTCGAGAGGTCTAGCTTTCTGTCCCATAACCAACACTGGGCTGGGTCTACCTACCAGGGGGCCTGCCAGCTCATACACCCTTGGGAGGGTGGCACCTGTGGAACCAGACTCTCTCTTGGGACACTCGATCTCACCCACAGTGAGAGCTGGCCTAACTATGGCTCAAAGTCTGAGTTGGAGAGGTAGTAGGAAAACATCAAACCTAAGGACGCAGAGGGAAAACCCATAAGAAACATTCAGTAAAAATGAGTCAGAAGTTGTAAGAAAGCAAGGGTTGTGAGGCAGACAAAAGTATGGACGTGAATGAGGGAGTCGAGAGCAAGTATGAGAAGGGGGCGGGCGTGGGGAAAGTTGTGCGCTGCACTGGGGGATGGGAGTTTAGCCTGTCACTCTCCTAAAGGATCCTGAAGATCCTTTAAGCTGTATCCCCATCTGATGAGGCCAAGGCAAGTGTTTCAGAGCCTAGAAGTCTGTTTCTTTCCTTTCCGGCTACCTGAATCTCCTGTTCTCACCCCACCGCCTCCTCAAAGCCAGTGCCCCGAGGAGCAAGGATTTGATTCTTGCAACCAGGAAAGCGAGTCAAGGCACCTCGCTGCAGCGAGGCTTCAGCTTTCCCAGAGGCTGCTCGCTCACTTCCACGACCAACTCTTCCATCCCCCGGGGAAGTTCTACACGCGCCACAAACCGGCCCTGAGCCTGAGGCTTGCGGAAGCACAGCGGTCAGCGCGCCCCCAGAGAGCCACCCAGGGAACCATCACAGGATTGGAACCTCTTCCCTGATACCATGAAGGCCGAGCCCCCTCCCCCTGCTCTCTTCTCCAGGTTTCAGAGGGCGCCTTGCTTCCCCTCCCACCGAGGTTTTCAGAGGACACTCTGCTCCCACCCCAGGTATCCGAGGACCCCCTGCTCCCCCCCAGGTCTCAGAGGTTCCCCCCCGCCCCCAGGTGTCCGAGGCCCCCCTGCTCCCCCCCAGGTGTCCGAGGCCCCCCCGCTCCCCCTCCAGGTGTCCGAGGCCCCCCCGCCCCCCCGTACCCAGGTATCCGAGGCTCCCCTGCTCCCCCTCAGAAGTCCGAGGCCACCCCTGCTCCCCCCCAGGTGTCCGAGGCCCCCCCGCCCCCAGGTATTCGAGGCTCCCCTGCTCCCCCCAAGGTGTCCGAGGCCCGCCCGCCCCCCGTCCCCAGGTATCCGAGGTTCCCCTGCTCCCCCCCCAGGTGTCCGAGGTCCCCCTGCCCCCCGCCCCCAGGTGTCCGAGGTCCCCCTGCCCCCCGCCCCCAGGTGTCCGAGATCCCCCTGCCCCCCGTCCCCAGGTATTCGAGGCTCCCCTGCTCCCCCCCAGGTGTCCGAGGCCCCCCCGCCCCCAGGTATTCGAGGCTCCCCTGCTCCCCCCAAGGTGTCCGAGGCCCCCCCGCCCCCCGTCCCCAGGTATCCGAGGTTCCCCTGCTCCCCCCCCAGGTGTCCGAGGTCCCCCTGCCCCCCGCCCCCAGGTGTCCGAGGTCCCCCTGCCCCCCGCCCCCAGGTGTCCGAGATCCCCCTGCCCCCCGTCCCCAGGTATTCGAGGCT
The DNA here is from genome assembly GCF_003254725.2 of Canis lupus dingo. Taxonomy (NCBI): domain Eukaryota; kingdom Metazoa; phylum Chordata; class Mammalia; order Carnivora; family Canidae; genus Canis; species Canis lupus. The sequence goes on from NC_064277.1 coordinate 5,476,259, forward strand.
CCCCTGCTCCCCCCAAGGTGTCCGAGGCCCCCCCGCCCCCCGTCCCCAGGTATCCGAGGCTCCCCTGCTCCCCCCCCAGGTGTCCGAGGTCCCCCTGCCCCCCGCCCCCAGGTGTCCGAGGTCCCCCTGCTCCCCCCCCAGGTGTCCGAGGTCCCCCTGCCCCCCGCCCCCAGGTGTCCGAGGTCCCCCTGCCCCCCGCCCCCAGGTGTCCGAGGCCCCCCTGCTCCCCCCCCAGGTGTCCGAGGCCCCCCTGCTCCCCCCCAGGTATCCGAGGCCCCCCTGCCCCCCGCCCCCAGGTGTCCGAGGCCCCCCTGCCCCCCGTCCCCAGGTATCCGAGGCCCCCCTGCTCCGCCCCAGGTATCAGAGGTTCCCCCCCGCCCCCAGGTGTCCGAGGCCCCCCTGCCCCCCGCCCCCAGGTGTCCGAGGCCCCCCTGCTCCCCCCCAGGTGTCCGAGGCCCCCCTGCTCCCCCCCAGGTATCCGAGGCCCCCCTGCCCCCCGCCCCCAGGTGTCCGAGGCCCCCCTGCCCCCCGTCCCCAGGTATCCGAGGCCCCCCTGCTCCGCCCCAGGTATCAGAGGTTCCCCCCCGCCCCCAGGTGTCCGAGGCCCCCCTGCTCCCCTGCACGTGTCCTCTCCGCCCCTCGCTCCCCCCGAGGCGCCGGGACCGCGCTGGCCGGCCTGGGAGGCAGGTGGGCGGCGGAGGCTCCGCACCCGGGCCCGAAGCCGCCGCCGCGGGACAGACACAAGCCGCCCCCGGCCCCGCCGCCCGCCGCCCGCCGCCCGCCGCGTCACCTGTAGTTGTAGGCGCTGAAATGCTTGCTCTCTCTCAGCATCGCCCGGTACAGATCTAACACTTGTGCGCGGCTGGAGGCTGCCATTTTGGAAAGGGGGAAACAAACAAACAAACCCGCGAAGCGGGGCGTCTTCGGGAAGGCCCCGACGTCACCCAACCCGCTCGGCAAAGCCGCGGACGCGTGAACCGCGCGGCGGGGCCGGGCCGGGGCGGCCAGCGGGCCGGGAGCTCGGCAGGCGGGCGCAGGCGGGCGCAGGCGGGCTCGGGGCAGCCCGAGGGGGAGGCGCCGGCCGGGAGGCGGGCCCCGGGCGCGGCCGCTCCCCCCTCCCCCCCCCGCGGGCCGAGGCGGGCAGAGGGGAAGCCGCCGGGACGGGGCCGAGCCCGAGGACGCCTCGAGCGCCCAGAGCCCGCCGCCCGAGAGCTGCCCGCCGCCGCGTTGCCATGGTTACCGAGCGCGCCGCCGCTCGACGCCCCGCCCCCGGCCGCGGAGGACCCGCCCCCTCGCGCTGGGGCTGCCCTCCGCGCTGCCTGAGGGCCCGAGCCGGGCTTCCGGGGCGCCTTGACTTTCCCGCGCTGTGTCTGTGGGTCCCCAGCGCAAGGGCGCTTCCGGGGTGCGGGGTCGCGACGCGGGGGCCGCCGAGGCGGTGGGGGCGAGGGACTCCCTGCTGTACGGCTCCGCTCGGGGCGACCGGCTTGGGGGCTTGAGAGCAAGGACCCCTCTCTTGCCAAGATGGCGGCGCCCAGCGAGCTGCGGGGGTCTCGCTGAGGCTGCGAGTGCGGCGGCGGCTTGGAGCCTCCCGGGGGGGTGAGCAGCGCGCAGCGCGGGGTGCCTGGGGGTGCCTGGGGGTGCCTGGGTCTCCTGCGGGCGGTGGGCGAGTGCTGGCCTGGTCGCGGCCGCGGTCGGGGGCGCTGGCGCGGGGCTCCCCTTCCCCGCCTGTGCTCTGAGCTCTCGAGCTTTGCAGGGTCCTGGGTCCTTCCGGGCCGGGGCCGGGGCCAGGGCCGGGCTGGTGCGCCCGCGGAGACCTGGGGCGCCGGGGCCGCTTCCGTGCATTTAGCCGACCTGATGATTTTTTTTTTAAAGATTTACTTATTTATTCATGAGAGACACAGAGGCGCAGGCAGAGGGAGAAGCAGGCTCCACGCAGGGAGCCCGACGCGGGACTCGATCCCGGGACCCCGGGGTCACGCCCTGGGCTGCAGGCGGCGCTAACCGCTGAGCCCCCCGGGCTGCCCCGCCGACCGGATGATTGTTAACGTGGCTTTTGCATTTCACCAAGAACTTGGTATTTTCCGGGACTTTAAGGGCAGGAAGCGCCCGTCAGCGTACTTGCAACCTGGTGTCCCCGCGTGCACCCAGATGCACTTGGTAATGTTACTCCTTGGGATGCAATGGCGTTTGAAAAGAAAAAATATAAAAGGCATGGAAGAGAACATACTTTTTTTTATCATTATCATTTTAAAGATTTTATTTATTTTATTCATGAGAGACACACTCGAGAGGGAGAAGCAGGCTCCATGCAGGGAGCCCAATGCGGGACTGGATCCCGGGACCCCGGGGTCATGACCTGGGCCCAAGGGAGGCGCTCAACTGCTGAGCCACCCAGGTGTCCCCCAAACATACTTTTTTTTTTTAAAGATTTTATTTATTTATTCATGAGAGACAGCAGAGAGAGAGAGGCAGAGACCCATGCAGAGGGAGAAGCAGGCTCCTCGCAGGGAGCCCGATGTGGGACTCGATCCCGGGACCCTGGGGTCACAACCTGGGCCGAAGGCAGATGTTCAACCACTGAGCCACCCAGGTGCCCCAAACATACTTTTTTTTTTTTTTTTAAAGATTTTATTTATTTATTCACAAGAGACACACACACAGAGGGAAAAGCAGGCTCCCTGCAGGGAGCCCCACGTGGGACTCCATCCCAGGACACCCGGGGTCACGCCCTGGGCCGAAGGGAGGTGCTCAACTGCTGAGCCACCCAGGCTTCCCCCAAACATACTTTCATTAAAATCTTTTTAAACCTCCTATTTGATTTTTTTTTAAGGCCTCTCATTTCTATGAACATCAAAATAAGGCTTTTTTTTTTTTTTTTTTAAATAGGATACCCAAACTTCTGTCGCTCTTGCAGGTTGATCACGTCATTGGGCGAGTCTTCCCTCAGGATTATTCGAAGAGATTTTAATAGTTTGAGTTTGTCCTGGGCATTGCTTAAACGTTCAAGAAAGGAATTGCACGTTTTTACGGAGTAAGATCTAGAGCTTTTTTTTTTTCTTTCCGTGCTATGTGAGTGCTAATGACGTAAAAGGCGGCACCTGGGAAAAGGACACCATTCGTCCAAGTTACACATAGAGAAAGCTGGGGACCCCTGGGTTGCTCAGCGGTTGAGCGTCCAGGGCATGACCCCGGGGTCCTGGGATCGAGTCCAGCATTGGACTCCCTGCGGGGAGCCTGCTTCTCCCTCTGCCTGTGTCTGTGTCTCCCCCACCCCCATGTCTCTCATGAATAAATACATAAAATCTTAAAAGTACAGAGTGCTTCAGGTGGAGTACTGGGGAAGTGCTATGGGGGTCTCAGCGTGAGAGGTCACTTTCATGGTTGGGGCCTGGGCCACCCCTCAGATGGACAGTCAATGTGATTTTGACTAAGTTTCAGGGATTTTTAAAAAAATTCCCCAGGTGATTGGTTGCAGTCTGGTAGAGAAGCATTGATCTGTAGGAATTAGGGGGCCTTTTGGAGGAGGTGGTATTCATGTTGCTTGAGAGAATTTAGGTTAGCTAAATCTTTTTTTTTTCTAAATATTTTATTTATTTATTCATGAGAAAGAGAGAGAGAGAGAGAGAGGCACAGGCAGAGGGAGAAGCAGGCTCCATGCAGGGAGCCCGGTGCGGGACTTGATCCCAGGTCTCCAGGATCATGCTCTGGGCGGAAGGCAGGAGCCCAACTGCTGAGCCGCCCAGGGATCCTCAGGTTAGCTAAATCTTGAAAAGAATTCCGGGATTTGGATATGTGGATGTATTAGTAAGATGGTTATGAAGAATGTAGGTTTACCCTTACAAAGGGTAAAGGAAAGAGTCTGAGTGAGGGCTAGGGAAAGATGATCCTGGTCTACAGAACTCTGAAGCCTTATGAGGGAGGGAGTAGGAGAGTGCTTGACGGTGAGTGCAAGAGAAGTACCCGGAAAGGGCTGAAGCCAGCTGAGTCCTTGTAGGATCTCAGTTAATCCTTTGGAACCTTGATGGGAAAGAAAGCTGTTAATTGCATTTAAAGATAGGGAAGCTGAGAAGTTAGATTACTGAGCTGGAGGTAAGCAGCTAGGAAGCGGGGAGGGTAGGCATTGGCCCAGGATATGATCTGTCTAGCTGTGATGCTACACTGCTTTACAGACAGTCTTCAGTGGAAGCTTCAGGAGTTTGAGGTGTTTTAATTTTTCTTGGATAACATGGGTAAATTTCAGATGTATTTGAAGTTTAATTTCGTTGGATTCCCACTTATTTGTGAAGCTAACTGGTTAGCCCCTGACAAATATTCAGAAAATCGCAAATGTTGATTTTTATATTCGCTTTTTAGTCTTTTAAGAGAAATTTACATTTTTTTCTATTACCATTTTTTTTTCCCTATAACTATGTCTTAGAAAAGACCTACATCGAATACCTTTTTTAGGTTGTCTGTTCTTATGTGCCACAGATATTATTATCTCATGGGGAATTTCTGAGACTCACCTTTCTATAGAAGCTCTTTTCAAATATACCTAAGAAAATCTGTTCTCTGAGAAAGTTAGAAAGCAGCTATATAATCTAACTTCATTGATTGGAGGATAAGAGTTCCCCTTGTGGGCAGCAGCAATAAAACTGACAATCGATTTTATGTAAAGTGTATCAAATGTCACTTCTAGAGGATTTTTTTTTTTTTTAAACAAATTCTTTGCCTTCTGAAGGAAAGAAACCATCTTTTCCTAATACAGACTCCTACCAACTTCGGAATTCTTTCACAGTGTGGTTTATGGTAGTATTCTGCTACAGATCACCTTCATTTTTTATACTAGTTATGAGGGATAACTTAAAGGAATGATGTTTTTTTGTTTGTATGTTTTCTAATGATTTGTTAATCAACCAGCTATGTGTGATGGTAATGACAGCTATTATTTATTCAAAGTGCATTTTCTCTTCCAGCAGCTTTGCCAGGCAGTTCACCAACATGTCAGTAATTCTTATAAAGACCCATTTGAAGCTCTGATGGACTTCTTTGAGTGGGGAGTAATACCTGCCATCTCTTGTTTGTCCAGATTAGTTGGTCGTTTACAGAAAACACTTAGGATCTGCAGTGCTGACTATCCTGTTTGGAAGAAAAAAACAGCCTATGTTTTGCTAATCACTGACAAAATACCGGGTTGATGTCTCCTGATATTCAGTAACTGAGTTCCATGACATTGACTGTTAACTTGGAGGGAGGAGATACATCTTTGTAAAGGAAAATCCTACAGTTCTTTCCTACTATGTGTTTCTTTCCTATTTGTCTTCTTAACTACTCAAAACAGAACACTTCACCTCTAGTCACCAGATGTGTGGGTTTTTTACTGACACCAAAGCAATTCTCTGTAATACCAGCTGGGTGTCTTAACAGTTCAGCTTAATTTTGACGATACTCGGAGGCAGTATCAGATGCCACTGGTTAATAAGGGCTCATTCCCATGAGACTGCCCTCCCTTCCCTCCTGTTTCAGATGCCAATTACAAGTAGTAGGTCCCCAGGTGACCCACACCTTCTGTCCACTTTGGCTGCAAATTAGACCTCTTTCTCAGGTTTGAATAATTTCCTAGACAGGCTCACAAAACTCAAGGAAACAGATTATCAGTTAATTAAAGGTTGAGATAAACATACAGATGAACAGCCAGATGAAGAGATATATAGGGTGAGGTCTGAGAGGGTCCTGAGTGCAAGAGCTTCTGTCCCCATTGAGTTGCGGTGAACCACCCTTCCTGTGTGGATGTGTTCACTCACCTGGATGCTCTGCAAACCCCATACCATTGGAATTTTATGGAAGCTTCCTCATGTAGTCATGATCAGTCAGTAACATTTCTAGCTCCTCTTGTTTTCTAGAGAAGCGGGTTTGGGGGGGTGGGTGGGGCTGAAAATCCCAAGCATCTAATCATGGCTTGGTATTTCTGGTAACCAGCTTCCCTCAGGAGCCTTACAGGAGCCCACCCAGAGTCACTTAAGAATAAATGATGCTCCTAATGCTCTTAACACTTAGGAATTTTCAAGGGTTTCAGGATCCCTGTGTCAGGGCTGGGGTCAAAGACCAAATATTAGAACAAGAGATGCTTCTAGTATTGTTGCCTTTTGGAAAATAAAACAAGGTTGTAGGAGACGGGAACTGGGGGCAGAGACCATATATATATATATATATATATATATATATATATATTTTCTATTATCTCACAATCCTTGATACTTGTCTTAGTCTGTTTGGGCTGCTTTAACAGGATATCATAAACTGTATAGCCGATAAACAAAAATTTATTTCTTCTAGGTCTGGAGGCAGGGAAGCTCAAGATCAAGGTGGTGGTAGATTCAGTGTCTGCTGAGAGCTTACCGATTCATAGATCGCTGCCTTTTTACTGTGTTCTCACATGGAAGGAGCAAGGGATCTTTCTGGGGCCTCTTATAAGGGTACTGATCCTGTTCTTTAGGAATCCTCCTGATCTAATCACCTCAAAGTTCCTGCCTTTTTATACCATCACCTTGGTTTTTAACTTAGGATTTTAATGTGAATTTTGGGGGGATGTTTACAAACAGTAGATTGCAATATTATGCTGCAGGGTGTTATTAATATTAGAAGCTAAACAGAGAAGTCATGAATTCTCGGCCATTATAGTGAATACTTTATATGATTTAATATTTCATAGCTTTTTAATTTAAAAATTTATTTGCTGAGCACAACTAAAGCAATTCAGCAGGGCAAACCTGTGTCCTGTATATTGTGTAATTGTGAGCTTGAGTTAACTAATATTTGAGAGTATAAAAACCTGGCTTGTGTGAAATGAATTGCAGTAATATTGACAGGCAGTGATACAGAGTTATCTTCAGTTAATAAGGATTCATTTATTGGGAGAAATATCTTTATAACGATTCCTGGAATTCTGGATGGCAGGGGAGAGTGGAAATGGAGAAATCGCGATACAGAAGAAAGCTTATCAGGCATACTTTCTTCCCTCCTTGACATTTCCAGGTACAGGCGTTGTTATTTATCTATTTCAGGTCTTTGAGCACTGTGAAATAAATGCATGTGCCTGAACATTGATGATGTTAAGCTCTGTTAGAATCCCATTCATACCTTGGTTGCAGTGCAGTGAGAGCACTTCGAGCCTCCTGAGACCTGGTTGTTATGGTGCCACTCTCATTTGTAGAGCCCTGTCTTCCAAGAATTGCCTATACTCCCTACTTTATAAAGCATCTGGGTAGACTGTCCAAGATTAATACATTTCATGACAGTAAGGTCAGTTTCACCAGGATGTCCAAGATGAGTTCGAATGTCCCTCTGTTAAAGACCTTGTAGAGGAGAGTCCGTGGGTGCCACATTACACTGTTTTCTGAAAGTCTTTTTCTGTCGTCTTGACAGCTCTTTTAAAATATTCAGTGTAAATTTATATTACAGTAATTTATGCTAATCTCCCCCCCCCCCAAAAAAAAAACACTGCATCATTTTTATTTCAATAATTTTGGGGGTCTCTGGGTGGCTCAGGCAGTTAAACATCTGTCTGGCTCAGGTCATGATTCTGGAGTTACGGGATTGAGCCCCATGTTTTTTTTTTTTTTTTTAACTTTTTTTATTGGTGTTCAATTTGCCAGCATATAGCATAACACCCAGTGCTCATCCTGCCAAGCGCCACCCTCAGTGCCCATCACCCAGTCACCCCAACCCCCCACCTACCTCCCCTTCCACTACCCCTTGTTCATTTCCCAGAGTTAGGTGTCTCTCATGGTTTGTCTCCCTCACTGATATTTTCACTCATTTTCTCTCCTTTCCCCTTTATTCCCTTTTGCTAGTTTTTATATTCCCCTAATGAATGAGACCATATAATGTTTGTCCTTTTCCGGTTGACTTATTTCACTCAGCATCATACCCTCCAGGTCCATCCATGTCATCAAAGCAAATGGTGGGTATTTGTGGTTTCTAATGGCTGAGTAATATTCCATTGTATACATAGACCACATCTTCTTTATCCATCATCTGTTGATGGACACCGAGGCTCCTTCCACAGTTTGGCTATTGTGGACATTGCTGCTATAAACATCGGGGTGCAGGTATCCCTGCATGTGACTGCATCTGTATCTTTGGGGTAAATCCCCAGCAGTGCAATTGCTGGGTCATAGGGCAGATCTATTTTTAACTCTTTGAGGAACCTCCACACAGTTTTCCAGAGTGGCTGCACCAGTTCACATTCCCACCAACAGTGCAGGAGGGTTCCCCTTTCTCCGCATCCTCTCCAACATTTGTTGTTTCCTGCCTTGTTAATTTTCCCCATTCTCCCTGGTGTGAGGTGGGATCTCATTGTGGTTTTGATTTGTATTTCCCTGATGGCAAGTGATGTGGAGCATTTTCTCTTGGGCTTGTTGGCCATGTCTAGGTCTTCCTCTGTGAGATTTCTGTTCATGTCTTTTGCCCATTTCATGATTGGATTGTTTGTTTCTTTGGTGTTGAGTTTAATAAGTTCTTTATAGATCTTGGATACTAGCCCTTTATCTGATACGTCATTTGCAAATAACTTCTCCCATTCTGTAGGTTGTCTTGTAGTTTTGTTGACTGTTTCTTTTGCTGTGCAGAAGCTTCTTGATGAAGTCCCAATAATTCATTTTTTGCATTTGTTTCTGTTGCCTTCATGGATGTATCTTGCAAGAAGTTGCTGTGGCCAAGATCCAAAAGGGTGTTGGGCTTCCTGCTCAACTGGGAGTCTGCTTCTCCCTATGCCTCTGCTCCTCTTTCCATTCATGCTCACTCACTCTCTCACAAATAACTGAAATCTTTAAAGAAATTAAAAAAAAATTTAAAGTTTATTTATTTTAGTAATTTCTACAGTCAGCATGGGACTTGGACTTAAAATCCTGAAATCTAGAGTTGCATGCTCTTCCAACTGAGCCGGCTAGGTACCACCCTTCCCTCCTCCCACCCTCTGCATCATTTTTAGAATAAAGTCTAAAAAAGTCTGTATAAACTCACTAACACAGCCAGTATGACCTTGAGGGGGCAATTGCAAATGCTCACCCAAGTGCCTGGAATGTACTCTCCCTTTCCTAATTTGTCTGGTATCAGTTTAAGAAATACTCAAAGACACCTTCTCAAACTTCACACAGATCTTCCTCTTTTAAGCCCTCTTAATGTTGTGAGTGTGAGTATTTTTAGTAGTGACTGCAGTTGCAAGTAACAGAAAACCCAAGTCAAATAGATCTGAACCAATGTAGTGGCTTTATTGTTCCATGTATCTTGGAAGTTCAGAAGACAGATGGGTTTTAGAATTGGTTTATTTGAGTGATATTGTCAGAGACCTGGTTTTGTCCTTTTTTCCATTCTGTCTTGTACAATGTCAACTTTATCCTCAGGCTGGCCTCCTTTCTTGGTAGTAGAAGGCCGCCAACAATTCTGGGGTACTTGTTTCTAGAATGTCAGAAGAGAGCTTCTGTACCAGGAGTGCCCTACAGTTCTCTCTGTTCACCCCTTTGGTCCTATTAAATTGTGTGCTCATCCATCTCTAACCAATAACTGTGGGTAGAACATAGGATTACAGTTAGTTTAGGTTTGAGCCACCTGTTTAAATCCTAGAGACAGGAATGGGGGCACTCCCCCCCCCCCCCCCCCATGGTATTCAGGCTGTGAGAGCTGGAGATGGGTAGGTAGGCATGTGGGATACATACAGTGAAATTGAAGTAGTAATTACCAAGAGAACAGGGACAGATTTTTTGATAAAAGGCACCAAAGTTCATTACAGCAGTCTTGCTAGAGTTCTGTATCTCTTTGTGTGATTATTTGATTAATACTTTTCTCTGTTATCAGCTTGTATATTCTGTGAGGACAGGGGCCATGTCTGCTTTTTATTACAGTTATTTCCTCAACACTTTGCATCTAGCTTTGCATATGCAAGATGATTAATAAATACTAATAGATGAATGAATGAATCCATTGCATAAGCTCTAAATAACTTACCTGTAAAAGTTATTGGGTGATTTCAGATAGTGTTAGTTGTCTATCAACAACCACACTTCTTCTTGGCCAGCACACAGTAATTTTTTGAGTGGCCATGTGCCTAGTTCCTGGAAATGAGTCGTAATAGTCTAGAAAGTCGTCATGGTGATTCCATTCCCTTTTGGCTAGATGTTTGGTTTTCCAGCTAATGAAACAAGAGGAAGTTGGCTGAAAGTTTTTCAGGAGAGATTTTGCTTCCTGTTAAAAGATAGGTATTCCCAACGGAGAGTTTGCTTATGCCATCTCTTCTTTCCTGCTTGGGATGTTAATGTGAAGACTAATGCTTGAAGCTCAGCAGCCATGTTGCAACCATGAAGAGAAAAGCCTGTGAGAAAGGGTGAGGGAATACCAGAGATTCCAGCTTGACGTCCTGACTTTTCTGAGCTGTTAAATGAAACCTGGAACTGGGTACCTCTAGTCTCCACGATGAGTAGACAATAAGTGTGCTTCTTATTAACTATTTGGGCTTTCTTACAGCTCAACATATCTTCATACAGTAGTGCCAAAAAGAGAGTTTCATTGTTTTAGCCTTGGCAAAAATTTTTATTTGGAATTTTTCGCATTTGTTAATTTAAGGTAATTTCTTTGCTACTTGTGAAGCTTTGGAATTTTCTCATGTAGTTTATGTAAATTTGTTGTGTGCATATACAGGCTAAGCTTTTTTTTTTTTTCCTTCACTTCAGGAATTTTATTTTATTTTTTAAATTTATTTATTCCTGAGGGACACAGAGAGAGAGGCAGAGACACAGGCAGCGGGAGAAGCAGGCTCTGTGCAGGGAGCCCAATGCAAGACTTGATCCCGGGACCCCAGGATCATGACCTGAGCCAAAGACAGATGCTCAACCACTGAGGCACCCAGGTGTCCCCCACTTCAGGAATTTTAAACATCAGGGTCCCTCTCTGGAATAGTAAATCTTTTCCCATACTCTTCATTTGACTAATGGCTGTGTAAATTACATATTCCATCTTCAGCAAGGTGTTCCCTAGCCATAGTTTAAATTATACCACCTTGATCTTATTATTCTTTCTTACAGCATCTTATTCTTTGCCTTTTTATAATATAAAAGTGTATTGCTGTGTAATTCTGAGGTACTGGTTTAATGTTGACTTCTCCCATCAGAAGTCACTTCCGTGAGGGCAGGGACTATGTTTTGTTATAGTATGTTATAGTATAGTATGCATGTTATAACTATGCAAGGTTCATAGTTAGTGCTCAGTAAACATTTGTCACATGACAGGATAAGAGAAAAGACTGAAATCCTTAAATTTCTGCATATTCCAGCTTCTTTCCCCATCACAATCAACAATTGTAGGTAATATGAGATGTTCAGCCACAGCACAGTGTCTCTTACACTTGTTTTGATGACATTATTCCCTGTTGGCCTGAGTTTCCCTTTAGATTTTATAAGGGAAGCAGTATAGTCACTTAGCGTACTAACTGAGCAAGCATCTTGTCAGTTTCCTTAGAAGAGTAATACATATTTTGGACACTTTTTCTTAGGATTTATTCTCCCTGAATTTTGCATTATCTTAAACTTTATTAAAAAAAAAACTTTATTGGCACTATTTTTCTAGTTTGACTTGAAGAGCCTCTGGTAGCGATTGTTTTTATTTTATGTTTTAGAACACCTTGGAAATGATTCTCATTTTAGCAGGTTATTGTGCGTGGTTACTAGTCATTTAGAATCTCTGTAACTTCTTTCTAAAAGAGTGGTCTCAGGAGAGGCTGTATGAATTATTGACACAAGCTATTGACTTACAGCAGAAATGATTTTAAATAAATTTTTTGAGTTTCAGCGGACTATGATCCTAGATTGTTGGTAATAGTTTTATTGTTTCTAGGGAGAGTTACTGTGAACTTTTAAAATGATTGTAAACACTATGTATGTGAGTGAGAGGGAGAAAACTTGACTAGGATTTTGTTGATTTGGTTACATTTCACAGCTATCACAAAACTTTTCCATGTCTTTTTAGGTAAGTCACTTAATTTAACATTTGGGTGATCATATGCATTTCCTAAATCAGGATACTGTTGAGATCAATGGAAGTGGATGCTGTTAAATAATGATGCTGGGACAAGAGGCATAAAGCTGAACTGCCTTGGGGAAACTGAGATGTTTGGTCACTCTGTTTGGTACAGTAGTCTATGATGACTATGTTAATCTACACACCCTGGTGTCTTAAGACCTTCCAAAATCAGGGGTCTTTCTTTTTCATGACAAGGCCATAGATTGTTTTGTTTGCAAAGAGAGAGGAATTGGAAGAACAGAGTGAGGAATTGTAAGATTCTGAAACTCATCAAAGCCTTCATTTCCCTTTTATTCCCTGCAGGATCCCTGTGTCCTCCTGCCCTCTGCCCAGAGGTGGGATTTTCCCATTGTATGGATTGCTCTGGGTCCCCAGTCTCCTGTGGCTTCCTCAGTTGTAGGGAGTTGGGAGTGGGGAGTTGGTGCCACAAAAGGGTTTTTTTCTTCTTTAGGGTTGAATCTTTTTGTGCATGACAGTGGGCTGTACTAAAGTGTGGAAGTAAGGGAAGTGTTTTACTGTTTCATTTGATACAGAACCTATGGGTTCATGGTTCTAGCTAATAACAGTGTTATTTTACATTCTTTGGACTTCTAGAAGAAAGCTCCTAAATACTAATAGGAACATAAAAAAGCAATCAGGTATTTCAGAACAGAAGATTTGTACCCTTTTGAGGTTGTTTTCCCTGTTGTGGCTCTGCAGCCTGTCCTTTGGAAGGGGCCCAGCCGTAGCCCAGCCATACCGGGGTTAATACAGTCCTGATCTGTTAACTCTTCTTGGCACTCACGAGAAGGAAGAATGATCAAATGTCAGTGTTGTGTGGTCCTGAGCCTCATGGCACAGACTTTCTTGAGGGTCACAGACAGTGCTTAACAGTTCTCTTCTTTCAACTATTTTCCACTTCATTTTTAGGCACTGCCAAAGACATCTGACAAAACTTTCTTGGTTCTCATACTAGTTGAATGAACTACACACTTTTACCCCAATTTTACCAGAAACGCAACCCTGAGGCTTAGAGAACTTAAATATGTGTCCTGGTTCACTTGGCAGATTTGATATTTCAACTGTTTGTTTCCAAAATGTTTGTATTTTTCAGATTATATCATGTCATATTGAATTGGTGGTATAAGAGCAGTCTTGAGAAACTAGCAAATAATTTACATTGATTCTTATTTTTCTGTTAGCATCCCTTAGTGTTATTTACCTCTGTGTGAGCCCTCATTTTCAAGCTCTAGTTGTCCCATAGTTGGGTTATTGGGCTTTGTGTTTGGTTCTATGCTTGAAAAAGTATGATTAGTGTGTAAATGCTTAATACATATGGTTGTAATGAATGATCATTACTTCACATACAAAATGTATTCAATGATTGCTACTTGATCAGTAATTTGAGAGAACTTGTGCTTTGGTTTTTGTATTTTGCTAGAATCTCTCTGAACCTGTTTTTTCAACTGTAATACCAGGGTTTTTTTTTTTTTTTTTTCTCCCTCCTAGAAACGTTGTACTGCAGGTTCTGCAATTTTAGGATGAAGAATATGAATTTTAAAAGATTCATGGTCCTGTCAGTTAACTCAATCAGGTAGGACAGTGATTTCCAGTCTGTGTGCTAGACAACATTGGGAGCCACAGACAGAAGAGCTTATGAGTCCCTATGTTCCTAATGTGCTCTCCTCTCACTTTTCAGACATATGCACATAGTATAGTGGTCGGAAAAATATGCAGTGATAAAAAGCTACTGTGACTTATTAATGCTTTTAAGTAATTTTGAATTATACAGTGGATGTTAAAAGTGTATGTTGCTGAGAGAGTAGATCTTGAAAGTTCTCAACAAGGAAATGTTTTTCTGTAACTATGATGATGGATGTTAACTAGCTAGACTTATTATGGTGATCGTTTTGTAATATCGAATCATTATGTTGTATACCTGAAACTAATATGTCAATTTTATCTCAGTAAAAAAATAAAAGTACTATAACCCAGCCTGTTGTTATCATTAAATGAATTAATACATACAAAACATTTAAAATAGTGCTAGATTAATAGAAAATGCTGTAGAAGGTTATCTGCTATTATTATTGATTTTTTTGGGTGGAGAGCCTGGCGTGATTAGGCACTCTGAAGTATAGATTTTCCTTAGGAACTAACCATCTTTTATCATTGGATACCCATTCATTCATTTAACATCAATCTCAAAAAAAAAAAAAATATGTCTGATCTTGTGGAGATTAGATGATTTTTCAAAGTTAAAATTTATTCTTAGACTGAAATTGGTTGGGACCCCCTGATCATGCTGTAATAATGCCAGAATGTTTCTGCTGTGTTAACCATTATGTTTCCGCCTCCTGCGTGGCTGCAGAGCACATTCCCAAGCCGTGCATGTGGCAGAAACATGCCATCTCATCACTCAGCGGACATTTCCTTGTCTTAGGCCAGGCCAATCTTGACTTCCACTACTGTTTTGTAAATACAAGCAATCAGTCACTTCCACTTATTTTACCTCTAATTGCTCTTTAATTTGGTCTGGGTGCCGGACAATATATAATAGCAGTAAATGTGAAAATAACTTATTAGACTGTGCTTTGCATAGCATTCAATAAATATTTGCCAATTGATTGGTCAGTGATTCAGTGGAGTTTTTTTTTTTACTAGAGCTGCGGTTTCATCATTTACTCCTGTCCTTTGGTTTTCTTCTTTCTCTTCAAAATTGGATTTCTTTCTTGCTGCAGAATTCTTGTGTTTGAAGCTAAGTAATGTGAATTTAAAAATGTGGATGGTGCTATTCTGAGGACTCGGTTTCTCCCTCACCTTGCTGGGTCCTGGTTCCCTGAAGGGACTAACGACTCTTGTACTACTTACTGTGTGGTGGGTGTTGGGCTGGCTGTTGCATGGGCTACCTTATCTAGTACTCATCACAATCCATCCTCTAGAACGAGGAAACATAAATAGCAAGTGGCCCGGCTAGAATTCACAGTTAAACACATTTTATTGACCGAACTGCCTCCATACTCTCAGTTTTAAGTGTTTCTCTAACTCTGTTCTTACCTTCCAGCTTATTCCTTTTGCTACTAGGGCTGCTTAATTCTTTATTCCCACCAGCACTTGGAAGTCTACTGGACTTTCTACCTTTTATTGTGCCACATCTGTCTCATATCTTTACTTCTTCCCTCCTTACCCAACCTAGACTTCTTGTTCACTGCTTTTTTTTTTTTTTTTTTTAAAGATCTAATTTATTTATTCATGAGAGACACAGAGAGAGGCAGAGACACAGGCAGAGGGAGAAGCAGGCTCCATGCAGGGAGTCTGATGTGGGACTCCATCCCAGGACCCCGGGGTCACGCTGAAGTCCTGAAGGCAGATGCTTAACTGCTGAGCACCCAGGCGTCCCTGTTCACTGCTTTTTGATATATCTGATTGGGTCTGCTTCAGACTAGTGTAGTTCTCAGTCCTAATGATTTCCCTAGTCTGCTTTGTTGATGTGCTTTCATTAGTGGAATTGACATACCGTGTAAGGGAGAAACAAGGTGAGCATCTGTACACCTGGCTTCCCACTGGGTATTTCTGCGCCTGTGATTTAGTGCTACAGCGTCTGTAACCAGTATGTTGAACTGGCATGACCTATGGGATGGATGTAGGTCAAACATGTGTCTGCCCCCCCCCCCCCCCCCCCCGCCCCTTGCCGCCATGCTTCTTTAAGACTGTGTTCAGTGGGCTAATCTTTCCGTGCTTCTGGGTGTAAACTTACTTCTTCCCTCACCTATTCCTTCTGCAAAGGAACCTGTGATAGGAAAGGGTGGTGCTGTGTGTGTATGGCTTTTTCCTTGTGCATTAGGTATCCTTTTCCCCTGAGCTGGGAACTTCACTAGGCTCTTATTGTTGATCATTGCATTGTAATTTTTCCTGGAGCATGGTCTGCTCTTGATTCTAGGATAGAGCTTTTACTGTCATATCTTAAAATTTTTCTTTTTTTTTCTTTTTGTTCTTCAGGAGCATCAATAATGTGAAGTAGATCTTTTGTCTTAACGTGTCTAGTGTTTTCTTTCCGGTCATTTTTGTATTATTCATTTGCTTCCTTTTGTACAGCTTCTCAGACCTGGCCTCCTTGTGTCTGACAGGGTTTTTATTCATGTTTAACATTTTGTTGCATCTAGTATGACACTCATTTTGTAGGAGTTTCATTTTTCTCCACTATTTCTTGAGCTGTACCAACTCCCTTTTTATCTTCTGTTGTTATATAACCTTTTTTGATCTTTTGTATGTATTTTTTTGACCCTCCCTAAGACCATATTTTATCTTTTTATCTTTTTTAGTTTATCTCTAATTCCTTTGATTTTAGAAAACAATTTGAACACTTTGTTTTTTCGAGTAATTTTCTTTGGTGGACTTTTTTGTTTTATATTTTTAATTTTGTTTTCATTCATTAGTTTCTATGGATTATCTCTGATTTGTCTTCTTTTCTGATAATTACTTATCTCTGGATCAAGGGAGTTTCTCTCTGCCAAAGGACAGCCACTCTGAAGCTTCAATTGAGGGTTGGTTTTTTCCTTGTTTGAGGGCACTTCAGTTTTGGATGTCCTGGACAGTGTGATTTGTGTTAGAAGCTCTGTATTTTGTAAAGTGGAGACTGCTAGTTTCCCTTCATCTTAACCCCACCTCACTTTGGCAGTGACTCTCTCGTATGTTATAGATGTTAAAGACGGCGTGTTGGTGTGCCTTCTTCAGCTCCACTTCCCCCCTGAGTTCCAGGATCATGTTTATAACACATAGGTATCTCATTTTATTGTTCCTCTAATTATATTCCTTAATTCCTAATTCCTTAGCTCCTCAGAATGTGGCCTGGAACTCCCTTTCTCCTATTCATTACTACTCCATCCTTTGCTCCCCACACTCCTCATCCTGAGCAACAGCTCTTTCAGGATCTTCATACTCATGCCTCTGGTCCTTTGCACTTGTGGTTTCTCCACTGTGTAGAAATTTGCTATCAAGATCACTGGTCTGCTGGTTGATGTTTAATAAATGATGTTTATGGGAGGAGTGCCCGTCCTAGTATTTGGCTGTGACCAGTGTATTTATACCCAATTTCAGGCCACCGTCAAAAAGCCACTGAATGTAGAATTGAAAAGAGATGTGCTGTCTCTGATGGTGTTAGCTGTCAACCACTGAAAACTCATTATTTGTGAATTTTTTTCTGCTCTTCCTCCATGTAGAGTTAGTTACCTCTTCCACTGTCCTTGAGTTTTGGTTGGGAAACTGTATCTCTCACTCTGGTTTTGTGGTGGTCTGTGAGCTCCTTGAGGGGTATACGACCGTTCTTAGTTACAGTACCAGATATTCAGTAAACCTTAAAATAGCCAAATTAGTGTATCAGTGATACTGGTTGTAATGTTCCAGATGGGAGAATATAGATGGGTCTTTATAGGCCTATTGTCTCTAATGAAAAGAGTAAATCCTTGATGTTTGTATATTATTTTCTTATATATCTCTATTTCTCATGCTTTTTATTTTGGTAATGATAATTATACAAATGGTCTGTTAGTTGCTGGATTTAACAGGTGTATAAATCAAGTGGAAAACTGGATGAGATTTTTTTTCCCCCTGTTAATTACATTTATTTGTAAATTGATGTTTATATGTTATTTTCTTATATACCTCCTTTTCTCATACTTATTTTGGTCATGATAATAATTGTACAAAACTGTCTAGAAGTTGCTAGATTTAACAGGTTTATACATCAAGCAGAAAACTGGCTGAATTTTTTTTCCCTGTCAGTCAGTTACAGTTGTTTGTAAATGGATTATACATCTTAGCTTTCCTATCATTTAGTTGTAAAAGTGTTTGATCCACATTTCCTGTATCAGTCTCCTAATTTAACATAATTTGTTTGCTGCTTAATAATCATTAAGTTCCGTTTGCGACCCGGTCAGATGATGACAACCCCAGAATTTTAAAGGATATGATACTCAAAATATCTCAGCTCATGATACATGAAAGAATAAGGAATAAGCCTCTGCTGTTATTGTTCTATTTAACTTCAATATATTTTCATTAGTTTTAAGGTTTCGACATAGGAAATGTAGCATAGGACATGAAGCCAGTATTCAGCAGAAATATTCTGTATCTCCATCTGTACCTTATCCTGTTCTCTGTCTAGGTTCCCTGTCAGCCAAGGGGAACCCACCATCCCAAAGATACCTTTCTGGCATTATTTGATTTGCTTGTCTGTGAATTTTGGCTCTCTGGGCTTAAGAGTTTGATTCATGAAGAAGAAATACTTCAGAGGCATAATTTATGAGAAATTTCATGACCAGGGATCAAAACTTAGAGAGGGTAAGGGAAATAAAACCTGATTTACTGAACATCCACTTTTTGCTATGCCCTTTACCTACATTTGCACTTTTAGTTTTTATGAGAACTCTTGACTCCAATGGCACTATTCCTATCTAATAGATAAATAAATTAAACCTTACAGAGTGTGTGATTTACTGCAGTGTTGAAGCTAAAATTTGAACCTAAGGTCATAGGACACTAAAGCCACAGGGGTCTATTTATTCTAGGGTTTGGATTCCTTCTTTGCCCTTCAGCTAAGTATTCTGTTCTTCTTTGGGAGTTGCGCTGAATAGTTGAACTGTTCTTTGCTCTGACATTCAGATCCATCAATTCTGTCTTTTTCATAATTAGGCATCACTGGCAATTTTGTATAACAAGTAAGCTATGATTCTTCTCCACAAGTTGGCCATGAGACATCTTTGTTACTGGCTTTAGGAAAATATGGAGGTTGTACTACGGCTGTGAAACTTTGAGAAATAATTTATTGCCTGTGTCTTATGTGTGAAGAGATGAGCTACAGGATACCTCTCTTCTTTATTGCCAGAGGCCCATTTGGATTACTTAGAGGTTGACACAACACTCATTTTTGAATACCTGCTGTACTACTTGTTTTACCTGTAATTCATAGTAATATGGGTAGGACCCTGATGAGATGGAATGAGTGCCAGCTTACATCTGGGAAAACAGGTTGAAAGAATCTCCTCAATGGGCTAGAGCTTTACAGCTAGCCAGTGGTAGGATGGAAATTTGAACTCTTGCCTGCCTGTGTGTGAGCTCAAGCTCTTTGCTCTCACATGAGCTGCCTCCCCCTCATACTTCTTTCTCAGAGAGGGACCAGGATTTGAGTCATCTAAGCAAGCTCAGAGGTCAGAACCGTCTTCATCTAACTTGTTCCCCTTTGGTTGCTTCCAGATCACATTAGCTGACAGATGGATAATCTTTTGTTTTCATTAAGCCACTGATTCTCTGGCCTCATATTACACATCTGAGAACCTTTAAAAATTACTAGTATTCTAGTTCCACTCATATCAAGTCCAGCATAAACCCTTGGCATGGGGCCCAGTAATAATATAGTTAAAAAGTGTCAGGGGTTTCTAATGTGCCACCAGGATGGAGGCACAGGCCCACTGTCATCAGGCCCCAGCCAGAGAGCTGTCTGAAAGCAGATGGCATCCATCCATATTTATTCTACTCATGCAGGTGTGGCATTGCCCTTTCTTTTTTTTTTTTTTTAATTTTTATTTATTTATGATAGTCACACAGAGAGAGAGAGAGAGGCAGAGACATAGGCAGAGGGAGAAGCAGGCTCCATGCACCGGGAGCCCGATGTGGGATTCGATCCCGGGTCTCCAGGATTGCGCCCTGGGCCAAAGGCAGGCGCTAAACCGCTGCGCCACCCAGGGATCCCGGCATTGCCCTTTCTTACCAGCATTGTGGTGGGGAAAGCCCTGAATATGGTAGGGTGATGTAAATACATCCCCACTCCCAGTGCTCCAGGAATAGCTCACATGACTATGGGCTAGGTGAAAGTTTCCTTTGGTAAGCCCCTTTTATAAGAGGGAGAGCCTAGTTTTAAGAGAAAATAAATCCTGTACTTGAATTTTTCCTCCCTCAAGCAGTTTTTAGAATTGATCCTGTCCATAATCTTGAAATACGTGACAATTAACATTACACCAAGACTTCTTGCTACCCCATTTAACCAGTCTTCTTGTGACATATGTGCCTTATTCTTTCAAACCCTAAGAGCAAATCAATAAAGCAAAATCTAGTTTTGCATATACAAAGGCCTGAATTTATATCTTATCAGCTTGCCGTTGAGCTGGTCTTAGCAAAACTTTCTGTAGAAGATGTGAGAGATGGGAAGATAATTTCAGGAGTCTTCTGAAAATGGCCAATATTGCTTCTTCCTTTTTTGGCAAAATAGTATTTTTATTAAATACCATTTTGACTGATCTCAGTAATTAATTAAAATGAAATTTACATATGAAGAGATATTTGTAATAAAATGATTTTTATGGGGAAATCTAGATAATTTTTAAAATGATTGCCTAAAGATGCTTATAGCCTTCTCAGGGCTGTATGCTAATTGAAATTCAGATGACACAAATCGTCTTTTGGAACCTGAGGCAAAAAGAAATATATGAGTTAGGATGCTAGGTATTTTGTGAAATCCAAGGGTGAGTTAAAAAACCCTTGACAATTTGAGAACCAGTTTGAGAACTCTTGGCCTTAGCGGTTGTGGGATTTGTGAACTGTCAGTCTGGAGGAGTGGCTCTTGGTCTTGGCTGCACATTATAAACCCTAGGAGCTTGTGAAAGTATTAATGTCAGGACTCTTCCCCCAGCAATCAAATAAAAATCTCGTGATGGTGCCTTGACACAGATCTTTTTTAGCAGCTTTCCAGGTAATTCTAGTGTTTAATCAAGACTGAGAACCACTGACCCTTAGTGCTGCCACCAATATGTGTGACTGATGAAGACACAGTCCTTGCCCACTACTGATTTTGGAATTTTGCAAAGCTGGCCTTCTGAAATGTTTGAAGGCAAAGACTTTTTATTTTTCTGTTTCCTAGCACCTTGTCTAAAGGCACAGCAAATATTTGCAAATTAGTTTTATTTTTTTGAAAGTATTCCAGATTTCAAGCTATTCTCTGGATCAAACTGATTTTTTTCCCCTAGATAAGCACAGTCCTATGTGTACAAATATTAAAATGAAGACACCCTCCACCACATACACACAACTGAAAAAAACCAAAACAACCCAAAACAAAACCCAAAAACAAAATCAGGATATTTTAAGAGATTTAAAGCAGGGAGGTCATGAAGGCCTTGTGTAGTGGGAGTGAATGGTTGGTGGAGCAGGAGTTATTCCTTTCCGATCAAGAGGAGAAGTCTGTCCAGAAAGTCCCCAAGACGTGGGGAGCACCCTGAAGAGGAGATCTCTGATCTAGCTCTTCCTGTCTCTGTAACAGGCAGCACAGGAACAAATCTGTGTCATTGTTATGTTTTCAAGTAAGACCTGTGCTTCTCAGATGCAGGCCCGTATACTCCTGAATCAACTTTAGAACATGGTGGAGGAATGAAAGAGCATTTATCAATCTCTTGTGATATTTAAGCCTTATACATACAGAAGCTATTCTGTAATTAACTTCACCTCTTTGTTATTCATTGATCAGATGGTGGCTGCAAAGCAGGATAAATGCACAGGTAGTGGATTTAGTTTAATGGTACTCAAAGGTTTTTATTTATTTATTTATTTTTATTTATGATAGTCACACAGAGAGAGAGAGAGGCAGAGACACAGGCAGTGGGAGAAGCAGGCTCCAAGCACCGGGAGCCTGACGTGGGATTCGATCCCGGGTCTCCAGGATTGCGCCCTGGGCCAAAGGCAGGCGCCAAACCGCTGCGCCACCCAGGGATCCCGGTACTCAAAGGTTTTTTGCATTTGTAGACAAGGGATAGTTCACAGTATTTTCTTTAGATTAGTTGGTATCTGTCATATGTAGATATTTGACTTTTTTCCAAAAGACTTAACTAAAACATTAAATAAAATTGCAGTTAGAATTGCAGAGTGGTTTGCACTCAGGAAGTTTTAGAATGACTGTACTTTTCAGTTACATTTTTTTGTCTTTTAAAAATTATTTACTTTTGAAATGTAATTAATACACAGTGTGATTAATTTTATCAGTTATACAATATAATGATTTAACAGTTCTTTAGATTACTCAGTGCTCACCAATTACATTTTTGAGGAGAAGGAAATTAGATATGGATTTCAAATGGGCAGTTATACTTTTTTTTTAAAGCTACAACAGAAATCTTTTATTAATGAGAAAGGTACAAACTGGAAAGCATAGAAAATGTGATAAAGCTTCTTAAAATTAAGGAATGATAACTTCCAAATGCCTTCTATGTTTGTACTTAAGACAGAGTATTTTTCAAGTAATCCCTGTAGTGTATAAAAGGTTCTGGCCATAGGGAAGCTAAACTTTGTTTCTATGTGGTAGCATAGAAAATACCGTGTTTAGAAGTGAATATATATATATTTAAGATATGAAAGATATAGATGGACTTTTTAATTGAATCTATCACAATTTATTCATAATATGAAAGAACATTGGTGTTTTTTCCTTGCTCAGCATTATTTAAATATTTCTTTCAATAAAATCCCAGCATCACATTGTCAGTTCTTACCCCTAGACCCCCATTTTAAGGAATATCCTTGTGCCCAGATATCCCATTGTGGATATCTCCATATAATAAGTGAGGGGAGTTTTGAACAGGGTAGGTACTTGTGGCTTGGTATTTTTATATCCTGCTTGTTTGGATAGAACCCTGATCTTTTAAAGTGATTTTTCCTTAAAGTTATACTTTATCTGTAATTAATCCAAATTATAATTTAAAATAAAGCTGCTACCAGTTGCTGACATTTTCCAACTCTTACAGTATGATCCTGAAATGGGTGAAGTATGAACACAGCACTGGAAGGTGAACGTTTGGTGGTGCTCTGCCCCAGCTGATGATCGGGTTACTTTTTCCTATTTGATTTCTTCAATCCAAAGTGGAACCAAAATAATCTGTTCTCTCCTTACCTCTAGGGACATTTTGTAAAGATTAGGAATGTAGTCTCATTATTTTGTGCCATAAACTGAATGTTTGTGCCCTTCTCTCCCCATTTCAAAGGTTGAAATCCTAACTCCCAATATGATGGTATTTAGAGGTAGTATCTTTGGGGCGAGGTGATTTGGTCATGAGGGTGGAGCCCTCATGATTGGGTTTGGTGCCTAATAAAAGGGTCCCCAGAGAGCTCTGCCCCTTCTGTCTGTCTTGTGAGGACACAGTGGAAAGATGGCTGTGTGAACCAGGAAGCAGGCTCTCATGTGGCGCCAAATCCGCCAGCACCTTGACCTTGGACTTCCAAGCCTCTAGACCTGTGGGAAATAAGTAAATAAGTGTGTGTTGTTCCTAAGCCACCAGACCTTTGGTATTTTGCAATAGCAGTTCAAACTAAGAACATGCCGCTTTGGCTTTCTGTTTAAAAACAAACAAACAAACAAACAAACAAAGAAACAAACAAACAGATGTGCCAGGAGGGCTTGGTATCATTGCCATGAGTGAACCAGGTCTGGCAAAAGCACAGGTTTTAGATTTTTGTTGTTCCTTTAAAAAAAATTTTTTTTTGATAAATTCACATGGTTTTGTAACATCTGAAGCTTATGCTTTCCTCAAGATACAGTAAAATGAAGTGTTTTTACAAGGTCTTTTACTAAAAACAATAATGGCAGACTTTATTTGAAGGAAGCTTAATTTTAATTACTGAAATGTGTTTGGGCAGAAATGTCGCTATGCAACGAATGTTTTGACATGTGTGGATTTAAAATATGTTCCTTAGCTTGATCTTCTGTAACTATTCAACCTCACTGGGTTTTCCAGTTTAGTTAGCATTGGGCTTTTTTCTTCATTAAGGCTAAAAAATCAAAATCTGATGTCAGCAGCATAATTTCCATATTTGACTCTTAATTAATTTGGTATGAGGATGCAGCAGCCTCCTTTTTTTTTTTTTTTTTTCAATGCCAAGCGCTTCAGCTCTTTCCAGCAATGGAGATTCTAATTTTCTCTCCATGAAAGAAATGGGACAGGAAGGAAATTGGCTCATTTGGCTCCCCTTAAGTATAGAGGGAGATGGATTGTGTCTTCCAGCCTTGCATGCAGCAGAGGACAGTGGCTTCAGCGCTAGTTCATGGCCCTCCTGCCTCAGCTCTGCTCGGAGGTCTTGGGTGTGTAGTGATGAAGAAATTTGAGAAGACAGTGGGGATGACAAAGTGTGTAAATGGAATGAGTTGCCAGGCAGATGTGTTCTAGGCACTCAAGCTGTAGAGGCCCTGAGGGGTTCACTGTATGGAGTCCCCCTCAGTCCTGTCTTTTGAAAGGTGAGGTGTTTTCAGCACCCTACCTGAGAGCTGTTGGTGGGGCAGTGACAGTGCTGGGGTGTCCACTGCATGGCAAGCCACTGTGACTCCTGGGAAGAGGATTGTCTCCCCCCCCCCCCCCCATTAGCTTTCAGCCCCAGCTGCTGGACGTTACTGCTCCAGGTCTGTGTGGGTTGTGTGCCCTTGGTGGGAACAATGACCGCCTACCCTCCAATGGAAGCTGCTGCCCTTGTGATGACAATATCTTGGTTACCCATGTGAATAGTGGCCTGGGAGAACACAGCTAGTTAAAATTCACTGTAACTCAGAGACCTCGGTTAAGCCCGTTTTCTCTCTGCTAAGAAGTAACAAAATTAATTGCTTTTTCTTTTCCTGCCCACTCAGAAGTTGGTGCTTCCAGAAATGAGATGACAAAAAGGCAGGTGATTTAGAGGGAGAAGGAGAACTGCCTAGGATAATGTATGGACCGTTGTCTAACTTCCCCATTGGAATAGATTTGGGTGTCAGTTAAATGCTTTGCTTAGTGTTTCAAGTTTAATGAGACAGCTGCAGAATGTACTGAAATCAGTTTCCAGAACATGCTAAGCCCTTTCCACCTGAACACTTTGGTTCTTCAGTTCCTTCTATTTGGAAACTGTTTCTTTTTGAATGGCTTATCTTACTAGTCTTGGCTTAAACATCATTTCCTCAGACAGGACTTCCCTGGCTGCTCTTCTTTATTTAAAGATAAAGTCTCTACTTTTCTACTTTTTAGGTTTTATTTATCTCCTACTTAAATGATTAGTTTCATTCATGGCCATGCCTAATAACCAGCACAGTGCCAGTCCCATAGTAGGAACTCAGCAACAAACATATGTTGAATGAATGAATGAAAATGCTGATTGCTTCAGAAAAAGGCATTTAGTATCTAGAACTCTGTTCAGTAGACTTTGTGATATTAGTGTTTTTGTGCTGTGGAGTATGGCAGCTATCATCCGCTTGTAGCACTTGAAATGTGGCTAGTACAGCTGAGGAACTAAATTTCAAACTTTAATTTATTTAAAATTAGGTAGCCACAGGTGATTAGTGGTTACTGTTAACACAGATAAAGAGGATGTGCTTTGATCAGCCTGCAACATTTATTAATTTTTAAAGATTTTATTTATAAGAGCATGCAGCATCCACATGCGTTCAGGAGCCAGCTTGGTAGGGGGTGGTGGTGGTGGTGGAGCAGAGGGAGAAAGAGAAGCCTAACTCCCCGCTGAGCAGGGTGCCCTGTAAGAGGCTGATCCCAGGACTCTGGGATCATGACCTGAGCCTAAGACAGATGCTTAACCGACTGAGCCATCTAGGCGCCCCTAGTCTTCAACATTTAAAAAAAAATATTAATATTTAATACTGTCGCACTAAACAGGTAATTTCTGAGGCTGAAAAGGCTTTCTAAAAGCAATAACATGTGCATAGTTCGTTTAACAAAACATAATAGGGGTGTTTTATGATTTACTTGAGATGTAGAAGATCTTATGTCCTGAGGGACAGTCTGTGAGTTAGTGTTAACATTACATTTTTCTTCTGTTTATTATTTTTTATTATTTTAATTGCATTATTTTAATTGGCTGGAGCCTTCCTGGGCTTTAGTATGAGAGAGGACTCATCAGGGAATAAGGGTTGGGTTTCTTTGCATTCAAGCCTGCTATAGGTTTCTGTGCTTGACATCCATTGTCAGCAGCTATTTACTACAAAACAGCTGCCTAATGACTGCACATCATGGATCTGTCTGGGAGGTTAAAGCTTTTCTAAATCTTTTTTTTTTTTTTTAAGATTTTATTTATTTATTCATAAGAGACACAGAGAGTGAGGCAGAGACACAGGCAGAGGGAGAAGCAGGCTCCATGTAGGGAGCCGGATGTGGGACTCGATCCCTGGTCTCCAGGATCGGGCCCTGGGCTGAAGGCAGCGCTAAGCCACTGAACCACCCGGGCTGCCCAATTAAAGCTTTTCAAATGAAGAATAGGATTACAAGAAGGAAAATTAGCGGATTAAATTTAAGTACTAAATTTGCACTTTCCAAGTGAAGGCAGGATTAAAAAAATAATTATTAGAATAAACTTTATGATTAATATATTTGAAGCATCAGACTTAAACTCCTGATCAGTAAACTGCTGTTTTGTTTATATTGTCTTTTTAAATAAAGTACAGTCGACATACAGTATTTTATTAGTTTTGGGTGTGTAGCATAGTGATTCAGCATTTTATACAGTATGAATTGATCACAGTATATCTAGCTACCATCTGTCATCATACACAATTGTTACATATTATTAACTATATTTCCCATACTGTGCATTGTATCCTTGTGCCTTACTTATTTTAGAACTGGAAGTTTGTACCTTTCAATTTGCCTCCTTTGCCCATTCCCCACCACATTGTTCTGTTTCTATGAGTCTATTTCTATTTAGCTTTGCTTGTTCTTTTGTTTAGATTCTACGTGTAAGTGAAATTATATGGTATTTGCCTTTGACTTATTTCACGGAGCGTAGTAACCTCTAGATTCATCCATGTTGTCACAAATAGCAAGATTTCATTATTTTTTTATGGCTAAAATTTCATAAACGACATCTTCTTTTTCCAGTCATTTATCAAGGGACCTTATCCATTCACTATTGACAGATACTTGCTTCCATAACTTGCTTATTTATTCCATAACTTGCATTATTTGTAAATAATGCTGCAGTGAACATAGGGGTGCATATATCTTTTCGAATTAGAGTTTTTATTTTCTTTGGGTAAATACCCAGAAATGAAATTTCTGGATTGTGTTGTGGTTCTACTTTTAAGTTTTCTTGGATCCTCCATACTGTTTTCCATAGTGGCTGCACCATTTTGCTTTCCCACCAGTAGTGCATGAGATTTTCTTCACATCCTCATCAATATTTGTTATTTCTTATCTTTTTTGTTATTTGCCATTCTGAGAGGTGTCAGGTGATTTTTTTTTCACTGTGATTTTGATTCACATTTCCCTAACGATTAGTGATAATTGAGCATCTTTTCATGTTTGTTGGCCTTCTAAAGCCATATCTTAGGAACTTTAAATATGCAGAAGTCCAGGAGTCTCTGAAGTACCTCTCTAACAGAGGTATGTCTTCTTTGGAGGAATGTCTCTTCAGGTCCTCTCTCCATTTGGATTTATTTATTTATTTTTTGATACTGAGTTGTGTGAGTTCTTTGTAAATTTTAGATATTAATCCTTCATCAGAATATCATTTACAAATATCTTCTAATCAGTAGGTTACCTTTTCATTTTGTTGATGGTTTCCTTCGCTATGCAAAAGCTTTTTAGTGTGATGTAGTCCAGCAATTTATCTTTGTTTGTGTTGTCTTTGAGGAGATAGATCCAAAATGTATTGATCTGATGTTCAAGAGCTTACTGCCTATGTTTTTTTCTAGACTTCTTATGGTTTCTGGTCTTACATTTAAGCCTTTAATCCATTTGGACTTTATTTTTTATATATGGTGTAAGAAAGTGTCCAGAATAATTCTTTTGCGTGGAGCTGTGCTGTTTTCCCATCACCACTTACCGATGAGATTGTCTTTTCCCCGTTGTATATTATTACCTGCTTTGTCATAGATTAATTAGACCCTATGGGTTTATTTCTGGACTGTTCTGTTCTGTTGGTCTGTGTGTCAAAACCATACTGTTTTGATTATTAGAGTTTTGTAGTACAGTTCAAAATCAAGGAGTGTGATGACTCCAGCTTTGCTTGTCTTTCTCAAGATTGTTTTGGTTTTGGGGTCTTTTGTAGTTTTTTTTTTAAAGATTTTATTTACTCATGAGAGACACAGAGAGAGCCAGAGACATAGGCAGAGGGAGAAGCAGGCTCCCTGCAGGGAACCTGATACTGGACTTGATCCCAGGATCCTGGAATCATGACCTGAGCCAAAGGCAGATGCTCAACTGCTGAGCCACCCAGGTGCCCCTCTTTCATAGTTTTCTTATAAATTTTAGGATTCTTTGTTCTAGTTTGGTGAAAAATGCTGTTGACATTTTGATAAGGATTGCATTGAATCTGTAGATTGCTTTGGGTAATATGGACTTTTTAACAACATTAATTCTTCCAGATCATGAGCATGGTATATCTTTCCATTTATTTGTGTTTCCTTCAATTTCTTTGAATTTGTTTTCTTCAATTTCAGGTCTTTCACCTACTTGTTTAAATGTATTCCTATTCTTTTTGGTACAGTTGTAAATGGGATTATTTTTTAAATCTCTCTTTCTGGTAGTTCATTATTAGTGTATAGAGGTGTAACAGATTTTTGTATATTAATTTTATATCCTGCAACTAGAAAAATTCATTTATTCTAACAGTTTTTTGGTAGAGTCCTTAGGGATTTTTATATATAGTGTCAGGTTGTTTACAAATAGTGACAGTTTTACTTTTTCTTTTCTGATTTAGATGGCTTTTATTTATTGTTTATTTATTTATTTTTAAGATTTATTTATTTATTCATGAGAGAGAGAGAGGAAGAGACACAGGCAAAGGGAGAAGCAGGCTTCTCGCAGTGAGCCCGATGCAGGACTTGATCCTGGATCCAGGGATCATACCCTGAGCTGAAGGCAGACACTAACTGCTGAGCCATCCAGGCATCCCTATATGGCTTTTATATCTTCTTTTTTTTGTCTGATTGCTGTGGTTAGGACTTCCAATACTATATTGAATGAAAGTGGTGAGAATGGGCATGCTTGTTTTGTTCCTCACTTTAGAGGAAAAGCTTTAAGCTTTTTGATATTGAGTATATTAGCTATGAGTTTTTCATATATAGTCTTTATTATATTGAGGTATGTTCTCTCTCTACTCACTTTGTTGAGAGATTTTTTTTTTCATAAATGAACATTGAACTTTATCAAATGCTTTTTTTTGCATCTGTTGAGATGATTATATGATTTTTTTTAATATGGTGTATCATGTTGACAGATTTGCAGATATCAAATGTTTTTTGCACCCTTGGAATGAATCCCACTTGATCATGGTGTATGATTATTTTAATGTATTGTTGAATTTGGTTTACTAATATTTTTTTCAGGATTTTTATAGTAGTGTCCATCAAAGATATTGGTCTGTATTTTTTTTTTTTTGGTGGTATCTTTGTCTGGTTTTTGTATCAGGATAATGATGGCCTCATCTACAGAATGAATTTGAGTGTTCCTTCTTCAATTTTTTGCAATAATTTGAGAAGGATAGGTATTAATCTTCATTAAATGTTTGGTAGAATTCACCTGTGAAGCTATCTGGTCCTGGACTTTTGTTTGTTAGGATTATTTTGTTTAGTGATTCAGTTTCATTACTAGTAGTTTGTTCAAATTTTCTCTCTTCTTGATTCAGTCTTGGAAGACAGGGTTTCTAGTAATTTATACATTTATTCTAGATTGTCCTATTTGTTAGTGTGTAATTGTTGTTTGTTTTAGTTTTGTTTTTGGGAGAGTATATACACATTCGCCCAAGTGGGGGAGAAAAGGCAGAAGGAGAATCTTAAGCAGTTTCCTCTCTCAGTGTGGAGCCAATGTGGGGTTCCATTTCAGGACCCTGAGTTCATGACCTGAGTTGAAATCAAGAGTTTGACATTTAACTGAATGAGCCACCCAGGCACTCCTAGCATATAATTGTAGTAGTCTCATATGATCCTTTGTACTTCTTTGGTATTGGTTGTAACTTCTCATTGTATTGATTTGGGCCTTTTTTCTTGATGAGTCTGCCAAAGGCTTACCAATTTTATTTTTTCAGAGAACCAGCTCTTAGAGTCATAGATCTTTTCTGTTCTCTCTCTTTTTTTTTTAAAGTCTCTAGTTCATTTATTTGCACTCTGATTTCTGTTATTTCCTTCCTTCTACTAACTTTGGACTTTTTTTAAGTATAAAATTAGATTGTTCACTGGAGATTTATGCTTCTTGAGGTGGGCCTGTATTGCTATAAACTTTCCTTTTAGTACTGGTTTTGCTGCATCTCACAGACTTGGACTGCTGTGTTTCCATTTTAATATGTCTTAAGGTAGTTTTTGAGTTTGTATTTTAATTCTTTATTTAGCTTTTGGCTTTTTATACCATGTTGCCCACCCACCATATGTTTTTTCCAGTTTTCTTCTTGTAATTGACTTTTAGTTTCATATCATTGTGATCTGAAAAGATCTTGATATGATTTCAATCTTCTTAAATTTATTGAGTCTTGTTTTGTGGCCTAACATATGATCTCTTCTGGAGAATGTTTCATGTGTGCTTGAAAAGACTGTATTCTGCTGTTTTTGGATGGAATACTCTGTATATATCTATTGAGTCCATCTGGTTTAAAGTGTCATGTAAGGCAACTGTTGTTACCAATTTTTCTGACTGAATGACCTATCTATTGATGTAAGTGAGGGTATTTAAGACCCCTACTATTATTGTATTGCTGTCAGCATCTCTCTTAATGTTGGTTATTTCTTTCTGTAAACTTCTCTCATAACGCTTTATGTGTTTGGGTGCCTCTATGTTGAATGCATAGATATTTACAAATGTTTTTATCCTCTTGTTGGATTGACCCCTTTATCTTTATGCAATGCCTATCTTTGTCTCTTATGACAGTCTTTGTTTTAAAGTTTATTTTGTGTAGTTGGTTGCTGCCCCAGCTTTCTTTTCATTTTTATTTGCATGGAATATCTATTCACTTCCCTTCACACTGAGTCTGTGTGTCTTTGGATCTGAAGTGAGTCTCTTGTAGGCAGCATATAAGTGGGCCTTGCTTTTTTTAATGCATTTCTTCACCCTTTTGTCTTTTGATTGGAGCACTCTGGCCATTTTGGTGATTATTTTCTGGTTGTTTTTGTAGTTATTTTGTTCCTTTCTTCTTTTGCTCTCTTCCTTTGTCATTGGTGACTTTCCTTAGTGTTCTGTTTATATTCCTTTCACGTTTTTGTGTATCTGTTATAGATATTTGCTTTGTGGTTAACATGGGGTTTATATATAACATTCTACATATATAGCAGTCTATTTTAAGTTGATGGTTGCTTAAGTTCAAGTCTGTTCTAAAAGCACTACAGTTAAATAAAAAATCTTAAAAAAAAAAAAAAAAGGGTAGCCCGGGTGGCTCGGTGGTTTAGTGCTGCCTTTAGCCCAGGGCCTGATCCTGGAGACCTAGGATCCATTCCCACATTGGGGTCCCTGCACGGAGCCTGCTTCTCCCTCTGCCTGTGTCTCTGACACACACACACACTCTCTCTCATGAATAAGTAAATAAATAAATCTTTTTTAAAAAAATAAAAGCACTACAGTTTTATACAACCCTAAACCCCATGTTTTGTGTTTTTGGCATCATATATTACATCTTATTTTTTTTAAAAAAGTTTATTTGATAGAGAGACTGAAAGAGAGAGAGTAAACAAGCACAAGCAGGGTGAGTAGCAGAGAGAGAGGGGGAAGCAGGGATCACGGAGCCTGATATGGGGTTTAATCCCAGGACCCTAGGATCAAGACCTGAGTGAAAGGCAGATGGTTAACTGACTGAGCCATCTAGGTGCCCCCATATATTGCATCTTACTTTGAATAGCACTTGACTATTTTAAGTCTAGATAATTTTACAACTTTTGTCTTTTGATTTTCTTAGTAGCTGTGCAGGTGGTTGAGCCACTCCCTTTACTGTTTTTACCTTTACCAGTGAGATTTTTCTTTCATAATTTCCTTATTTCTAGTTATGGACTTTTAAAAAAATTTTCAGTTTAAAGAAGTCCCTTAAACATTTTTAGTAAGACTGGGTGGTGTTTATGAACTCTTTTAGCTTTTGCTTCTCTGGAAAAACCCTTATCTTTACTTTAATGCTGTGATAGCATTGCTGGGTATTCTTGGTTTTAATTTTTTTCATTTCAGCACTTTGTATGCAATGTGCTACTCCTTTCTGGCCTGTGAAGTTTCTGTGAAACATTAGCTGATAGTCGTATGTGGGTTCCCTTATATATAACTAGTTGCTTTTTCCCTTGCTGCTTTTAAGATTCTCTTAACTGTTGACACTTTGATTATAACATGCCTTGGTGTGGATCTCTTTGAGTTCATCTTGGTTGGGGCTTTCTGCACCTCCTGGACTAGGGAAATTTTCAGGCATTATTATTTCAAATAGGTTTTCTGTCCTGTTCTCTTTCTCTTCTTCTGGGATCCCTGTAATGCAAATATTAGTATGCTCAGTGTTGTCCAGTGGTCCCTTAAACTATCCTCATTTACGAAAAATTCTTCTTTTTGCTTCTCTGATTGGGTGATTCCCACTACCCTGTTTTCTAGATCACTGATCTGTTTATCTGCTTCATCTAATCTGCTGTTGTTTTCTTCCCATGTATGTTTCATTTCTGTGATTTTATTCTTCAGCTGTTTGATTCTTTTTTATATTTTTTATCTCTGTTGAAGTTCTCACTGTTTTTCCATTCTTCTCCCGAGTTCAGTGACCATCTTTATGGCCATTACTTTGAACTTTTTATCTGGTAGATTGCTTATCTGCATTTCATTTAGTTCTTTTTTTGGTTTTTGTTTTGTTGTTTTGTTTGCAATGTGTTTTTCTTATTCCTCTTTTGCCTGATTCTCTGTTTCTCTGTGTTAATCAATTCCATCTCTTAGTCTTGAAGGGGTGCTTTTATACAGCAGGTGTCTTGAGGGACCCAGTAGGACAAAACCCTCTTGGTCAAATGAGCCAAGTGCCACAGGATTGTCCCCTGTGTGGGTTGTATGCATCCTCCTATTGTCACTGTCTTGCAAGTCGTGATTTGGCCTTGCTGTTATGCAGGGCTGTTGACGTCTGGCTAGGAATGCTATTGTCCTCTGGTGAGTGCAGTTAGCTTTTGGCCAGTCTAGCAGTGAGTCCCATTTGTGTGCTGGCAGGTAGAGCAGGTCTTCTGTGGGCTTAACAGTAAGGCCCAGATGTGATCAGCATTCTGGTATTTGGGGCTGGTCTCCTGGGTGGTGGTGCTTTGGAGAGGCTTCAGTGTCAGTGAACGTTCTATGTCAGGTATGGTGGGGCACAGACCACTTGGGAGGGGCTCTGGTACTGGCTAAGGTTGCCCATTTAGAGTGCTTGGTTGTTAGCTGTTTGGAAGGGATCATCTGGCTTGGTGGCTGATTTGGCAGAGCAAAGTGAGTCTACAGGGAAACGCTGGGACAGAGTGAGTGGTGCAAGCACTATAGATGGAGAATGTCCAATAGTGCTTGCCAGCAGCAGGCCAGCTAGTAGAAGGTAGAAGGGTAAGATAGAAACATGGCATCTGCTAGCACTTTCATCCCCAGAGGACATTTCTGGCACATGCCCTTAAATCAGTGGATCTCCTCCACATGTAACCTAGGAGCTTTTCAAACTATTGTGTCTGTACTGGGACTTGGAGTGAGTGAGATTGTTTGAGTGCCCTTAAAGAGCATCTTTGTTGTTTGCCCTCCATCTCTTCTGGACATAAGCCTCATTAATTTTCAAAGCCAGACATTATTGGTGTTTGTCTTCCTGGTGCAGGTCCCCTGGCCTTTGGATCTCAATGTGAGGGCTGGACATCTCATTCCTCATGGAGGGGCTCTCTCGTTGTGATATCCCTCCCTCTTGAGGGGTGCCAAATGAAATTCGTTGGTTCTGACTAAATGGTGTCTCTGCCTCTTCCACCCTTCTCGGTGTGGCTTTTTCTTTATATCTTTATATCCTTATGTATGTCTTCTGTATTCTTGTATCCTTAGTTGATTATGATCTGTTTTGCTAGCCTTCAGTTTGTTTGCAGAGATGGTTGTTTTATATATAGTTATAGGTTTTGGTGTGTCTGTGGGAGGAGATGAGCTCAGGATCTTCCTACTCCACCATCTTGATCCCACTTTGTTTCTATCATCTTACTCAAGTCTTGAAATTAGAAATAGAGAGAATCAGGAGTTGCATCTTTTACTGTGTAAGAATAAAATGTTTAAAAGTCATGTTTCATGATATATTTTGGAAAATTGTCATTGTGTGTGTATTTATAAAAAAATTTACCATTTTAATGATTTTAAATATACAGTTCAGGGGCATTTGTACATTTACATTGCTGTGTAACCATCGCATCTGTCTTCTAGAACTTTTTCATCTCCCAAACACTATCCCCATTGAACAGTAACGGCCCATTTTCTCTCCCTCTGGCCTCTGATAGCCACTATTCTACCCTCTGTCTATATAAATTTGATGGTGGATTTTTAAATTCTTGTCCAAAGTCATTGTCCAAACCAATATATCATACTGATATCCTATGTCTATAGGGATTACCTTTTTACAAATGACCTTGACCTAACTAAGTGCATAATTGCCATATATTGGGAAATGGAAGATACTTCTTGCTAAGGACCTGAAGCCATGAAATTTAGTCACTGCTTTTAGCCATCACTAACTTTACTTGGTTGCCCCGAGAAAGATCATTTTTCTCATTTATAAAAACAATAACTCTAGAAAATTACTTAAAAGTGACAAGTTTAAAATTGACTTTTTTTGTATATGTGTTGTCATGTGCTTGACATTCCAAACTTTTCACCAGTCTTCATTGAGAAAGGCAAAAAGAAGCAGGGATCAGTTATTTAAAATCTTTACCTTCTAAGTTAGAATAATATCATTCTGAACACTGGGGGACTGTGCAGAATAAGCACATCTAAACTATGGATTCAAGATGGCTTTTTAGTCTTTTAATGAGCAATAAGGGTTTGGGGAATTTGAAGGGAAGTGCTGTAACCTTCACCAAGTGACTTGCTCCTATTGCTGTGAGTGTATCACTGTATTCAGAAGATGAAGGGACAAAGCAGAGGATGCAGCCCCAAGGGGAGGCTTAGCATTGGTATATGTGCTTAGGAGAAATCAGTGGAATGGGCGTACAGGGCCACCCAAAAAAAAAAAATACACAATTCTTCTGTCATATCTCAAATGTACATTAGGGAATGTTTCCTGGGTCAGTGCCCTTTACAGTGAATGCTGAAGGCTACAGAACATCTTAGCTGGTGCATGTGGGGAGGAGAGATGTATGTAGGATGGGGTCATTCCTGGTGGAGGAGGCCACTAGAATTTAGGTTGATGGGTGGGGAAAAACGGTTGTAGTTCTAGTCCTTGTGAACAGTTTCATTCAACTCGAGTATGGGGCGCAGTCGCTGAGAGACAAGGGGCTTGGGCCTGTGGGGAGTACTGTGATAGGCCAACTAGAGTCCAGGTCTTTTGAAGCTTAATAAAATTGTGCTTTAGAAGGAGAAGTCCAGACATAGTGCATAAGCTGTATCAGAGAAGGTAATCATTGTAGGTAGAAGGTGGTTAAAAGTGGTTTAATTATTTTGGAGGAAGATAATAAAGGGTCTCTAAAATTATGTCGGTTTTGGTGCAAGTAGATAGGAAGGCCAAAATGGCAGAAATGTGAAGGTGGGATTCACAGGCCTGATTGAATGAAGCCGAGTAGGGAGATCAAGAGTGGTCATAAAGTCTCCAGGTTGTAAGGCATATCCTGTAAAATTCAAAAGTATAAATGTATGATTAGAAAAGTGAGCCTCTTTTCTGTGTCTGCCCCTCAGCTCTTATCACTTCTTATATATTTTCTTACATATGTGTGTATATACATAAGCTGTGTTTATACTCCTGTTAAAAAATACTAAAAACTGCCCTGCACAGTAATCAGTGCTTTGTTTTTTTCATTTAATGATATTTTTGGAACTATCTTACGTCAATACAGGTAGAGCTGCCTTATTCTTAATCTACTTAGCCAGTCCCCAATTAATAGAAATGTATTTCCTGTCTTCGGCTCTTACAAATTGTTTATTGAGTATCTTTGTTTATGCATTGTTTTGCACACATGCCACCAAGTGATTGAAATCACTACAAGTGGGATTGCTGAATGAAAGGATATGTGCATTTTAAATGTTGATGATATTGCCACTTGTTTTCCATAGAGTTTTTATCAGCACTGCTTGTTTCTTAAACCCTTATAATAGTATGATATCAAACAATATAATCTTTCCCAATCTGCAGATTAAAAAAATCTAATTGTCACTTTAATTTGCATTTCTTTGTGAGTGAGATTGAGCATTTTTTTATAACTTTCAGGGGCATTTGTAATTCCTTTTTGGGAAACATTCTGTCACTGGCTGATTCCCATTTTTCTATTCAGAAGCTGGAAGGCTTATACTGGTTTCTCTTAAATAATAGTTCTGGAGTTTTGGTGTATTTATAGGGATGATACTAAGGCTGTAGGTATTCTCATTTATTAAGAGTTTGTTTTAATGAAGAGTCAGTGTTAAATTTTGTCAAATGCCTTTTGAGCAGCTGGGAGGGCTGATGATCTGTTTTTTGGCTTTGGTCATAGAGTAAACTGGAAGACAGATTTTCTGTTTTTTTAAAGATTTTATTTATTTATTCATGAGTGATACAGAGAGAGGCAGAAACACAGGGAGAGGGAGAAGCAGGCTCCATGCAGGGAGCCTGATGTGGGACTCCATCCCGGGACTCTGGCATCACACCCTGGGCCAAAGGCAAGACGATCAACTGCTGAGCCTGCCCGGTGTCCCCAGATTTTCTATTTTGGTTTATCCTTGCATCCTGTGCAGGATAGGCACCACCACCCCTTTTGGCCATGGAATAGTATGTTAGTGGCTTCTGGGTTCTATTTGTTCATGTATTATTTGGGATTTTTGCATACAGTCCATAAATATCTTTTTCATCACTGAAAGAGCTTTTCAAAGACTGCTAATAAGTTCCTAGCAGTTCAGTTACCCCTTAACTCATGTACAGTCATTAATCTTGTTCACTTTAGTGGTGGCATTTCTCATTCTTACCAGTGTTTTCACTTCATCTTCTTAAAATGCTCTCCTTTCTTAGCTTTTATGATACTGCAAGCTGAGCCCTCCACTCTCTGATGGATTCTTCTCAGAGGAGAATCTGTCTGCCCAGAGCCTCCCTCCTTGACCTTCTTCCAAGCCTGACATCACTAATGTGGAACGACCTCTCCTGTGTTATATGACATACCCATCTGCATATCCCACCATACACTAATACAGTGTATTTGTCAGAAATTCAGCCCTCGCTCTCATCCCAAATCAGCTTCTTTACTTTATAGATTTGCTTCTGTTCATTGTAACATTTACCATTTTCATGATGATCCTAGTTCTGACATGTATTGAGCACCTGCTGTATGTCAGGCCCTGAGAAGCTGAGTAGCTAGGAGAGAAAATGGAAACTAGGAGGGCAGGTTTAACTTTAAGTTCTTTTTTCTAGAAACTCTATATAATGAAGATAAAGACATTATTTGAAAAGGTGAAGGGATAAAGAAGTTGAGGGAAGCCTGATTTGTTTGAGGTGAGGAAGCAGTCAAAGATGAGAAGCATCAGATACAAGAATTGAAGAGGCTAATGAGAGCATTGCCTAGGAGGTACTGATGGAATCAGTTGCCAGAAGGAGAAGAGAAGGATGGGAAGACCCATGAGGCCTGGATTAGTGAAAAAAGTGTTTTGTTCTTGGAGAGAACAGACATTTTAAGTTCTTTTTTCTCTTCTCTTTTAAAGATTTTATTTATTTATTAGAGAGAGAGAGAATGAGTGGGGGTGAGGGGCAGGGGCAGAGGGACAAGCAGGCTCCCTGCTGAGCAGAGAGCCCGATGTGGGACTTGATCCCAGGACCCTGAGTTCATGATCTGAGCTGAAGTTGCTTAACCAACTGAGCCACCCAGGCGCCCCACATTTTAAGTTCTCTGAACATTTTTCTTAATGTGTCTGTTTTAACACAGTCCTGCTTTTGGCTACATTTAATAGACTATTGAAGTCTGTAGAGGGCATGGAGAACCATCAATAGCTAATGTTAGCATGTTGTAGACGTGCAGTTATTCTTTGAGTTTAAGCTTCTATCTGCAAGTACATTTTTTTGTTGTTCAGGGAAGACTGCGTGTTTTTTTTTTTTTGTTTTTGTTTTTTTTTTTTAGGATTTTATTTATTAATGAGAGAGAGAGAGAAAGAGAGAGAGGCAGAGACACAGGCAGAGGGAGAAGCAGGCTCCATGCAGGGAGCCTGACATGGGACTCGATCCAGGGTCTCCAGGATCAGGCCCTGGGCTGAAGGCGGTGCTAAACTGTTGAGCCACCCGGGCTGCCCTGAAGACTGCTTTTTTGTTTTCTCTTTTAGCAATTTGGCTATTATGAGCGTTGGGGCAGGTAGAGAAGGAATTAAAGTCTTTCCCAATGCCACTCAAAGCATTTAGACCATGTGCGGATTTTTCCTAGTAACAGTAGCTGTGTTTGAGGAGCAGTGAGCCACTGTGCACTCCATGAGCAGCTCCCCCAGCCCTCCTCATAGAAGCCGTCCACCCCCAGCCCTCTGCAGAAGTCCTCACTGTCTCAGAGTGCTGCTCCTTTTCATGGGCTTTTTTACTCCAGTTGTTTGTCTTGATTGTTACAAAAGTTCATATATGAGATTGGTTTTTATATTTTCCTTCCTCCTCTAGGTTCCTGCTCTCATCCTCCTGTATCAACTACGTCTGTCCCTCCTTTTGCATGATTGCATTTCAAGTACTATGATAGCTAGCCTTGTATCTCTTCTTCTCCAGGCTAATTTTTTTTTTTCATGTTCCTTTTCCACTAAATACTTGATTTCCGGACAGTTTATATTCTCCTAGATACCTGTAATTTCTGTAGGATTGCATTAGTACATTTTATTTTATTTTATTTTATTATTTTTAACATTAGTACATTTTAAAGAGAGCATTGGGTTAATTATTTCCAATGAGGATACACTACTACCTTTCCTTTTGGTCATAAATAGAATTGTAATCTGATTTACGGTCTGTGTTCACTTAGGTACATTGCTTTTTATGAAGATATTTAGAAGTTTATAGTTTTTCTTTTTTTAAAAAGATTTTATTTATTTATTTGACAGAGCACAAGCAAGGGGAGTGAGAGAGGGAGAAGCAGACTCCCCACCGAGCAGGGAGCCCAATGTGGGGCTTGATCCCAGGACACTGAGATCAGGACCTGAGCCAAAGGCAGATGCTTAAATGACTGAGCTACCCAGGTGCACTAGAAGTTTATAGTTCTATTCAGAATATAAAGTGCTTTTTCCTTACCAGTGGTCCTACCCTCTGTCACTCTGTATATAGAAAATAAGTATATGAGAATGTGTATATGTACATATTATATACATAATTACACACATGTAATAGTATATAAAAGTATATAAGAATGTGGTATATATAATTATGTGTATAGTATATAATATACATAATTATATAGTATGTAAACTAGATGATTATCTATAAAGCGTATATCATATCCGTGTGTGTGTGTGTGTGTGTGTGTGTGTGTTGAGAGAGAGAGAGAGAGAGAATAGTTTCTACATGTTAAATAATTGCCAGATTAATTCTGGTACTGCTTGAGAATCTTTCAGAGAGTTATAGACCCCTCCTGGGTCGTCCTCTTACCTCTGGGAATCCTGAGTAGGGAAAGTTGGATTGTGTCAGACCTAACTGGGAAGAAAGCTGTGCTTGTGGCCTCTAGGTCTGACTTTGTACCTTGTCTCTGTGGAGAGGTGCCTGGCAAGGAGATATCTTTACACAAAGAACCTGACAGATTATGTCTCCCAAATCAGCCTGCCCTGGGCCTGGTGTAAGCCTATAGATCGGGACATTCAGTTTTCTGTTCCTGTGTGCTTTCCCACCTCCTAGCTATCCTTCCTCCTAGACAAAGAATCTTCTAGAGTGGACCTATACTCTGTCAATGCCCTTTCCTTCTTTGGAGGTTTTTTATAGTATGTCACAGATTCTGTATCAGAAAAAACTCTGTTTCTATGAGTGTTTAGATGGAACCCTTTTCCAAAAAAAAAACGCCATTACTACAGATGAGGAATTCTTCAAGACAAGGAGCTTACCCCAGTTCATGTGGTTCCAGTCCCCTTTCTCAGTAGGTGCTTTATGGCCATATTTTTGGAAATTGTAAAGCTGTTTTCTCTTTTGATGGCAGGGGATAGGGTTGAGTAGCACTGTGGCCTCCACTTATTAGAATATGTGACTTCAAATAGGTGACCCAATTGCAGGTATCTGGTTATTCTATAATATTTTTTTTTTTCTTATTCTTTTCTTGTTTTCTTTCTTCCACCCACATGGCCTTGTTCTCAGAGCCCTCCTTGTATTTATCAGGGGGTGTCACCACATCCAAGATGTTCTTTCTCCTTGCTCATTGGCAATGTCATAGTTTTGATTGGGTGACAAACATTTTCTCCTCTGAGTTTTGCTTTTCCATCTGTGCTTAGCCCAGTGATTGTCATTTCTTGTCCAATCATCTGTCCTGATTTTGCTATCTTCTTTTGATGTTTTTAGTCAATATTTGGAGCAACTTCTTATAGTGCCTTATTGTTGGCCTATTGAGGGACAGGTTGACCTCCTCTATTGTGCTCTAAATTGTTCTCAACAATTACGTTTGCTGACACTACAGAATTTGATGACAGCCATTTTAAGACACAGCATGACCTGTCGTTGTGAATATATGTAGCCCAGTTCTCTTATTTCTTTTGTTGTGGGGGCACTGTTGTAGATGCAGGCCATTGGTAGGCCATATGTAGGCATGGGAGAGGGGTGGACAAAAGTCCCTGCTCTTGTACAACTTCTATCCTCCTCCATGGAATTTTAGAACATACTCTTAAAGGATAGAGAAAGAAAAATACTACTCTATTGGCTTTTAATACACAGATGAGAGAAAATGGCACTGGTCTGTGCCATTGCTTCATTGCCTCTGATACTAAGCCAACACAGTTATTGAGTCTGTTTGCTCTTTCATCAAAATGGTGCTAACTTTAGGCAAGTTGTAAGACCAATATATGCTTACAATTCTTTTTTTTTCTTTTAAAGATTTTATTTATTTATTCATGAGAGACACACACACAGAGAGAGAGAGAGAGAGAGAGGCAGAGACCCAGGCAAAGGGAGAAGCAGGCCCCATGCGGGGAGCCTGACTCAGGACTCGATCCCAGGTCTCCAGAATCATGCCCTGGGCTAAAGGCAGGCACTAAACCCCTGAGCCACCCAGGGATGCCCTATGCTTACAATTATTTAAGCTACTTGTAGGAAGCATTCAGATGAATTCAGAGTTACTGTTATTATAGATGTGAATAAACCTCTGATGAGTACATTTGTTCTCTTCCATAGTAAAAAAACTATTGAGTAAAGTTGAACAACTTTACACAGTACTGTATAAGGTAAGGGGAAATACGTGTGTGTGTGTGTGTGTGTGTGTGTGTGTGTGTGTAACATATACATATGGTGTCTATGTGTAATTGTAGTGCTTGGTTTCCCCTACATTATAAAAAATAACATTTACTAATAGATACAGCCATTGTACTTAACATTAAAACATTCAAGGAGAAATTTTGACAGTATATAGCCTAAAATACATAACTGACAGTCACAAGAAAATCACTTTTAAGTCCCACTGAGGTGGCTAAACTGTCAGTCATTTATTCTAGGTTGAAGTCCTTAGATGTTTAACTCTCAGTATTAATATTGTAGAGTATATTTACCCCACTTGTGACCGTTCCTCACAATTGACATGTACTTAGAGCTAGAGAATTTTGATGGGTCATTCATTTAAACAGCAATAATTGAGTTATTCTTAAAAATGTAAGGAAATCTTAATAAAATATTTGACACATTTGACATCTTACATGAATCAAATTCCAGATTCAAAGAGAAGGGATTATGTTTGAATTTTAATCCTTAAAAGTTTGAGTATTCCTTAGTTTCTACCATTGGCTTAAAGATGGGGAATGATAGACCACTTCTGTGGTTACCAAACCAGGCATGGGTTTGAATTCTTACATCATGGAATCCAAAATAGACAAAATGCTATTCCTTTGTGCTTGGGTCTTTTTTAGAAGCTGGTCAGAAATTCTAAAGTTTTCAAAATCATTATTAAATATAGATGATTCTTGAACAACATGGGTTTGAACAGCACAGGTTCACTTATACATGGATTTCTTATAGTACTGTAAACATATTTTTTATTTTTTGTGATTTTAACATTTACTTTTTTTTAGCTTTATTGTATGAATAGTATACTGTATATACTATATTATAATGAATATTATATATATAATGTACTATATGTATATAATATACAAAATATGTGCTAATTGACTATGTTTTTGGTAAGGCTTCCAATCAATAATGGACTATTAGTAGTTAAGGTTTGGGGGAGTCAGAAGTTATATATGGATTTTTGACTGTGCAGGGGTCAGTGCTTTAACCCTAGTGTTGTTCAGGGGTCAACTCTAGTGGTGTTTTTAATGTATGAAATTGTTTTTAAAAAAATGGAAATAGCTTACTGCATGTTATATTTCCTAAAACTACAGGAAAGCTGAATTTTGGTATATCTATAGCATACTTAGGAATCTGGGACTCTCAACAGATTTTTTAACCCTTTTTAATCTATTTTGCATCAAAATTATGGCAAAAGTCTTTGTGTGGGATAGAGAGGGACATTAGTACTCCATGAACTATGCTTTCTGGTACAGAGGCTTCTTTAGGTAGAGGACTTTATCTACAAAGTTGGTGTGTTCTGTGGATGTAAGATGTAATATCTCACTGATTGTCATTAAGTTACTGCTAGGATTGCAAATTCCATTGGAGTAAAGAGCATAAAGTCATTTGGATGTCTATTTTATGACTAATTAAAATGCGCAGTATATTTACTTCTAAACTTTTATTTTTTTTATATTCAAGCTTTTAAAGTTTGAAAACAAGAGAGCCTAGATTAAATGAAATAGGAGTTTTTCAAGCAGAATGTGGTTCAGTTTTTCTTTCCACTTTAACTACAAAAATTCTAAGTTGTCATGTTCTTATTTTGGTGGCCTATGATTGGTTAATGAGATCCAACTTAGTTGGTAATATCCCCTTTCCTCCCCCTGGGGGTGAAGTTCAAACAATTCTGGGATGGAAGTACTGTGCTAGCCTTACATGGAGCATTTCTTTCCAGATGTCTCCTCAAGAACATATGTAATAGATAAGAATCTATCTTTATTCTTCTCTCTTTAGTACACTTCAGAAACAGATGTAGAAAACTTCTCAAGGTGTGGTGTGTGTTCATTGGGCAAAGAACTTGATTCCTATTTACCTGCCAAGTGCTTGATTATTTTGATAAGTTAATTCTTGTTAACATGATCTGATACAAGGAACTTGGTTTTATTTGGCCTAAGACTTTGCTGCTTAACCTTGATTCTTCCTTTTATCTTTGGAATTTTAGTAGGATGCTGCTTTTGAATAAGTTGAACATGTTCTAATCGTTGTTCCAGAAGCCAACAGTGCTTTAAGCACTTCTCTAAAGGCAGTGTGCTTGCTGCAGGATTGGGCAGGAGTCAGTGAAGGTGGCCAATGGTGATTCCAACTCCCCAAACCAAATGGTTTGGGGAGAAACAAAACCCCTTTGACTTTTATAATTTGTAAGAAAATGAAGTGTAAGGTCTCTCATAAAAAATAACATTTTTTCCATTGTACCGATATTTCATGATTTGTCTATTTTATTGTTAGAATTAAATTCTGAATGTGTTTGGTGGAAAATCAGCCTTTGTTATGAAGGTACATTCATTAATTTTGCAAATGTGTGGTAGTGGAACATGCAAAATCTAGTAAGATGCATTTCCTTTCTCCTGAGACTGCATAGTTCAGTAGGAGAGACCAAGTCAACAACTATAACAAAAAAACAGTGATCTGGATGATCAGTGCCGGATAGGCACACAGTGCTGTGGTTGTAGAATGGAGAGTTACTTCCCCTGGACAAGTGGAGTCAGAGGAGGTTTTCTCAGGGTGGTTATTACAACTCATGGGACTTGCAGGCAGAGAGTGGGAGGGCTTCCCGTGGCTGAGGGAGCTTTGTTTACTTGGACACATGCTTATTATGTGC
This sequence comes from Canis lupus dingo, assembly GCF_003254725.2. NCBI lineage: Eukaryota > Metazoa > Chordata > Mammalia > Carnivora > Canidae > Canis > Canis lupus. Next base: position 5,520,441 of record NC_064277.1, read on the forward strand.
TTATTGTGTATGGCTGATGTTTGAGGGGTGGCAGTTGATGGCAACATTTGGGGTAGGTCAGATATTCAGGAAATAAATTATGAAGATAAAACGCTTTAGATTTTTGTTAAGTTTTAAATAGAAGAGGGGATCCCTGGGTGGCTCAGCAGTTTGGCACCTGCCTTCGGCCTGGGGAGTGATCCTGGAGTCCTGGGATCGAGTCCTACATTGGGCTCCCTGCGTGGAGCCTGCTTCTCCCTCTGCCTATGTCTCTGCCTCTCTCTCTCTCTCTCTGTCTCTCTATGTCTCTCATGAATAAATAAATAAAATTTTAAAAACAGTTTTAAATAGAAGAGTGACCCTATAAGACTTATATTTTAGATAATTTTGACAGGAGCTTGGAGAGCTGGTCAGAGCTGCATGTGTTGGTGGCAGGTAGAGAGCACTACACTTGTGTATTTTGGTAATCTAGGTGAGGAATAATGAAGGCCTGAACTAGCAGTAGTGGAGGAGATGGGGGGGTGGTGCACAAATTCTAGGGATTTGGGATGTAGAAGCAGTATGCCTAGCAACTGCTTGAATATCAGGAATAAAGGGGAAATAGTAAAGAATGCCTTCCAGTTCTGTCTTTACTACACCCAATGTAGTAAATGCCTGAGCTAGTATCAGATTTTGGATGTGATGAGTTTGTAGTGCCTGGGCAATGCCCAGGTGGAGAAGTCCTGCACATGTAAACTGGAGCTCCTGAGGGAGACGGGAGGTGGAAATACAGAACTCTGACAGACCTTGGCATGTAATTGGTAATTGAAGTCAGTGATAATCAGAAGTAGATGGGACCAAGGAAGGATATGTAGTAGAGAAGAAAACTGGACCAAGGACCGGGTCACTGACTGATAAGGGATGATTGGAGGATGTGGGTCCTTGAAAGAGACTGAGGAGGAAGGTCAGGAGAAAGGCGGAAAAGCTGAGGGAAGGCACACACAGGAAGAGGATGTGACCAAAAGTGTCAGATATTCCAGAGGCTTCAAGTAAGATAAATAGTGAAAAGTGGCCATTGTGAGTAAATGGGAGGCTATTGGTGACACTACTGAAAATAGTTCCAATGGACAGGGAACCTAGAGTTGATTGGGTTGAGAAAATGAAGACAAGTCGGGTTTAAGGCTTAAGCCTCACTGCCTTCTTGAGAAAAAAGAGAGGAGACAAGACTGGAGACTGTAGCTGAATGGGGTTGTGGGTTCTTGTCCTGGAAGAAATTCGAGCATTTTTGTATGCTGAAATGAATAAACCATAATGCTTTGGCCTAGGTGGAAGAATGTTCTCTTTTCCATTGAAATAGGATACAAGTGAGAAAGATGGATGCCAGTGGAGTGAAGATTAAGTGTATGCTCAAGGGGAGGAGGTAGAGCTGGGAGGATCATTACTTGGTCATTCCATACCTCCCTGTAAAGAGAGATAAGTTACTCAAAACCAAGAGTGAGCCATGTGGTTTTTAAGATGAAGAAACTCATTTCATTTCATTGGGTGATTTATAAGTTTTTAAACCCCGGTGGAGGAAAAGTTATATTATACTTAATAATATCATAGACATTCACTTTTATTTAAAGAATCCTGGTAGAAGACAAATTGGAAACTCCATGTGCTGTTTTTTCATCTACCAGAGGGTTTACTCAAATTATATTCCTGTCATTGGCATTTTGGAGCTTGAGGACAATAGAACTGTTGCAACATGAATTTTTAGAGCCAATTTTGACCACAGTGAAGTGACTGTGAAGGCTGAAGGTCAAGAGCATGATTGATTGGGTGATTACAATTCCTTTTAAAACAAATTAGAGGTGGCAGGTTTGCCAGGGGCGAAAAGTACTGCAAGGAAATGAATCTCATCAGCATTTAAAACTTCTTGGATCATCAAAAAAGAGTTTAATGTTTAAAATATAGACACACACACACACACACACACACACACACACACAGGAATTACTTGCATTAGGAATTCCCACCACGTGTGATATTTTGCAATGTAGAGTCTAGCCTTATTTTTCTGTTAAATCTTATATAGGCACTTAATTGGGAATGTTTTTTATTTTTAATTTAGGAATTGGTACCCTAAATATTAAATACCCTTATCAGTTCAATTCATTTATTTTCTTATTTGTCTTTATATTTGGGGTCTTGTAGATAATTGGATTTGTGATTAATTGTGTGTGTTTGCAGGGATGCAGGAAGGAAGCAAGGACCAATGTTAGGAAGGGAAGGATAAAGTAAGTGATGAAGAATGGAGAAAGATAGGTGGAGGTGTCTTTTGTCTTGGAGGAGGAGGGTGAGATGGTGGTTTTGGAGAACTAATTTTTCTCAGAAAACTATTAAGTGTCAGATACCACGCTGTACACTTTCATGTATATTACATCCTCACAATAACCTTGGCAAGGTAGATACTCAAGTTATTTGTAGTTTCAAAGGAAAAAATGAAAGGAGGTAAGAAGATACCTGAAAAGAACTTTCTAAAAAAAAAAAAAAAAAAAGATTTTATTTATTTATTAGAGAAGGAGAGAGAGAGTGTATATGTGAGCATGCGAGTGGGGGGCGGGCAGGGAGAGAATCTCAAGAAGACTACGCTGAGTCAGAGCCCAACTTGGGACTTGATCTCGGGGCTCTGTGATCATGACCTGAGCTGAAACCAAGAGTCATTCACTTAACTGACTGAGCCACCCAGGTGTCTCCCAGAAAAGAACTTTTAAAAGTAAAGAAAAATAGCGATGATGGTGCTTGTTATAGTTGAATAATTGCTTCAGTGTAGCTGGTTGTGGTGCTTTTATTATCATATTTTGGGGAGAGAATGTAGAGTCTTTGGCAGAATTAAAAAAGTTAATGTTGGTTATTAAGCTGGTTATATGGGGGCTAGTTGAACTCTCTACTTTTTTATATGCTTGGAAATTTTCATACTAATAGGCTTTTTTGATCAGGCAAGGAAGTAAAATAGTCTTGATTGTGGCAAAAAGTAAAAGAATATATATATATTATATATAATATATAAATATAAATATATAATATACACACATATATATTTATAAATAGTAGGGAGATTTTCCTTCTTTTTTCTACTATCAGACGTATATAATGGTATTAGCCTTGAGCCCATTTTTGAGGCAAAATTCCTAACCATTTAGGAAATGAAGACAATAAAATCAGCCTTTTTTTTTTTTTTTTTTTTAATGTGGTCATCTCAGCTTTATGTGTGAAGACTGCAGAAATTAGGTGGTGTCTTTCTTTATCTAATTGCAGTGGAAGTTTTGTCCCAAGGAAGGACTATTTACTCTAGAAGGAAGGCCTGAGCTGGAACTGTCTTGTTGTAGAAGGCATACAGCTCCAAGGGGGAGGATCGGAATCTAGTCAGTGAGCATCTGTTTTTGTAGAACAGGATAGTGGGTACTGGAGGGAGCTACAAAGACAGGAAAATAAGATAGTAGCTATTATTTATGGAGGGCTTCCCCTGTGCTGTGCACTCTCTAAACACTTTACGTATATTTAATCCTTACAACATCTCTAGAAGATAGGGCTCGCTCGCTCTGTCTTCTTTCTTTTCTTTTCTTTTCTTTTCTTTTCTTTCTTTCTTTCTTTTCTTTTCTTTTGTGGCAAAATGTACAATACATAAACATGACTATTGTAACCATTTTTTAAGTGTACAGGTCAGTGGCATTAAGTTTACATTGTTGTGTAAACCATCACTATCATCCATCTTGGAACTTTTTCATCTTCCCAGACTGAAACTCAGCACCTAATATACACTAACTCCCTATTCCTATCATCCCATGCACCCTGTCCCAAGCCCCTGGCAACTGCCCTTCTACTTTTTTGGTCTGTATCGATTTGACTTCCCTAGGGATCTCATATAAGTGGAATCATACAGTGCGTGTCTTTTTGTAACTGGCTCATTTCACTCAAGGTTCATCCATGTTGTAACACGTATCAGAAGTTTTTCCCTTATTAAGGCTGAACTATATTCCATGGTATGAATGTACCATCTTTTGTCCAACTGTATGTCTTTATTTTAATTTTATTTTTAAAAATATTTTATTTACTTGACAGAGAGCACAAGCAGGAGGAGGGACACAGGGAGAAAGGGCAGCAGACTCCCCACGGTGCAGGGAGCCCAATGTGGGGCCCTATCCCAGTACCCTGAGATCATGACCCTAGCTGAAGACAGACACTTAGCTGACTGAGCACCCAGGCGCCCCGTCCAACTATATGTTGATGTACTCTTGGGTAGCTTCCCCCTTTGGCTATTCTAAATAGGCTGCTTTGAACACGTGCATAAAACATGTTGAGATCTGGCTTTCGGTTCTTTTGCGTATATACTCAGAAGTATAATTGCTGGGTTCATATGGTAATTCTATGTTTAATATTTGTAGGAACTGCCATACTGTTTTCTACAGCGGCGTCACCAGTTAGAGTTGTGTCAGCAGTGCACCAGAGTTCCAATTTCTCCAGATCGAAGGTAGGTACTATTCTTATTTTGGTATCATAGAGGAGGAAGAGAGGTGCAGAGAGTTGAAATGGGCTCACACAGCTAACATACACAGATCTGAATTTGAACCCTACAGTCCAATGCAGAACCTTTGATAACCACATAAGATGAGGCCCAGAAAGGATCAGAGACATGATTAAGGGCACTATGCCTAATCCATTATCAGAGCCTTGATTCAGACCAGGCACCTTGCCTTCAGAGTACATATTGTTAAGCATTCTTAGGTTTAGTGGTTTCTCTTTGTTCTTTGTTTTTATCCCCTCCCCCCCAAAAAAAACCTTTAAAAAAATCCCACATTTTGTGGAAAGATATTAATTTTTAGATATCTCTATATGGTTTTTTCCTGCCATTCTAAATTTATGCTTTAAACTGTTATTTAAAATATTATCTTAGGAAATGTATGCAATATGTTCAATTTTCTCTTTATTCAGGTTTCTTGGGTAAAATTTGCCTTTAAGTGTTTTGAATAAGTATGAATTGACTGGTAGAATTTTTTATACATCTCCACTCTACCTACTCCTGCCAGAAGTTTGATTTCAAATAAAACCAAGCAAAATTCTCTCAAGCTGGATTTAAATTGGGGGAAACTTGGAGGGTAGCAATGGTAAACATTGAGGACTTTTTTTTTTTTTTTTTTTTTTTTTTTTGGAGAGAGTACAGTTTCCAGGTTTACTGACAGAGGAGCAACAGCTAGGAAATGTACTTATTTTTTTCATCCTTCTGTGTGTTTTGCTAGGAGGGCGTGCATTCCCCCTCAGTGCGGTCACCAGGGGACTTTGTGACCTTCTGAAAATAGTGCCATTCCTCCGTGATGCTGGCTTCGCTTGGCCAGTGTGTCAGTTCATGTGCCCTGTCTGCAGAGCCTCCCCTACCACTGCCAGTGAGGGGCCCTGTGATAATACAGACCTAGGGGCCTCTTTAAATCCTGCTCATGCAGGCAGGGCCTCTGAGTGGGTGACTTCTGTGCTCTTTAAGGCCGGGGGGCTGCGTGTGCATGGCCTTGAGTGCCCCCCCGCGGTGAGGGTGACAGCTTGTACGACACACCATTATAGCTGGGTGTTCATTTCAGACAAAGACTCCTAGACCCATGGTATCAAGGGCCCACAATCAGCTAAGATGAATTTTCTGATCCGGAAGATATCTTTAAGATAATCTGATTCAGTGGCTCCCAGCCTTGGTGTACACTATGCTCTACCTAGCGAGCTTGAAAACATAATGATGCCTGAGGCCAACCTCCAGAGATTCTGATGTAACTGGTCTGATGGGTGCCCTGGCCATTGGGATTTGTGAAAAGCTTCACAGATAATTCTAGTGTATGGTCAAGGTATAGGATTGTTGCCCTAGTTTCTCTTGACTACCTGTTTTTTTTGGCTCTAAGATTTTTATCACCACAGAAGATACAGGAGGTCTTTTCTCTGGTTGTCCTTCTCAGCAGGGATTGCTGGAATATATTTCTCACATACAGGGGGAATCTCTTGTATTTTGTTTATCTGTTGTTTGAAAATTATTTTTATATCCTTATAGAGTATGTCTTTATATTCACACAATTTAGTGCTGGTTGCTATAGAGGACAGATCTTATTGACTCTGCAGAGCCTTGAGTTTAGGAATATAGAGGAAAGACAACTGTTTGTTCTCCAAGATTTCAATGCAAGCTCCATATCACTGAGTTCTGATGGCAGTTTCATTTTATAAAGTGAAGACTGTGATGACATTGGAGCTGATATTTCTGTAGTTCTGGAAGGCTTCTCGCTACATGTAGCATCTGCCCTCCTGTGCTTTTAAACACTCAGCCATATCATTACTTTGGGAAGTCTGTATCTTTGAGTAAACCACATAGTCAGTTGGAGAGCATCTGATTTAGAGGAATGCTGTGTCCTAGCCCCTCCCAGGCTGTTTGAGTTTGTTTAAAAGGGCAGTGATGGACCTGGCATCATCTTTCCTATGTTGGACTGTGGCTTTAAGATTATTTGGTTGAAACTTCATCAAATTTCATAGATGAGAGTTGGGGTTTGAGGGAGCAAGTATTCTTGTTTGATTTGGTTTTAAAAATGAGTATTTAGATGTGAAAATTTCTAACTTTGTCATTGTTTGTATTCTGTGTATTTATGAGAGCTCTGTCAGCAGTTGAAACAGAAAGGCTCCATGGTGGCTTTCTTGCTGTGTATCTCTTAGAGACCCCTGTTTAGGGTAGACAATGTTTGAGTTACTCTAGTAGTTAAGGACAAGGACTTCTGGACCCGCTCCAAAACCTTTCTGATATGGGCAGAGCAGAGCAATTTGTACATGTATATGTGTATGTACTTACGAATATACATAGTAGAAGCATACATAATGTTACCTTTATTCATAATCATACATAGCTGCTAATACAGAGTGGTACAGAGGAAATTCTTGTAGGATCATCTACTCATCATCTTCCTCAGTTTTTTCAAAGAGAGGTACATTTGGATTTGATCTGGTATTCACATTTAGATAATTTTATAATAGTTGTAGGGCTTGGACTGGGGAGGTGCCTCCCTTCTCACATTTGTGTGGATTTCTCCTCGTAGTTAGTTACCATGGTAACAGGTGTGTGTAAAGGTGGACTGAGGGCACTGATGGATGAGGGGGACCAGTTGCTTAGATCAAAAGCAAGGGCATCTGGTCATTTCCAACGTCTTTGAAAATGAAAGCTGTGCTTCCCTGGAAGGACTTGATGGGGTTCTTAGATCACTTGGAATGGTTTTTCTGCTCTGTAGTCTTATTTGTTGTCCCTATCACCTTCCCACTAATTATTCCTTGGTTGTTGACTTCCAGGGGCTGATTAGTTACACATGTCACTCAAAAAATGGTCAAGGGTTATAACAATGGGGGACTTAATTTTCTGTTTCCTCAACTTCATTTTTAACATGCTGAATGTTTGAAATGAAAAGGCAGCAAAGTACCAGCAAATTCTCTTTGAAAACATAGCTGGTTGTTTGTGGAGGATATTCTACCGGCCCCTCCTAGCTCCAGCCCAGCCCACTGCCACGCCTGGGTCTTTCAAAGCTGGTATCATTTCTAAGAGCAACAGTTTAGAATTGGTTGCCTTCCATTCATAATAGTATGTGGCATCTTCATATAGGAAGTGTAGAATCAAATATTATGTTATGGTGGGATAGGGAGGAGCCACTAATATAACAGTAAAACAGTTGTGTGTGCATGTTTTTTTTTTTTTAATAAAACTAAAACTAGTATTCCAGTTTATGGAAGAAGGGGATAACTTGCACAAAAGTGAAGATAGCATCAGATGATTACAGTGAGCCTCTTCCTCTATGTCAGGCAGTCTCAGTTGAAAAATGAAGATGAGTAAGACATAGTCTCTCCACTGTAAGAACTTCTCAAGAAGTTCTTTGTGCCATTTATCTTCTCAGTGATACACTCTTCCAGAGTTACCAATCACATTGCTCTCCTTTCTTGTCCACTTACAGATGCCCAGAGTGACAGTTTTCTCACTTGGCACCCTTCCTATTTGCAAGGCAGGGCTCTCTTCTCATTGTGGCACCTGCTACTCCCAAGTGTGGTCCTGGCATAGTAGTTTCAGGTCCCCCTCCCCACCTAGATCTGTGTTATAACAAGAACCCCGGGTGACTTGGGTGTACAAAATATGTTAATATGCATGTCCCATTTCAGTCAGGCTAAGGCAGACCCGAGAATCTGCGTTTCTGATGAGCTTCCACATGATGTTGATTCTGGTCTGTGGACCTCACTGGGGATAGCAAAGCTTTGCTTTCGAAAGCCTACTTAAATCTCCCCTAGTGCATAAGAGGAACAAAGATGTTTGGCTTGTTCTGCTAATATGGAATAGCATATGTAGCTAGCTAAAGACCTCTGGCTTAAATACTCTCATGGGGAGTCAAAGTTGAAAAAGTACCTGTCTACTAGGTGCTAGACATAGCTTTCAGAGTTTTATTAATATACTTGATCCTCACAGCAGGTTTAGGGGGGTAGGCACTGTTACACCTCTGTTTTATAGATGGGGAAATTGAGAGCCAGAGGAGTTAAGTAGCTTGACCACAGTCACGTTAACTATCAGGTGAAAGAACAGGGCTTTGAATGCAGGCACTTTGGCCTCAGTACCTCAACTTTGAAAGGATTGCTATGTACTTCCTGTGTCTAAGATGTTACATTTGTGAGAAAGTGGAGTGAGATCATGGCTGAGAAATGAGAATGTCTCAGTTTGGATAGTAGGGTGGTTCCAGAAGGCAAGCTGAGTACAGATTTGTGATTGGGATACGGAGGGGTTAGCCATAGAGGGTGGGTCATGCTGTTCATGTTTACTGGACAGGATTAGTGGGGGGAGGTGAGACAGGCATGATGCTAGCAGTTGAGGAACAAAAGGGCATGTAGGCAAACTTTTATTTTAGCATCCCAGTATATCAGATACTGTGGTTTATGTTCATTCATTCTTTTTAAAAAAGATTTTATTTATTCAATTGAGAGAGAGAGTGAGTGCAAGTTGGGGGAGGAGGAAAGGGAGAAGCAGACGATGCATGGAGTGCATAACCTAATGCAGGGCATGATCCCTATACCCCGAGATCTTGGCCTGAGCTGAAGGCAGGTGCTGACTAACTGAGCTACCCAGACACCCCTACATTCATTATTTCTTTTGAATCTTGTAATCTTACGGCATAGGTATAGATTTTAAAGATAAGAGAACTGAGGTTTGGAGAGATTTCAGTAATTTTCCCAAGGTTGACAGAGAGGAGGGTGACATAATATGAAAATTTTTAAAGATTTTTTTAAAAGATTTTATTTATTTATTCATTCATGAGAGACACAGAGAAAGAGAGTGAGAGGGAGAGACATAGGCAGAGGGAGAAGCAGGCTCCATGAAGGAGCCCAGTGTGGGACTTGATCCCGGGTCTCCAGGATCATACCCTGAGCTGAAGGCGGTGCTAAACCGCTGAGCCACCTGGGCTGCCCTAATATGAATTTTAAGTCAGTTGCTCTATGGCTTCTCAGGGCAGGGCCTCAGAGCAGAAATTAAGGTATAGAGGGGGAGGTGAGCACTAGGTTGTTGACACTGCATTATAAAAGAGATGCGTGGTCAAGGGATGAGAGTAAGAACACAAGAGCTGCAAGGCAGAGAACCTACAAGTCTAGTCTCACTCAATGCTGGCCATTTAAAACTGGACTAGAGTTCCCTAAGATCTCCCTGTGTAGGGCTGGTCCCCAGGTTGGACACAGGGTTGACACTGCATGTGGGGTTAAGTGGCTTCAGGTTTAAATTCGTTTCCATCTGGTGATTAACATGTGTTGGGACCGAACACTCTCCCTGACCTCCTGTGTCCTTCCTCCCTGAGTCAGCCCAGGAGAGGTCAGTCCTGCCCTCATGTTGACTCCTGTCTCTGAGACACACACCCCTGGTGCCACACTCCTCTGCTTCACCACAAGTGACAGGTACTTCTGTCTTCTTCCCCTCATCTTTCTGAATATTGCATTTCTTGCCATATACCTTCCTCATTGCTCCAAATGTGAAAATCTGAGCTTATTTACTTTAAATAAATTATCATACAGCCTCATGTGACCCCATATAAATCTCCTTAACAGAGAACCTGATGGCATATGTGGTGTGCCTGGGGAAATCTCTGCCTCAGGATGCTCGTAATGGAGGGAACTGACTGGAGTTAGCTCATGGGCACTGTTCATGTTTTGGCAATCATTGACAATATGGGATACCTTCAGGTGGTTCTCCATGAAGCTGTTCTCTGCACATGGCCCCCTGCCCATCATGAAATGTGAAATGCCTCTGGTCCCCTCCCTCTTGGGTGAGAGAGCAGACTTTGCTCTCTGGTGTGGCCCCTCTCATCTTTATCCTTACAATCAAAGGCTTCCATTTCATTTTGTATTGTTTTATTTTCGTTTTTTAAATTTTAACTTAATTTTTTTTTTTCTTTGAGAGAGAAAATAGAGGGGGTGGGGGAGGGAAAGGGGGAAAGAGAGAATCTTTCTGGATGTGGAGCCTGACACGGGTTCAGTTTCATGACCCTGCATGACCTGAGCTGAAGTTAAGAGTTAGGTGCTTCATCACCTGAGCCATCCAGGCACTCCTCCATTTTTTTTTTAAAGATTATTTATTTATTTATTTATTTATTTATTTATTTATTTATGAATGAATGATAGTCACACACACAGAGAGAGGCAGAGACACAGGCAGAGGGAGAAGCAGGCTCCATGCACCAGGAGCCCAACGTGGGATTCGATCCTGGGTCTCCAGGATCGCACCCTGGGCCAAAGGCAGGCGCTAAACCGCTGCGCCACCCAGGGATCCCTAAAGATTCTCTTAATGATAGAAGCCTCAGAACTATATTACAAAAAGCTAAGAAATAGAGAGGGAAAAAATGCTTCCATGCCCCATGATTATCGCTTTTTGCAATGATTTTTACATATTTGTATGTTTTCTATCTGCATTCCCTGTTAGTACTACATAATCTCCATCATTACCATTTTAATGGTTGCATAATATTCTGTTGTATACCATTAATTATTTAGCTGTCTTGTTGACAAGTACATTGCTCCCAACTTTTCACAATTATTAATAACATTGTAAGGCATATCTTTGTGCATGTTGCTATTTCCATATTTTGAATTAGATTCTTAGGAGTGAGTCCCAGGTGTGGCATTACTAGGTCAAAGAGTATGAACAATTTTATGGCTCCTAAAACATATTGCCAGATTGCTTTCCAGAGGAGTGGAAGCAATTTACAATGCCATCACAAAGTCATTTGTTTTCAAGATGTTTAGCTAGGGTCAAGGATGCGGTCTCTCACAGTAGGACAGGAGGAGGGGCGTGTGTGTTTGTGTGCGCATGCACACAAAACTCACTGATTCATATGTGTATTGATTTCAACTGCAATGATATGCGTTGTTCTTGTTAATAGGAAGATACTAGGTATCTAATGCCAATGTAATAATTATTCAATGCAGTATTTAATATCACAGTGTGAAGGAATAAAGCAAGTTATGTATATTTCCTGTTTCTCTGGAATTTTGAAAATTTAAAAAAATTGGCAAAGATTAATGAATAAGAACATGCAGGCACTGTGATGAGGTTCTTCGTAGCCCTCTCCTCTTTGAGAACACCTATTGATTTGGAGGTGAAGGTGGAATTTGAAGAAAGTTCGTAGGACAGGCAGAGGGGAGGGCATTGGAAATAGCTGGGCCTATGCTCGGGAGCCCACCTAAGTCAGGTAGCAAAGATACCCTCTCCTGGCAACTGCAGTCTTTCAGATGCAGAATGGAGTGCTTATGACCTCAAAATCCTTCCTCACACATCTAGGGCTCAGTGGGAAAGGTACTTTGGTTAATTAGTAATTTGTTCTAGATCTTTGCCATTACAATTTTCTCCAATTCTTTGTATTTCCCATTGGACTGTTTTTGATGCTGGTAAACATCAAATGCCTTAAAGTAGGGACTGTACCTTTTAAAGTCATTAATTTTTATACCTGTCCGCTGGATTGTCTAGCACACTGTTTTATGTCTTATGTACCTAGTGGTGGCCTTGTGTCTTCTGACTGCCTGTGGGTAACTTGTGCTGTATCCGATGGTCCCAGGAGTTCCACCAAAGCCCCATGATTAAGTAATGGGATCGCCCAGGTCTTGTGCTCACATGTAAAACTCACAGCTGACCTCACAGGGGTAAAGGAAGAAGAAACTTTGGTGGAGAAATTACCTGAGAAAGATGATTTTGGGGAAGACCTCTGACTAGTGTGTATTATCTCTCACATCATCTACTGGGACCTCCTTGTTTGACGGATGGAGAAACTGAGCTCGGGAAAGCCAAACGTCTTCCTCAAGGTCACACAGATCATGGGTGTTGAATGTAACTGGACCTGGCCCTTGGGTCCTACTCTAGTGTCCTTTCCACTACTGCCATCTCCCTATGCCCTCAACAGATCTGTATTTGAAGGTTTTTAATTTTTAAAATTAATTTTTTTTTTTCTGTATGCCCACGTTTCGCCTCTCTTACAGCTACACAGAAATGTGTTTATAGAGATTGTGACCTTGAGGCAATAGTCAGATCCGGTCAAGAGCCATAGAGGCTTAGAAGTTTGTATTGAGAGCCAAGAGATAGTGTGGGATCGAAATTCAGTTTCATACAAAATTACAGCTTTGCGTTATTATCTCTGAATTTAAATATAAACCTTTTATTTTAGAGGAAGAATGTTCAGTGTTATTTGTGGTACATGTTTGAGGTGTGTATTTGCCACAATTGTGATCCTAATAAAACTCTCATTATGATCAATATGCACAGAGTAGAGATTTACAGTTTTCAAGAGAGCATTAACTTTGAGTTTCTTGATTTCTCCTTTGCGACTGAAAGCTAAACCTCAGTGTTGTGTCCTCTGTGTGGTGATTTTTCTTCTTCTTCTCTGTAACTTCTTACCCTGAATATGACAAGCACATTGGTTTGCACAGTTGAAGTTCTGCAGCTAAAGGCTTTAATAGTGAGGGAGGTGCCCATGGTGAATGTCAAGAGGGAGGTGCCCATGGTGAATGTCAAATGGAAGGACCCAGCAGACAAAGGAGGAGGGAGAATGAACAGTCTCCTGGTCCTTTTAACAGCTCTGTGATGTCTGCCCTGGGATTTGAATGATTTGTGAATGACTACAACCGGCTCAGTCTGAGGTGCTTGAGGCCTCTGGAAATTGATGTTAACCACATCAGCTGTCAGTAGTTATAGCTACTGGGTAATCGGGTTTGGAATTTATGGGTATTTACATTTCATGGGGCTTTGACTATGTTTCTGTAAGTTGGGAGTAGAAATGTTTGTCCTTGGTATGACTGAATAGCTTATTTTATGCATGGTGCCAGCATTTCAAACTGTCTCAGTGTGTAAACCACTTTCTTCCTGGGAGAGGAAAATAATCTCATTAATCCTATCTGTGGCTAGTGGATGGGATGATTTTTGCCTGCATCCTAGGAATCTAGCTCCATACTGCCTTCTGTGCAATAAGTGGTAATATGGTTACACAGTAAAAAGAAGTTTAGAAGAGTCTTACTGAAGGCTGTTGATAAACATTTTGTTACAGCTTGCTGAGGTAGGCACTTTTTTTACTTTGTTTGGTCTCAAAGGGATTAACTTTTTTTTTTCAATAGGAACTAGAAGCTTGTTCTCAAATTTAGAAGATAAGAAAAAACTGAAGGAGCAGAGAAAATTAACCCAGGTTCTTTCCACTTGAATGCAAGCAATAAAAACATTTCAAAAATTTCTTTCATTCCTTTTCTATACATAATTTTTATGTGGCTATAATTAAGCTATTACATTTTCTTTTTTTTTTTTTTTTCTTTTTTTGTTAGAGAGAATGTGAGGAGGAGGGGCAGAGGGAGAGAGTCTTAAGCAGACTCCATGCTGAGTGCAGAGCCTGTTTTGTGGCTTGATCCCATGACCCTGAGATCATGGCCTGAGCCCAACCAAGAGTCAGTTGCTTAACCGCCTGAGCCACCCATGAGTCCCTGTAGTTATTTATGGAAAAAAAAAAATTTTTTTTTTGTTTTTCTTTCTACTTACCACATACGTTTTTCCTTGTCATATAATTTCCCTTTCAGAACCCTAGTTTTTCATTGAGAGGCACTTCTTAAAATATTTGTCAGTGTCTGGATCAGAGGCTTAGCCCTTTTTTATCGGTGGGGTTTTGCACTGTCCCTCAGCTGTGAAGACAGGCCTGGGTAAATTGTCTCTTTAGTCAGTAGTGCTGGGCTCTCTCTTTCCTTTGAGAGTCATTATTTGGCATAGCTCTAATATTTTCCCAGTTGAAGATTATCCTCTAGTTCGAACTTTCTGTGCATGAAGCTTGATATGTATTTGGGATTAGTTCTTTAGGATATTTTCCCAGAGTTGAATTGCTGGTCGAAAAAGACGAAACATTTTGATGTTATATACACACACACACACACACACACACACACATACACACACACACAGAGTTTTATGTTGTATATTATATTATTTTTGATAAGTTGATACTAGTAATGCCAAACTAACCATACAGTGCACCTTAACATTAGGTGTTACTGCTGTTTAAGCTTTGTTAACGTGATATGTAAGAAATAGCATTGAGTTATTAAGTCTTTGCTTAGCAGTGAGTTTGAACATTTTGGCATACATTTGCTAACTACTTGGTTTCCTGTGTTATGGATTACCTCATCTTAGCTTAGTGTTCTTGTGGGTAAGGAAGGGTGATGCCCGTGGGAATCTTGGTGAGTATGGTTAGCACACAGAACTGCCCTGCAGCCTTGATCTTGGCAGGACCCTACGTTGTGCTTTTAGCTTCTGTCTTACCTAGTGGCAGGCAAGCACTCACCCTCCCCACGTTGCTTCAAGAGATGAGAATCTTCTAAGACTGAAGTAAAGGGTGGGAGTTGGGCTTAGTTGGTAGTGTATGTGACTCTTGGTTGTGGGGTTGTGGGACCAAGCCTCATGTTGAGTGTAGAGAGTACTTAAAAGTAAATAAATAAATTAAAAAAATATATATTTTAATAAAGATTGAAGTAAAGGAGAGTGAAATGTTTTTTAATCAAAAAATGGAGCATGGGATCCCTGGGTGGTGCAGCGGTTTGGCGCCTGCCTTTGGCCCAGGGCGCGATCCTGGAGACCCGGGATCGAATCCCACGTCGGGCTCCCGGTGCATGGAGCCTGCTTCTCCCTCTGCCTGTGTCTCTGCCTCTCTCTCTCTCTCTCTCTGTATGACTATCATAAATAAATAAATAAATAAAAATTAAAAAAAATGGAGCATGGATGTAAGAATTTTTTTCACTTTTAAAAAATAGCCTGCTACAAAATTGTTCTTCTTCCGTTAATTCTTTCCTGAATTTATGGAGTGTCTACTGGGCCAGGTATTCCTGAGGGAGTGCCCCATGCAATGACCTCAAGGCAGAAAGAGAGCACTGTGTCTTGGGAAGGCAGGTAGAGCCAGGGCACCTGGATGGTGACCAGAAAGATCTGGGTGAAGCCACAGGAGCAGGAAGGAACCCAGTGATGCGGACATTTGTAGGCCTGGAAAATGTTGAGGGCAAGCTCTGAAGGGTTTGAGCTGTAGTACCCTAGAAGGATCACTGTAGAAGTGGATTGGAAGGGCGCAAGAGAGGAAGCAACAACTCCCATTGGGTACCTGTCAGGGTAGTCTAGGCACGAGGTGATGGGGCCTCACATGCTCCCTCTTCTTAAACCATCTGGCAGAGGAGCATAATTTTTTATTTTTAATCTGTTGTTGATGGATGTGTTTGTAAAGGGATATGTTAGGAAGGGTTAAAGACCGGGGAAAAGGAAGAGCTTAGAAAGGAAGCCTTAGAGAACCCTGGGTGGCTCAGCGGTTTAGTGCCTGCCTTTGGCCCAGGGCGTGATCCTGGGGTCCTGGGATCGGGTCCCACGTCGGGCTCCCGGTGTGGAGACTGCTTCTCCCTCTGCCTGTGTCTCTGCCTCTCTCTCTCTCTCTCTCTCTCTCTGTGTCTCTCATGAATAAATAGATAAAATCTTAAAAAAAAAAAAAAAAAAAAAGGAAAGGAAGCCTTGATATCAAAGGGGGTCATTTCTCTGGAAATCTGTGAAATCAGTGCTTTCCCAATTCAGAAGAGCCATAGGATTTTTGTTGTTGTTCAGGGAGGGAGTTGGTGAAATGATACAGAATTCTTCTGGAGAAAAAAGATCTGAGAGAGACCTGGGAAATTCTGAAAAAAATAAGGAATGAGCAGCAACTAGACTTAACTGGATGTTAAGGTATGTCATGAAGCTATAATTGCTTAAGTGCTGGAACTGGACAATTTAAGCTTTTTGCTGCAGAAGAAGAAATAGGCAAACAGATCAATGGAACAAAATAGTATCCAGAAATAAACCTGAAATGGACCTGAAATTAGATGATGATAATGATGGTTTTCAGATCGCTGTAGAAAACAGATTTTCCAATAATTTAAATAGAGAAACGAGGTTAAGCATATGCATTTTTCCTCTTTCACACTTTACACCCCAGGAAATTCCAGATCAAAGATTTAAGCATGAAAATATGAAACAGTAAAACTAAGAAAACATGGATGGATTTATTTATAATTTCATAATAGTGAAGATCTTTCTCTGAGCCATAAATTTGTAACACACATGGCCAAGAAAGAGTTGCCATTAGCGATCTTAATTTTAAAAGAACTCGTAGATGCAAGTAATGAAAAATCTCTTAATTCAGTAGGTTTTTGTGTGTGTGTGTGAATTTAGTAGATTAAGAAAAATATATAAATGCTGCTAAAAAAGTAAATGAGGTATATAGCCTTGCTAGTAATAATTATTGGAAGGTATGTCAATGACATATTATTTTTGGCCAGTTTGGCAAAAAATAAAGAAAATTCTAAGTGCTCACAGAACTTGGGGAAACAGAAACTCTCACCACAGGAGATCCATAGACAGTATCAAAATAGAATGTATATGCCTTTTCCCTAGAAATCCTACCTTTAAGAAATTACTGTCCATCTGGACTTACAATGATTTGTGAAGATATGTGGGCAAGGATGCTTATTCCAGCATCATTTGCTATAGCAAAAACTTGGGAACAGAGCGCCTCAGTGTGGTACTGGTCAAATAAATTGTGCCACTCTCAATATGATATGATTGATCTCAATATGTATATGATTTGTAGCTGTCCAAAGAGTGAGGAAGGTGTGTAATGTGCTGACAAAGAAAACATTCCAATGCGTGTTGCTGTTAAATGAAAAGCAAGATGTGGTCTGTGACCCTGTTTGTAGAAATAATCAGAAAGAATATGTTTTATAGATAGATTAAATAAATCCCCCACTCTTCCAAAAAGGATCACAGGTAACATTAACTGTTGTAGGAAAAGTGACAAAGTAACTGAGGTAGAGATTCAGGAGGCATCCCATTTGAATTGTGTGTGTGTGTGTGTGTGTGTGTGTGTGTGTGTGTGTGTGTATGGTCGGTTTTATAATTTTTAACTCAACAGGGGTTATCTGAGTTTGAGATTATAGCGTTTTGTCTAAAACACACACATCAACACTCCCTAATAAATGTCAGTCAGAAAAAAAAATCCTGTAACGTTTTCTTTATTTATAAATTGTGGTACGAGACTCAGATACACTTATTTATCCTATCCTCCTGTGACACTCTTAAGATTGAGACCTTTTCAGTTTTTTATCTTGGTGGTTTAATTAGCTAAGGAGAGGACCATGAGCTGCTTTTTAAGCATGGGCAATTTCCAGTGTAGTGAACATATAGCATTATATAAGTTTTAGGCGTATAATATAGTGATTGAACAGTTCTATACCTTACTAAGTGCTCATCATAAGTGTCCTCTTCAGTCCCCATCACCTATTCCACCCATCCCCCCACCCACAATTTGTTCTTTAGAGTTAAGGTTTGTTTCTTGGTTTGCCTCTCTCTTTTTCTCCCCCTTTGTTCATTTGTTTTGTTTCTTAAATTCCACATGTGAGTGAAGTCGTATGGTATTTACCTTTATCTGACTGACTTCTTTCCCTTGGCATTATATTCTAGCTTCATCTGTGTTATTACAAATGGTAAGGTTTGGGATCCCTGGGTGGCGCAGCGGTTTGGCGCCTGCCTTTGGCCCAGGGCATGATCCTGGAGACCCAGGATCGAATCCCACATCAGGCTCCCGGTGCATGGAGCCTAAAAAAAAATGGTAAGGTTTCATTCCTTTTTATGGCTGAGTAATTCCTTTGTGTGTACCATATACTACATCTTCCTTACCCCTCTGTTGATGGACATTTGGGCTGCTTCCATAATTTGGCTATTGTAAATAATCCTATAATAAACATATTGATGCATGCATCCCTTTGAATTAGTGTTTTTGTACTTTTTGGGTAAATACCCAGTAGTCTGATTACTGTTTATGTGGTATTTCTATATTTAATTTTTTGAGGAACCTCTATTTATTTTCTATAGTAGCTACAACGGTTTATGCTCCCAGCAACAGTACGTTGAGGGTTCCTTTTTCTCTGCATCCTTACCAACACTTTTTTGTATTTTTGATTTTAGCCATTCTCATGGGTGTGAGGTGATATCTCATTATAGTTTTGATAGCATTTCCCTGATGATGAGTGATACTGAGCATCTTTTCATGGGTCTGTTGGCCATCTAGGTTTCATATTTGGAGAAATGTCTGTTCATGTCTTCTGACCATTTTTAAATTGGATTATTTGTTTTTTGGTTATTGAGTTGTATCAGTTCGTTATATATTTTGGATATTGACCCTTTATTGGATATGTCATTTGCAAATATCCTCTCCCATTCAGTAGGTTGTCTTTTTGTTGGTTGTTTCTCCCAGAAGGCAATTCTCTCCCCCACCCCTTTTTTTTTTTTTTAAGATTTACTTATATTTTTGAGAGAGATTTAGAGGGGAAGAGGGAGGTGAGAGGAAGAGAATCTTAAGCAGACTCTACACTGAACCTGGAGCCGTTCCCTGAGATCACTTGAGCCAAAAGTGAGAGTCAGATGCTCAACTGACTGAGCCATCCAGACTCCCCCCAGAAGATAGTTTCTGATGGAGAATTTTTTTAAGGACTCTACTGTAAGAACAGGGAACCTTTCTGGGAACTAGATTTGTACAAGCCATAAGTGAAAAAGGAGTGTTCACAGGGAATAGTCTCAGCAAAGCCATGGGTGCTAGTAAGCATGAGAAAGTGCTGGAAAACAGAAAATGGTTCAGGCAGGCTAGTTTGTGGCTTGGAGTTAGAGAATATTAAGAGGTGAATCCAGAGAGGGAAGCATTGGTTCCTAAAGCTTTGGTGACTTTGGAATCACCTGGGAATTAAATAATACTGATAACTGGCTTCTACCTCCAGGCATTGTGACTTCATTGGGATGGCGTGTGCTGAGGCATTGGAAATTATAAAGCTTCCCAGATTTCTGTGTTTAGCAAAATTTGGGAACATCCAAGCCAGTTTATGAAGGTCCATATAATCATACTGAGTCATTAGGATTTTATCCACAGAGACATTTTTGGCATGGAGGAGCTGCTGAATGATTTTACCAGTAGAGTGATTTGATCAGAACTGTAGTTTGGAAGATCTTGCTGTTGGTTTTGGGGTAAATAGATTGAGAAAGCTGAGACTGGAGGCAGGGAAACCAATCAAGGGGTCCCCTTAGATAAATGAAAGTGGCCTGATGGAGGGAATGACAGTGATAGAAAGAGGCAGATGGATCCCTGAGATATTGAAGAGATGGATTCAGTAGAACTTGTAGTGGGTGGGATGGGGTGTATGGGGCAGACGGGAGTCATCAGTTGACTGAGGCAGATGGGAGCAAGGAGAGCAGGGATGATGTAGGGGAAGGGATAGATCTTTTCTCCGTGTTTCAGTAGGGGTCACCAGCACTGCTGGTTTCTTCTTCTAAGGAGTAGCTAACCAAGTCTATCCATTCTTTGCTAAGCACTGACCTCATTTGATGAACTGCCTCTAGTCTGATTTCTCCTCAGGTTGATCTCATATCTTACTCCTTTGCAGTTTGAGTGGTTGTCTTTTCTCTAATGATTAATGATTTTGTATGTCTCATGCATTAAGAGATCTAGTAAGGGGGATTCTCCACATACTTGTGATCCATGGAAGTCCTGATGGCCACTGTGTCTCAGTGGCATCTAAAGAGCTTCGGTTTTCATAGTTGGGGAAATATAAATTTCATTAATCTTTCATATAATTGAATTGAGAATATATATTACTTTTATCTGAAAAGCTTTTGTGGAATTTTTGAGGCAGATTTAATATAGCAATCTGGATTTGAGAAAAATACAATCTATGAAATAAAAGTTCAGTTGTGCTGTATTTTAAGAAAATCTAATATATAAAAATCTGAAATGACAAAGCTGGTAAATTGTGGGTGGTGATAATTGGTGGTTGATAATTTTGCTAATTCTTGGCTTTGAAAAGAGGTGCTTTAGGAATCCTTCATAATGTAAGTTTTCTGTGTTCATTTAAATGATTTGGATTTTAGGAAAAATATCTTAGGATAGGGAACAGCCTGCCTAGATATTAGATAATTAATATTGTTTTGAGAATCCTGGAGAAGCATTAATAAGGGTTAAGACCCCTCTCCCCCCATAATGCTGGACAATGTCAGAGAAGGTGAGTATTCCTTTGTATACATGTGCTCTCTGACCTTTCCCCATAACTGTAGGTTTTGTGAATAGTTGTCTCATCTTTTTCCATGTGTGCAGCTCCTGCAGAACCCCATAGTGAAGTAAAACCTTGTGTATGACATTTTGGTCTGTAGACATAAATGAGATTCTAAAATTATAAATTATATTTAATGAAATTCACTGTAGATTTACCTAGGTACCTAAGGTTTGAAGCCAGAAATTATAGAGTTAGATGGGAAATGCATTTCCTGGTGAGAGAAAGGAGCTAAGAGAAATTATGAAAATATAATCTGGAAAGAAAACACTCCACAATATGAAAAATAGTAAGACCTTAACATTAAGTATTTGTGGTAAGGTAATAGCTCTCCCCAGCTTTCAAAGAAAGAATGATATACCAGCAAAAAAAAAAAAAAAAAAAAAAAAAAAAAAAAAAAAAAAAAAGTGTTTTCCAAAGCATCAAG
This sequence comes from Canis lupus dingo, assembly GCF_003254725.2. NCBI lineage: Eukaryota > Metazoa > Chordata > Mammalia > Carnivora > Canidae > Canis > Canis lupus. The sequence goes on from NC_064277.1 coordinate 5,541,514, forward strand.
ATATACTGTTGGCAACATATTATTTTGAAAAGAATTTGTTTTGTTTCTAAAGAGTAGAATGATTTTTAGAGAAAAAGGGAAGAGAGGGTACCTGAACACCTAACACATTTGTGATGGGCTGATTATAAATGCATGTTCAGAGGCAAATGACCATGATAAACAACCGTATAGGAACCTGCTTCATGTGAAATGAAATCATTTGCCTCCTACCACCTTGCATGGCATCAACAAATGAGTTGTGCATGAGACATAAAGCAGCATATAGTGCTGGTGCTCATTCTGTCATCTGCTGGGGCTTCATTATGGAGAGGGATGCTGGTGGCTATCCACACGCTTAACTGGCAGCCTTCACTAACTAATGGAGCCATATTCGTGTTGGCTGACATCTGATTTTAGAAGTTATTTGTAAAGAAAAGTTTGTTGTAATCCAAACAGAGATTTTTAAATGTCAGATGTGCTGCACAAGATTCATCTAATGTGAGTGGCACCATAGGAAGGATTAGCTATTTTTCTAAACACTCATATATGCTGAGGCTGTTTTTCCTGTGTGCACTTAGTATTTCCATATAGCATATTAAAGCAAAATATTAGAAATAAGCATAAATTTCTGTAGTTTTGAACATTGTAAATAGGACTACAATATCACCAAAGTGACAATGTTATTAGTAAACCAAAAAATTTGATGGTACACCATGTAAAGACCTTAGAAGTCCACATTCTTGGCCTCATAATGAGAAAATAAGCTCAACAAACAAAATCAACAACTCGTTTCAGATCCATCAGAGATTCAAGGTTACGAGGTAAACTGCTGCCCCAAGAAATGCAGAGAAGAGTGCATACCAGGAATCACTGTTTACCAGAAGCAGAAGTCCTGGGGTAGAGCCCTCCTTCCCTGCCCCACCCTTCTACCCCTTCCCCCACCAGGACTGGTAGGAGCAGTTAAACTGTTAACAGTTGAATTGCTAGAGGCTTGGTGTACACAAGCCTGAGAGTTCAAAACTACCAGGGCCCTGCGTGGAGGGGGAAGGGCTCTGTGCTTTCATGAATTTTATTTCCAGGAGCCCCACCAGAGTCTCAGAAAAAAATCCTCTCCTGTTTTTGGCAGGGGGAGGGGAAAAGAAACCATTTTGAAATATATCCAGAGCATTCTGTTCTCCTTAACAAAAGCCTACCCTAAAACTAATTTACTAAAGCTTAACAGACCTGGATTTTACCAGAACCTAACTGACCTGGGGGTGGGAAATAATCAGTTGCAGCCCCTTCTACACTTTTGGTCTCACCCCAGAGGGAAAAGGAAAGGTGAGTCACTCTTAAGAAAAAAAAAGTCAAAAGAAAGTCAAAAAAAAAAAAAAAAAAAAAAAAAAAAAAAAAGGTCCAGGGGCATAGGCTCTGTAAAAGACAGACCTGCTGGTAGCACTATAGAGGGCTTCCCCTCCCCCCAACACCGTACCACCATTTCAGTCATGGTCCTGGATAATAACAAGGGATTATCAACAGCAAGACTCAGACCCTATGTAAGAGAAAGCTAAAGGCAACAAGGAAGACAAAAATGGACACTAGAGGAATTTTTAGCCTTTCTGACACCTAAAACTAACAGGAAACACAGCTATCTTAGCCAGATACACAGAAGACCTCACACTAAAGACTTCAGTTCCTTTTACATAATACATCATTGTCTGGCTTTAAACAAAAAATTTCAAGGCATGCTAAAAGGCAAAACACAGTTTAAAGATATAAATGAAGCATCAGAACCACAGTCAGATATAGAAGAGATTTTTTAATGATCAGACTGAGCATTTAAAATAAGCATATTTAATATGCTAAGGGTTCTAATGGTAAAAATGGACAAAATTCAAGAGCAGATAGATGTAAGCAGAGAGATGGAAACTCTGGAAAGAATCAAAATTAATGCTAGAAATGAAAAACACAGAAAGGTAGAATGTCTTTTGGCTCATCGGTAGACTGGCCTGGGCCAAGGAAACAGTCAATGGGTTTGTAGATTCATCAAGAAAAACTTCCCCAACTGAAAAGCAAAGGGAAAAAAGAATAAAAAGTACCAGAACAGAATGTTTAAGAACTCTAGGACAGTTAAAACATAAAATATGTGTATTGAGAATACCAAAAAGAGAAGAAAGAGGAAAAGAAGAAATATTTGAAGTAATAATGGCAGATAAATTTTCCCAAATGGGTGATGGACATCAAACTACAAATCCGGGAAGCTCAGAGGACACTATGCAGGCAAATTCCAAAAAATCTGCACTTAGGTATATCATATTAAAACTACAGAAAATCAAAGACAAAGTTCTGAGTAAAGCCAGAGGAGATAAACACCTTACCTCTATAGGCTCAAGGATAGGAATTACATCCGATTTCTATTCAGAAACCATGTAATCAGAAGAGAAAAACAGCCAACTTAAAAGTCTGTACAGTTGTATCTCATTTTATTATTCTTTGCTTTGTTGAATTTTGTAGATACTGTGTTTCTTGCAAATCTTAGGTTTGTGGCAATCTTACACCAAATAAGTCTCTCACTGCCATTTTTCCAACAGCTTTTCCTCTCTTCATGTTTCTGTGTCACATTTTGGTAGTCCTCAGAATATTTCCGACTCTTCCATGATTACTATATTTGTTATGGTGATCTGTGACCAGTGATCTTTGACGTTCCTCTTCTGATTATTTGGAGGCACCACGAACTGCCTATATAAGAAGATGAACGGAATTGATAGATGTTGTATGTATCCTGACTGCTCTACTGACCAGCCATTGCCCCATCTCCTTGGGCCTCTCTCTTCCCTGAGACACAATGTTGAAATAACGCCTATCACCCTATTTTGGCTTCTAAGCCTTCAGGTGAAAGGAAGGGTCGCATAGCCCTCACTTTAAATCAAAAGCTGGAAGAGATTAAGTTTAGTGATGAAGGCACGTTGAATGCTGAGGCAGGCCAAAAGCTAGGCTGCTTGCACCAAACAGCCAAGTTGTGAATGCAAAGGACAAGTTCTTGAAAGAAATTAAAAGTGCTATTCCAGTGAACACATGAATAAGAAAGCAAAACAGCCTTACTATGATTTGGAGAAAGTTTTAATAGTCTGGATAGAAGATCAAACCAGCTGCAAATTCCCTGAAGCTAAAGGCTAATCCAGACTAAGGTCCTAGCTGTTCAATTCCGTAAAGGCTGAGAGAGAGGAGGAAGCTGTTGAAGAAAAGTTTGACATTAGTAGATGTTCATGAAATTTAAGGAAGGAATCCATGTTTGTGGATTCATCAAAGTGCAGGGTGAAGCACCAGGGCTAAGGTAGAAACTGCAGCAGGTTATCTAGAAGATCTAGCTAAGGCAATTAATGAAGGTGGCTGCTCTAATCAGGTTTTTGGTGTAGACAAAACAGCCTTCTGTTGGAAGAAGATGGCATCCAGGACTTTCATACCTACGGAGAGGTCAACTCCTGCCTTCAAGGCTTCAGAAGACAGGCTGACTCTTCTGTTAGGGACTAATGCAGCCGGTGACTTGAAGGTGAAGCCAGTGCTCGTTTACCATTTCAGCATCCCAGGGCCCTTAAGAACTATGCTAAATTATTCTGCCTCTGCTCTAAATGGAACAGCAGAGCATGGATGGTGGCACATCTGTTTACAACATGATTTACTGAATATTTAAAGTCTGCTGTTGAGAATGATTGCTCAGAAAAAAAGATGAGCTTCAAAATATTCCTGCTTATTGACAATACATCTGGTCATTCAAGACTTCTGACGGAGATGTCTTATGAGATGAGTGTTGTTTTCAGGCCTCCTAATACAACATCTATTCTGCAGCCCATAGATTGCGGAGTACTTTCAAGAAAGATGTTTCATAAGGCTAGAGCTGTCATAGATAGTGATTCCTCTGATGGAGTTGGGCAAAGTCATTTGGAAACTTTCTGGAAAGGATTCAGCTTTCTAGATGTCCTTCAAGATATTAGTGATTCATGGGTAGAGGTCAAAATATCCATATGAATGGAAGTTTGAAAGAAATGGATTCCTCCCCCCCCATGGATGACTTTGAGGGCTTCAGGATTCCAGTGGAAGGAAGGAACTGCAAAGGTGGTGGAAACAGCAAGAGAAGCAAAATCAGAAGTGCAGCCTGAAGATGTGACTGAACTGCTGCCATCTCATGATAAACCTGAATGGATGAAGAGTTGCTTCTTAGGGATGAGCAAAGAAAAGTGGTTTCCTGAGATGGCATCTCATCCCGGTGAAAATGCCAGGATTACTGTTAAGATGATAACAGAGGATTTACGATATGACATAACTCAGTTGATCAAGCAGCAGTTTGAGAGGATGGACTCTAATTTGAAAGAAATTCTCCTGAGTATAAAATGCTATCAAACAGCATCACAAGCTACAGAGAAATTGTTCCTGAAAGGAAGAGTCAGTAGATGTGGCTGACTTCATCGATGTCTTGTTTCAGAAATTGCTGCAGTCACCCCAGCCTTCAGCAGCCTTCATGAATCACCACCCTGATCAGTCAGCAGCCATTAACGTGGAGCTAAGACGCTCTGCCAGTGAAGAGATTATGACTTGCTGAAGGATCAGATGAAGGTTAGCATTTTTTTTTTAGCAATAAATAGTCTTTTTTAAATAGGTCATGCACATTGTTTTTCAGACATAATGCTATTGCATGCTTAAGAGACTACAGAATAGTGTAAATATAGCTTTTATATGCAGTAGAAAACCAAAAAATCCATTTGACTCATTTTATTATGAGATTTACTTTATTGTGGTGGTCTGGAACTGAATTCTCAATATTTTCGAGGCATGCCTTCATCTTGTAAAATTATCCTGCAAAACTGAAGGAGAAAGGAAGAATTTCTCAGACAAATAAAAATTGAAAGAACTTTCCACTAGTAAATCTGCCTGGCAAGAAGTGTTAAAAGTTCTTCAGAGAGAAGGGAAATGATCAGAAACTTGGTCAGAAACTTGGATATACACAGGGGTAGGAGGAGTAGAGGGAAGGAATACATGAAAGGGCATCTCGCTTCCCTCCCTTGAGGCACTGGTGCCATGTTCTGCACCCAGCACCCAAGCTAAATAATATAGATAAGGAGCTTTCTGGCTTGTTGGCTTAAAAAAAGAGAGTAACTTTCTGAACCCACAGCTGCCTGGTTAAATGACCTCTGCATTTAAAGATTACTGAAATGGATATAGCGAGGTCTCTGGCTCATGGAAGATAGGAATCTCCAAAAACTCTGGGCAAAACTGCAAATAACAAATGAAAATATAGCGAAAATCTTGTTCCCCTTTGTATTTATATAAATATTGCACCTTATTGTGTCTTACACGACAGAAACTTTTGTTATAGTATCACCTTGTCAGTTACTGTGGTGTCATTTTAAGATCAATCACTCAGAGCTTAAAGAAAAGAGAATTGAATATATTAAGTGTAGACATATGAGCTCTTTAAAAGCCAAGCATTATTATAGCTTTTCAAACTAGAAATGAAAGGGCCACGGAAGCATCATATTTATCTTAAATTTTTCACATATTGATGGCTCTCAACCACATAAATGAAAAATCTTTTGGGGTACTCCCTTAAAAATAAAAGGAGGTCTTGACACAAATGTGAGAAAGTAAGCACTGTGGATTATTCTTATTCATGATTGGTGCATTTCTTGCTATGACCTCATAAGGAACCATTGTTAGGGAACTACTAAGTACCTGCAAGGAGTCCATGGGTGGGCCAATTGGGCTTTTGGTCCTTTTACTGAAGAAGTTGATTTTTGGTGACCTGA